>NC_089595.1:80782858-81111856 GCF_019320115.1 Miscanthus floridulus | reverse complement strand
ACTAAAAAGGGGCGTACCCAGTGCAGAGAGCTCCCGCTCTGTGCGGGGTCTGGGGAAGGGTGTTAGTGGCAAGCCTTACCCTCGCCTGTGCAATGCGAGGAGACCGCGACTCGAACCCGGGACCTTCCGGTCACAGGCGGTAAGACTCTACCGCTTGCACCAGGCCCGCCCTTCATTGTGTATACTATATAGTATATATAGGTATATATATAGTAGGTATATATGTCCTGATATATAGGACGACCAGGGGTCGACTAGGCTCGACTAATCGGCCTGGTCGACGACTAATCGCGATTAGTCTCCTGGTCGGTCCCATGGCGACTAGGTTCGACTGGACGACTTGAAAACATTGATTACAACTTAAATTACCAATATGGCTGGGAATTGGGGAATTAGGCAAAGAGGTGGAGGCAAATTCACCCTCTCAAGAGGTGGAGGCCAGGTTAGATGAATTAGGGACAACTGTTTGCTTGCTAAATTCAATAGCCAATGCCTTTGAGAGCTCAGTGCCTAAGAAACCAATCTAACAAACTGACTACCAAACAAGCTAATTTTCCTCTGAAGAAACAAAACAAACCAACTAATCCCATCGCTAATCCTCTGTTGCATCTGTGGGCACTGCTGCGATGGGCTGGACATGTCAGGCTTCTAGCGACATTGGCATGTGCAGCCAACAAAGCCATCCATAAAAACATCTGACAGCAATACACTTACTGAGGATTCTTTACTCTATTGGGAAAGTCAATTGTGATTTTGAAAACACAGGATGCACGGAAAAGAAGCTTGTTGATAAGGTAGAGAGAAAAATAATACACATTTGCCACGTCAGAAATCTATTCTGATAGTAAATGAACCAGAAGCTGTGAATGCCCAAGGACTGGGCTGTTCTTTTTAATCAAATTTTACTGTGTTCAAGTTGGAATGTACCTGTCACCCTTCGGTTTTCTCCTCCGATCTCCTGTACTAAATTCTGCCATCCTATACTCACAACGAACCTGCATACAGAACACTCTCAGGAACACATCAGAAAGGACAACCTCGAAAGAATGCACTTGGGCAGTGAAACTTTACCAAAGCATCGTTGCTGTTTAATTGCTGACCTTTGTTCTGAACCTGAATGAACAATCCAAGAGCATGAACTTTTAGTTATTTGGTTACACTGAAAAGTAAATTGCTCTTCCTGACAACGGGAAGAAGAAAATAAGGAGGTACGAAAGCAATAGAAGGTTAAGCCCTATGACTCTCAGGGTTCCCTGGTGTTGTAGTATAACAGTAAGGAAAGAACGCGAGTGATTGAAATTTCCATAAAAGTTCTCCAGTATATCTCAAGAAAGAACAGTGTGTATAAACAAATAATGTTTTACTGTCCAGAGGCCATTCTGGATCCTAGTGGTTTTCAAACACTCTTCATGCATATGGAGAATGTAAACAATAGACTAGTTTTTCCATATGATCCCCACTTCACTGAAAAAGACCCCTGAAGAATAAACTAAGGTCAGGTTGGCTCAGAGAATTCAACTACAGACCAAACAGAACACGACTAAACGTAGGCTTCTGAGAGACATTTCCTCGAACACGTGGTGCACATGACCTATGTATCACGATTCACACACGCACGCCGAGATACACAAATAGGATCAGGGGAATCACCTCTCGAGGGCCGTAGACTGCGGCGATGACTCTGGTGTTGCCCATCTCGAACAGCGCCGACCTGCACAGAGCAACAACAACAACAAAAAAAAACAGCAGAAACGATCAAAAGCGAGCGCCGTACCGCCGTCCGCAATCCTAATCGAATAGTCATTCGTTTCGCTCTCGTTCATCGGAGGAGGGGAACCTTACTCACCCGTCCGCGCGCGCAACGACGCCGACCTCGCCCTTGAGTTGCCGCATCTGCTTGACGTCAAACGCCGGGTGAGATAGAGTTGGGCGCATGAACCGCGCGAGGGGGAAAGCGGGGGAGGAGGCATCACCTCGTTGGGGCGGCGGCCGTCGACGCGGAAGCCGGTGAGAGGGTTCACGTACTCCATCGCCGGAATCGCCGCTGGATCTCCGTGTCCTAGTGACGCGCCGCAGCTAGGGAGGACGCAGCGAGGCGAGGGGACAAGTGAGGCGAGGGTTTTTGGTGGGTTCGAGTCGTGTCTTGCCCCCTGGACCCGCGGTGTCGCCCGACCTGATGGCGGAATTTTGAAGCTCAGCTACCCGGCGGAACCAGGATTTTGCTAAGAGGCCGCGGGGCCGAGCGGGCTGGGTGCCGCCGCGACGGCGCCGACGAGTGCGAGGTGCGACCGGGAGGCGGGAGCAGCGGCGCGTGATACGAGCGGGAGGCGGAAGAGCCGCGAGCAGCGCGCGACGGCGTGAGCAATCGACTGATTCCGTGGTCTGCCCTACTCTCCTTTTTATTGGGCTGTTCATTGTTGGGCCAAACTGAAGACCTGTTCCTAACAAATTTGGGCCGCGACTAGGACCATGGGCCTGCTGGCCCTAGGCCTGGGCCCGCCCTGCCCAACTCTATTCAGGCTCCGTTTGGATTGAATTGTGTTCATAGAAATG
The DNA here is from genome assembly GCF_019320115.1 of Miscanthus floridulus. Lineage (NCBI taxonomy): Eukaryota > Viridiplantae > Streptophyta > Magnoliopsida > Poales > Poaceae > Miscanthus > Miscanthus floridulus. The sequence goes on along the minus strand of NC_089595.1, from coordinate 81,109,303 downwards.
GAGGCCCAATTCCAAACGCAGTTGTATTTGAAATGTTGTGTGATTCTAATACGGAGGATGTTTGGATGGCGCTAGAGATTGCTTGCTAGACTTTAACAAACCTCCAAATTTCAATTCCTATTTGGATGCAGAGTATCGATGAATTGGTGCTTTTCTAAGTTAGAACATGAGAATACTTTGTCATATGTTGCCAAAAGGAGGTTTAGAAATTACAAGATTAATAAAAAAACAGTTTAAACGGATAGATTAGATTGTATGGTCATCTAACGTTCAGTATTAAACCTATGAAACATATTATAAAAGACTAGATAGAACAATTTAAATTTATCTAACTTATGATTGTACATATATGCCCAATATGTATTTTTTATTTTTATTTTCTAACTAATTACTACTTTCCAAGTTGATGAGGGAGATGGCCTAGATAACGGTCCTGTTTGGCTATGGGGAGAAGCACTTCCCTAAGGAGTTGCGCAAATGAAGGAAAAAACACTAGCAAAATAAGTTGGTCTGGTCTGCTTTCTGTGTTTTAGGACAAATAGGAGCTGTGAGGAGAATTATGGCAAGAAAAGCTACAAAAAGCATGTTGTTTGACTTGGTTTATTTTGACCATAAACAATTTATAAGTTGTACCAAACAGACCCATCATATCAACAACTATCTTAATAATGAGCTTAATCACCTCCTTATTTGCAAGGACGAGTCGAAGAATGTGACATGATGTAAGAACAATGACTATCACTGATAGGATTAAAACCTAGGTTGCTTAACTCTTTTGTGGTAGAGATACAACACTTACCAAAACCTAGTTACACATTCAGATAATATCTTGCATATGTTTTGATAAGTAGGTTTTAGAGGTCATTAGTTTTTAAGTGACCTAATTCATCCCCACCTCTTAGACATCGATCCTTTCAAGTCCTCTGGATATGGTGGAGTGTAGAATAGAGACCGCAGCGGCCTTCGCTGGAAAACCGACGATGTCCTATACATCAACGACTCTACCATAGAGTTAGAGATCGACGTCAGAGACACAACCGAAGTCTGTGTCCCTAATTTGAAGGATGAGGATGTTGAGATGCACCCTACAGTGGTTGGCTTGTCGCATGCTTGGAGGTGGCACTTGTCGTCACCGGCATGGATCTAGATAACCACAAAAACTTGGTTTAAAACCTCAAGGTTTATCTACCTGCTAGGGGTGAAAATGGGACGGGAATTTCCCGTCCCGATCGGCACCGAATGCCGTATTATCCCGACCAGACACCAGATTGTCGGTAACCGAATAAATCCGGCAAAAAACAGGAAAATTTGGCAGGAAACGGGAACAGAATCGGTTGGACTTGTTTCCCGACCGAATTCACGGATCCTGTTTTTTAACAGAAAAATTCTTGTTTTCCCCGTTTAATTCCCGTATAAATTTTATTTTGTATTATTATTTCAGCTGGTGTCACACACCAAGGAGCGCTCCTGGGGCTCTCTAGATAGGGATGAAAGCGGTCGGGAACGGTCGGAAAAACACTCTAACCATTCCTGCTACTGTATTTTTTATGCGGGAACGGGAACGGTAATGGGAAGGACGGTCGGGAAAGCAAAATCGGAAATACGGGATGTCGGAAACGATACATTTCGATCGGGAAAAAGTCGATAATGATCGGGAATTGGTAATCCAAATCGGGAACGTCGACGCACATAACCACTTCAACCATTCAACTTAACACCAAGGTTACAACCATGTATAATACATAGGCAAAATGTACCGTTGGTAAGTATATAACACTACAAATAAGTCCACCAATTTATGAACACTAGTGACTTGTTATGTTTGTGTTGCACATATTCATGCATGAGTAAGTGACCTATGATTTTTTACGTGGCATATGCTAATAAAACAACAGCAGTGAGTCAATTTTTTAATTGTCATGAAATACTTCAAAAAACTAAATGAGAGACTTGTAAAGAAAAAAGGAAAGCGCACATGCATACTTCAGCTTATCTACGAGTTCAACGAAAAAGCAGAAATGGCTGGTTGCGTCCATCACATCCAATTGGGATTCTTGCAGCATCAAATCATTTAGCATATGTTGTAGGCACAGCAAAAAAAAAAGGAAAATGCACATGCATACGCATGGCCTTAGCGGCGTGCGCAGCGCTCTCAACAGGCAGGCACTCAGGTCGCTTTACCTTGGTAGGGGTGGCTCAATCACCAGCCGCCTTTAGAAATGATATTTGTAGGGGCGGCTGGTGATTGAGCCGCCCCTACAAATGGCCCCGTATTTATAGCTCCGATTTGTAGGGACGGCTCAATCACCAGCCGCCCCTACAAATGCTCCCCATATAAAACACATGCAGCATCTTCTTTCTCCTCGGGTCACTCACTCCAACCCGTGAAAGAAAGGTGGGGAGGCCTTGGACACCTCCCAAAAATTGCTCTACTAAGGGGGGAAGGTTTTGGCCTCAAATTTTTTGGTGGAGAGGTTGTAGAAGGTAAGAAAATGCTATTCTACACTTTTTTTTGAAGTTTTAATGGTTGGTTAGTGAGTAATTAGAGTTTTGTTTTTCTCTCTCTTCTATGGTGCTTGAGCTACTTATGAAGCAAATTAGATCCACTAGGGTAAATTAAGGAGGGGAACAAGATCATACCCTTATTTGGTCTATGTTTCTTTATTTTAGTGAACAATTAGTTAGTTTTATGGACATTTTATGTGCATGATGATCTAGATCTAGGGTTTGATTTTTTTATTAATTTTGTTTTTGTAAATTTATGTTTGATGAAATTGGACTAGGGTTTGTATGAAAGATATTGGGTAAAGTATAATTATTGCTAATTATTGTCTTTGAAATTGTTTATTATAATCAATAAATATGTATTTTAATTATTTATGGATAAATGGGCCATTAATTAATTTTTCTCTACCATGGTGTGTTTGTATGCTTCATGTAATTATATTAGATTTATATTCATATATATCTGAAGTATATACAATTATTCTCAAATAATTATTACTTTGATTCATTTTTATATATATCTGAATAAGTAGTCATTTAATGTTTGTTTTGTTGTTGTTGTAAAAGATGGAGTACAGGAACTCTTGGATGTATGGTTCGTTAAGGTTCAAGGCAGGTTTCTGTAAAGAGGTGGATAAATTTATTGAAGCCGCAACGAAGCATGCAACGACATTGAAAGAGAATAAGGATACAATTATTTGCCCTTGTAAAGATTACAAGAACCATATGGCATGGACAAATATGACTATCATCAGATCACATTTGATTATGCGAGGATTTATTGAGGACTACACAGTGTGGATTCATCATGGTGAAACGATTATTGTTAACGACGAGGATGAGGAGGAATACGACGACGAAACCATAGAATTCATGTCCCAATATTCAGCAGAGCTTGATGCACGAATGGATTTCGAGTTTGGTAATGAACAAGGTGGTGATATTGGTGGTTGGGATGGTAACGACGAAGGTGGTGCCAATAATGATGGTGGAGCACGTGTCGGGGATGAAGATGATTTAGAGGACATGATTTGAACCCTTGGACTAGAGATTTTACTAAATAGCCCAAAAGATCTAGAAAATTTGGAAAGAGTGACAAAAGCATCGAAGGAGACTATGTATAGTGTTGAAAAGGGTTGTCCGACACATTGGACATTGCTACGTTTCGTGCTTGAGCTACTCATCCTGAAGGCTAAGTACGGCTGGTCAGACTGTAGTTTCAATGATCTATTGCATCTCCTGTCATGGGTGCTGCCACAACCAAACTCAGTTCCCGCCAACACATACCAAGCGAAGAAGGTTATAAGTCCATTGACAATGGGGGTTGAAAAAATACATGCATGCCCCAACCACTGTATACTTTTTCATGGCGAAACGTTTAAGTCACTAGATAAATGTCCTTGGTGTGGGGCCAGCCGGTACAAGAACAATGACCTTTACGGTGGGGATGAACCCTCCACGGGGAAAAAGAGGAATAAGAAGGGTACAAAAAAGGTGGTACAAGAATCTCAGCCCCCAGAGGATACTCCATTAGGCAACAATGCAAAGCAGAGAAGAATTCCTGCCCTAGTAATGTGGTACCTGCCAGTGACCGACCGCTTGAGACGTATCTTCCTAAACCCTAAAGAAGCCACACTCATGACATGGTGGGATGATGAGCGCAAGGTGGATGATGATAAGATTGCACACCTGGCTGATTGTAGTCAGTGGCAAAGGTTTGATGAGAAGCACAAAGAATTCAGCAATGACACAAGGAATGTACGGTTTGGCTTGAGCACTGATGAAATGAATCCCTTCAATGAGAGGTTGAGCAACCACAGCGCATGGCCAGTGATCTTGACCATGTACAACATCCCAACATGGTTGTGTCAGAAGAGAAAGTACCTTCTCCTCACTATTCTTATTTCTAGCCCTAAACAACCAGGCATTGATATAGACGTGTTCCTCGAGCCCTTGATGCAAGAAATGGAGAGGCTATGGAGGCATGGGGAGTAGATGTATGAAGCATTCCAAAAGGAGGACTTCATATGTAGAGCAATAATATTTGTTACTACCAAGGATTACCTCGTGCTGTTTGCTTTGTCTGGACAGATCAAAGGAAAGACGGGATGCTTGGTTTGCTTGGATGATACTACATGGGTGTACCTGGATGCATCCAAGAAGGATAGTTTACCTAAGGAACCGACGCTTCTTAAAGACAAGTCACAAGTATCATAGCAAATTGTTCTTTAGATTTTATGACAACGCCCCGGAGATTGAACCCCCTCTAGAGAGACGTCATAACGGAGAACATGTGTATAGAATGGTGAAAAACATACGCGTCGTCTATGGAAAGAAGAATCCGGATGGGACAAACAGAGATAAAAGCACACCTCCTGTTGAAGGCATACCTTTCAAGAAACAATCGATCTTCTTTCAGTATCTTCCTTATTGGCCAGACTTGGAGGTCCCCTATGCCATTGATGCTATGCACGTGTAGAAGAATGTCTTTGAGAGTCTCATTGCTACCTTGATGGACACAGGCAAGTCAAAGGATGGTCTGAAAGCACGGAAAGACATGGTGCAGCTAAACGTGATGCCACAGTTTCACCCGGTACCTGAGGCTAATGGAAAATACACTCTGCCCGCGGCGTGCTTCAACCTAACACTAGATGAGAAGAGAGCTATATGCACTTTCCTGAGGGGGATCAAAGTCCCGACTGGGTTTTCAGCAAATGTGAAGAAGCTAGTGTCGATGAAGGACTTGTTAATAACACACTGCAAGGCTCGTGATTCCCATGTGATGCTGATAGTGTTTGTACCTATTGCAATCAGGGCTATAAAGCCAGAGTTCTTGAAAATGGCCATCACCCGCATGTGCTACTTCTTTTCGAAGATCTCATAGAAGACGATTGGCAAGGAAGAGCTGAGTGACCTATATGAATTTGTGGTGGAGACAAAACCAACTGGAGATGTGTTTACCTCCTACTTTTTTTGATATAATGCCACATCTCATGATTCACATGGTTCATCAGATATAGGCGCTTGGCCCTTGCTACTTGCATAAAATGTGGTCCTATGAGCGGTTCATGTCGGTTTTAAGTCGATACGCGCATAATCGAGCATACCCAGAGGGCTCCATGATAGAGGGTTACAGTACTAAAGAAGTCGTCGAGTGCTATCAAGAGTACCTAAAAGTATAGAAAGGGATTGGTAAACCTGATTCTTATCACAAGGGTAGGCTGGCTGGGAAGGGCACCAGTGGTAGAAAAGTGTTCATCGACCATGATTACAAAGAGGTGAGTTGGGCGCATTACAGTGTCTTGTAGAGTACACAACTGATACAACCGTATATTGATGAATACTTGGCTATCATTATGGCAGAGAGAAATGTCCGTTCGGATGATTGGGTCATGAAACAACACAAGCAACGACTAACTACATGGTTGAAGGACCAAAACATACCACCTAGAGAAACCATAGACTCTATTACCATCAGTAGGTTGGCGGAGGGGCCATCGAGACAAGTGACATCTTGGAATGCTTATGACATCAATGGGTATACGTACTATACCCACACAAAGGATAGTAAATATGTGAACCGAAACAGCGGCGTTCGAATAGAGGCTCTCGATGGATTAGGGCGAAAGATTCAATACTTTGGCATCATTGAAGAGATATGGGAACTTGACTATGGAAGGGATATAACGGTGGCACTATTTCGATGCCGCTGGATCAAACAACACCAACTGAATGAGATCGGATTGAGAGTCCTAGACCTCGAGAATCTAGGCTACCAAGATGACCCTTGGGTGCTCGCTTCACGTGTCGCACAAGTTTTCTATATGTCTGACCCACAAAGTAACCTCCCCCCAAAGAAGAAGACAAAGCACGTGGTTGCCTCCGGGAAACAACACATTATTGGAGTTGATGGCGTGGACGATGTTGAAGCTTACAATAACTACGATGAGATGCCGCTATTCACAAACTTTCCTAAGAAGATCAGTGTTGTCGAAAAGAACCTCCCCAAAGACATAATGCCATAGGAACAAAAATATGTCAAGGGGAAAGTTGTTACAACGGGCTAGCTAGTTGTTGAACGTGGAGTGTTTGTGTAAGTGTGTGTTTGTAAGACTTCATTTATACATGCGTGCGAGACTATATATTTATATACATGTGTAAGACTACATATTTTTGTATGTGTGTGAGACTATATTTTATGCATGTGTGTGAGACTACCCTTTGCAACATCCAGATGACTCTATTTGAACATCCACTCTATTTTCATTTATTACAATATTTTCATTTTATTTCATTTAATGTCATAAAATTATAGTCGAAGTTTTAAAATTCAAATTTTTAATTTTTGTTTTCTATATTGTTTTGACTACAATTATTTATATATATATATATATTCATATATAGAATAATACAAAATATTATATTTGTGCATATACATAATTTTTTATATTACTTTGTGTTTTTATGATATAAAAAATATAGAATTTATAATTTAAAAAATAGAAACTATTTGTAGGGGCGATTGGATCAGAAACTGCCCCTACAAATGTATTTGTAGGGGCGGCTCGATCAGGAACCGCCTCTATAAATACATTTGTAGGGGCGACTGGATCAGAAAATGCCCCTAAAATAGTCCCAAGTATAAATAAGAGGGCGCACGGGAGTCAGACTATCTGGGCGCTGTCTTCTTCCAACGACGCCGTCAAGCTGCCCCGCGCGCCTAGGGTTTCCGCCGCTGGCCACGCCTCCGGTCCCACGCCCGCGCCTGCCCACACCCGGCCCCCGGCGTCCCGCACCCGGCCCCCGGCGCCCGCCCCTACGCGCCTAGGGTTTTTGCCACCGGCCACGCCACCAGTCCTGCACCCGCACTGGCGCCCGACCCCTGGCATCCTGCACCTGGCCCCCGGCGCCTGCCCCCTGCGCGCCTAGGGTTTCCGCCGCCGGCCACGCCGCCGGTCCCATGCCCGCACCCGGCCCTAGGCGCCCGGCCCCCGGCGTCCCGCCCCCGCACGCCGACAACGCACGCTCTCGGCGCCCCGCGCCTGGCCCCCTGCCCCCGCGCACCGACGACACATGTATGTTCCTTCTCTCCCTTTCTCTGCTGTCCATCCCCATCTTAATAGAGGCTAAATAATCCTATGCTAGGATTCCCATCCCCTGATCCCAGCTTGTCCCCTTGTCTGTGTTTTGAACATAGTAAGGCTTCGATTTTGGCGATCAAGGTGAAGTGGGGGCGGATGGTTAGTAGTTTTGCGGGCAATTGAGTTCATTGTATGCAATTTGAGCTGTCACTATTTTTGTGTGGTTTTTTAGTGCGAAGTTGTATTTGAGAACACTTTCAGAGTGCAGAATTTGCTCAGCTGCTGAGATTTGTAGACGTCCTAGCTGTTGGATAAAATATGACAATGGTTTTATGATTGATAGAAGTTTTCTGTTTTAGAGTTATAATGAGCCTCAATGCTGAGCATATAAGTCCAGAACTGATTTTATTTGCTCTTCTTAATTATATTGCTTATGCAATTCTATGCCTTCGCCTTTAGACTTGTCATAAGATTGAGTAGCAAACCACTGGTGGTCCTGAACATGTTTTCACTTCTCAATATGTAATTCATACAGTTGGGCTCAAAGGACCAGCCACTGAGGAAACTCCCACTAAGTTAGTCACACTAGAAAATTAGTATGCTTGTGTTTGCTTATGCACAGGTTTAGGATTGAAGGTTTTTTTAGAGTGGCAGTTTCAAAAATTTAGGTATCGGGATATCAATTTGTCAACGGATTAGAAATTAAGAATGCAGTTTGCAGGATTTTTTTACATGGTGCTGGTGATGAACATGAAATTTCTAGCAGCAAGTACACATGTTATTTCTTTAATGATCTGTTCTGACTTCTTGGATTATATACTATAGTAAAACTTAATTATTTGTTTTTTATCAGCAAGTACACATGTTATTTCTTATTTGCAGTATGACATGATATGATTTGTGGTAGGTTCTTGCATTTGAACTATGGTTGGATTGATACATGATGTTGCAGAGAAGAATTTAGTTTTCATTGTTGAGTTATCAGTTTGACTTCAGCGTAATGAGATGTGCTAGATTGCTTGTCAAAATATTGCTGCATTGTTCTAGCATGCTGGCTTGACTGTATTTTTTATGAAAACTTGTGCTACTTACTGGACTATGATAGTAAAGTTGTATTACTTGCTGGACTATGATACTTGCTTGACTGTATTAGTTGACAGTTTCGATTTAGGTGATTGTCGTCCACACCTAGCATGTCAAAATCAAGAACTAGAAGCACAAGCAAAAGCCAACTCCTAATATAAATAATACAAAATGCTATTCATCTTATAATTTGAGACTTGGAGGATATACTGTCATTCCTTGGAGTCCATCATAACAAGCTTTGTTTGCCAATCCGTCATTTGCTCTACTTGTTGCTTCTCCACATCATTTTTAAATTTCTCCAGCATCCTAGAAACAACACAAGTACTTATCATGTTTGACATAGAAGCTGGAGGATATTTTGTTCTATGTTTTGTGTTTGGTTTTGATTGGGCTCCATGGCACTTACACTGCATACTTTCAACTATCTTGCTACTTACTACTTTTAGCACATGCCACTCTGTAACTGTCTTGATGCTTACTACTTTTAGCACATGCCAGTGGTTGTCACTGTCTTGATGCTTACTAGCAGTGGTTGTCATTGTCTTGATGCTTACTAGCAGTGGTCGTCAATATCAAATCTTTAGTACTACTGCTACTAATACTTAACTACTACTTAAGTTGTCCTTCCTACTAGTCTGTACTCTTACTCTTACCCTTACTACTACTTCACTACTCTTACTCGTACTACTCTCTATACTACTACTACTGCTCTACTCCTACTCCTATACCACTACTACTCCACTACTACTACTCTACTCCTACTCCTATACTACTACTACTCCACTACTACTACTACTGCTCTACTCTACTACTTTTACTACTACTCCTCTACTCTACTCTACTATCTCTACTACTCTCTACTTTTCTATACTATTACTACTACATAACTACTGCCACTGCTCTATACTACTACTACTCTGTACTACTTAACTGCTGCTGCTACTCTATACTACTACTTAACTAATACTTAAGTTGTCCTTGCTACTACTTTATACTCTTACTCTTACTACTACTTCACTACTCTTACACTACTACTCTTACTACTACTCCACTGCTCTTACTACTCCTACTACTCCTCCTCTTACTACTCCTACTACTCCTCCTCTTACTACTCCTACTACTCGTCTTACTACTTGCTACTCCTAAGTGGCTGCTGTTGCTTTTTTTGCCAAATCTCCCAGGACTCGCCTAGGACTTGTTGTCCTATCTTTTGCCATCAGCTGCTGCACTATGTTTGCTAAGCAGCTCTTGTTTTTTTTTTGCCAAATCTCCCCTCTTCTCTCCTCTCCTCTTCTTTGTTTTACCGATGATGAAATTGTCCAAGTCCATACATTATATGGAATATGAGCTGATGATCAAGAACTTGTGAGGAACTTGGCATCATTAGCAGCCGCCCCTATATTATCTTCTCCTCTCTTCTCTGTTATGATGCTTTGATGCTCCAAGTTCAAGATCAGATGACGATTGACATGTTTCTGAGGCCTCTACTACTGCTACTACTAGTTTTTTTTATATATTGTTGTTTTATAGGACTACTTTGGTTTATAGCCCATTTTTATTTCTTATACCTTCTCGCGTACCTAAAGCACACTTTCTTGCATCTTTTAGAACAAAGCGCGAAATAATGTCACAGACAACAGACAGTGCAGCTCGATGCCTCGAGCATGATGAGCAGCCAACCCTTGAGGAGCAAGCACTAGAGGACCAGCTTACTTAGGAACAGTTTGATAACGAGGTAGAAAAGGATCTAGAAGTGATGCTTACTCAGGAGGAGTGTGGCGAGGAGGAAGGCCCCGAAGGAGAGGCTACTGAAGGCGAAGAAGAAGAGGATGATAATGATGACTTAGAAGAGGGATATGAAAGTCCTGAGGATCCTTTCCCACCTGAAGCAAGAAGGAGGCCAACAGAGGAAGATTTGGACAAGGATTTTGACCCGAACGAGGAGGTAGGGAAGAAGCCTTAGCTTGTAAATTTTGCTAAAGCTTTGGCTGTGTTACCTCTGCTAACACTTTGACCTGTCCTATATATAGGTCCCTCTTGAAACTAAGAAAAGACGACATCAACGTCCGTGACATCTCGCTGGACAAGACGAAGTAGAGAAAAGGAGAGCAGAGGCAATAGCCATAGAGATGGATCACGATGCCTCTACTCCACAAACTCAAGACACAACCATGACTACCAAGCCTAAGAGGAAACGAGGGGATAGAAAAGGAAATCTATATCCAAATAAGGCTTGCTATGTGATAACGGAGGTCGGGCCAGCAGGGGAGATCCTTGAGCCGAAGGAATTAAGAGGACGATTCCGTAATGCGATCGGGCCCGTAGTAAGAGATAAATTGAACCCAGCAATCCCTAACTGGAAAGAGGTACTAAAGAACATAAAGAATGCACTATAGGATAGGCAACTGAAGGTCAATTTTAGATTTCCGGAGGGTAAGCACGAATTGGTAAAAAAATGCTATCAAGATGATGGGAGAGTCATTCTGACGTTGGAGGTCAGAGCTCAACACGAAGTATATCCAAAAGGGGTTAACTCCCTTCAACAAGTTCGACAAAATAACTCCTAGTCAATGGGAGGAGCTCGTGGCTCAGAAGACTTCATCGGAGGCATTGGAGCTCAGTGCTCGTAACACCGAGCTAGCGAAGAGGAACAAACACCACCATCATCTAGGCCCCGGTGGCTACTATGCTAAGGAAGAGCAGTTTAGAAAGATGGATGAAGAGGTCGTAGCTACTGGGAATATCTATGTGACAAACTTGAAGGTACGCTCAAGGAACTGGATATATGCGAGGAGTATAGAATCATCCGACAGTAATCTTAAGTTTGATAAGCCGGAGACCCAAGAGGCGGTATCAAGGATACTAAAATATGCTGAAGACAAAGAGAAGGGCTCATTCAATCCTTCTAGAGAGAGAGATAAGCTTAGCCTTGGCTTGGGAAACAAGGAGCACATAGGCCACACCAGGGGGCTAGGGAAAAGGATGACCTAGAAGCAAGGATTCGAAGAGGACAGGCACATGTACAAGAAACATGGCTGAGACCGGGAGACTAGTCTTGAGCTCCAAGTGAAGGCTCTAGTTGCGAAGGCGCTAGAGGAGCAAGGACTGTCTACAAAGCCACGAATATTAGTGATGCCACCGGGAGAACTGGCATTAGTTGGCAGCCCTCCAAAAGTCCCTAGCAGCCAAGGTTCCACTGCAGCCACAACTCTAGTCGATCGCATACGGGAACCAACTAGTTGCACCTTGGTGTTTCTCAGCGGCCGACAGAACACTGTGATGGAGGTGGCAATGGGTGTGGCACATTCTCTCGGTGGCTTACACCACAATAATAAGATACCACTGAACTACACTAGGGTCGAGGTGCATACAGTGAAGCCCAAGTTCATGCAATGGAGGATAGACTACGCAACTCCCGAGGGGCTGGTGTTACTCGAAGACGTTATGGGGCAGTTCATCCTCTGGCACAAACGGGACATTATATTGACTGCTTCTTCACCGCCTCCCCCTCTCCCAAATTTGGAGTGAGTTGTTGAGGTCGGGGAGATATTTTCACCCTCTCATGACCCCATATTCCTGAGATGCCACATTCTTCCCCGCCTCCTATCGAGCATGTGCCTGATGAGATGCCACAACCTTCTCTAGCTTGTACCGAGCAAGTGTATCATGAGATGCCACAGTCTTCTCAACAAGCACAACCGATACATGAACAATGAGTGCCTGCTGAAGAAGGTGATGCACAAGAAGATGAGGACATGCCTAAATGGGAACTTCAAAAGAAGATTCCAATCAACATAAGGCCAGTTTATGTTTCGATCAAAGACATCTCGTTGGTGTCCAAGTGGTATTCCCATGACCATTTCAAGCCTGAGAACCAAGTTAAAAAAGTCTCATCATGGGGTTCTGAGGAGGCCGTCACTAGCAAACTCCACCAAATTGCAAAGCAGTATCCAAATGTTGATGCCATCAAATGGTCAAAGGATTGCTCAAAAACATATAAAATAGGCAAGCCCTTCCTACCAAACTGGGACATCCAGCGCCTACCACTTGGAATGAGAAGGTTCCATGATTGGTACTTGCGTGTTCTCCCAACGAGCATAGATATCATACAAGCATGCTTTCCCACCGACACATTTGGAAGCTCAGCCGAGAAAATTGTCTTTGACTTCAATGACATGCACACATGCTTTCACCTGGGAGAAATGGAGATGAATCTAATTCGCACGTGGTGCCTGTAAGTCCTTGTCCTCCTGATATGATATGAATGTAATCTTTGAATTTTGTTGTAACTAACCCACGCCGTGATTTGTAGAATGCAAGTGCACATTGTCAAACAAATGCCAAGTGTGAAAGCCGGGTATGTAGACCCTCAAGCTATAGCCCAAACAAAGTTTAATTACCCTAAACGGTGGACACTGAATGCCAAAGAGCTAGCAGCTGCAAAGACTCTTCAGGAGAAAGAGCGCATCCATAGTGCGAAGCTAAGGGAAGAGCCCCTTAAGGTTGCGGCATACATTGCCTTGGCTTTCAAAAATCTCCAACACCACTCTACTATATGGCTACCATACAACTTTGAGTAAGCTCAACTCTATACTTAAAGCTTTGTTCGATATATTTTATTCGATGCAAAAAGGCTTATCTAGTTCTATGATTAAATCCATGCAGCAACCACTGGATTTGTATAGCCGTCGATGTCGGGAGGAGCATGGCATGGGTCTTTGATTCATTAGATAAGGACACGGTGACATACAAAGATTTCATATCGATTCTCAAGACGTATATATATTGACAATCCTCATTAGCTTATATGTTTGTATACATACTTGTAATGTTCACTTTTAGATACTAACAAGTTGTATTTGCTAAAATAATTTGAACAAGGCATTTAGGTTCTATGTCACTAATCATCATGGAAGGCATGATCCAGCAAGGAAGGAAAAGCTGGCTATAAAAACACTATGTGCGGTAAGTGTAACTTACTTCTTCAGTACTCCGTTACATGGCTGTCAAAAGCATTACTTAACATTTTCATATGCAAAAAACACAGTGCCCCAAGCAGAAGCCTGGGAGTGTACATTGTGGATACTATATATGTTCTATAATGGGTAACACCGGTGCCTACAGGAGACACCCCTTAAGGGTAAGTTTAAAACTCTTCACCCGTAGTATAAAAACTTCATAAATGGTATGAAATACTAAACCGAAACTTGTTTTCTTGTAGTGGGGAGAAGAGAAAGGAATGAAAAGAGACCCATACAAGGATGACCAACTCTTAGAGCTCGTCGACGACCTTTACAACTTCATATTGGACCAGATTGTACACGTCAAAGGCGCCTACCATGACCGAGAGTCTGAGTTAGGTACAAATCCTCAGTACCAACACCTTCGTGAGACTGAAAGGCTAGCTCTAGGACGTTGATAACAATGTGTATGGAATTTGTATATTTAATGATGGATTGTATATATTCTTGTGAATTGGACTTGTAATTGTAGTTTATAGAATACTATTGTGCTTGTAGTCGCGGTCGCGGGGTGTTCGGCAATGTGAACGCTAGTCGCGGGGCGTTCGGCAACGCGAACGCGGTTCAGAACGTTGGTCGCGGGGCGTTCAGCAACGCTAACGCGGTTCGGAATGTTGATCGCGGGGCGTTCGGCAACGCGAACGCGGTTCGGAACGTTGGTCGTGGGACGTTCGGTAACGTGATTTTGAATTGTAAATTTGGTCCTTGCTTTTCCTAATGAAGTCATCGATGCCTCTATAAGATCCACTGTGAAATGACCACCTCACTACTCGTGCATGTGAGTTCGATCCTACATAGTTTTGCAGGGATGTTATACACACACTAGTGCATTACCTTAGCCTCACACATCCCTATACCAACAAAATAGTTGCGATGATTTCATTCCTATAAAGCATCAAACAATTTACCCCTTCCTTTTATCATTTCTAGAAAGATTGCCCCCCTCTCTTATGAAATTCAAGTAAAATGCAAATCAACTCTTAATTTCTTTGACAAACAATGGAAGGATAGAAAAACTTGTAAGCAAAATTCTTGAGAAATTACATTTAGGAGAAACTTTTGAGCAAATGTTGTGAGAATTAACTTTTCTCAAGCTCTCGAGAAAAAGTTTTTACAATATCTTTGAACAAAATATTTGAGAAAACCCTAACATTAATGAGTTTTTCCAAAGAAAAAGTTGGGATACAAAGCAAAGTGCAGTGGATTCAATGTAGATCCATAAGAGAACACATACAAAAAATAATTCCCCAATTAACCTAAATAAATAGCAAAGCAAATTGAACCCTAACTCCACAAGGAGAACACATACGAAGAGCAAACCCCTGATTAAGACATAAAATAAAAAAATGATCCCTAAATCTTTCGAAGGAAATCCACCTCTAAAAATTAAGCTCTCATTACTGTCACAATAGTGGTTTGGATCCAACATCACCGCATTTGTACTAGCACTGGTTTAGTGGCAAATTTAGACGAACTGCAGTGGCCTCAATTGGATCACAAGCACTAGGGAGATGGGTGGCTAGGAGGTTTGTTGCATCACCGAGATTTGGTGAATCTTCTCACCGTGGTCCTCGCTCACCATTTCATTATTTTGATTGATAAATGGCCAGGGTGGTCCTAGTGGATAAGGTAGACATGTGGAGTAGATGTGTGTTACTTGCGGTTGCAACACTAACGCATGCAAGTGTGAACGAGGGATTTGAGCTTGGTTCACTACCAACCCAAACTTCTTTTCAAAGTTTAGTTTTATCTAGTTTAATTCCATGTCATTACAAAAAAACTAGATAATTACTCAAAAAATGTATATTAGCTATATATTTCATCATGTAATAGAGCAGCTCTAGTGTGTAATATAAATCAAACCGCATGGTGAGAGAAAACTAAATGTCACATGTTGGAGTGTGTTTGACTGATAAATGTCTGACTTAGAATTTATAATTAATCTTCAACGATGGTTGGAACCACGAGCTCACCAAGTGATATAATACTTGAGGCAAAGAGCCATAGGCATTAATTCGTGCTATCATGCTGAATTAGATCATGGACTTTTTTCTCATTTCTTTATTTAAACCTAGACACAACATGGATCTGTTGACACCAAAATTTGGTTGATCAGGAGATGTCATTGGTAAGGTACGACACGAGGTGCATCACATACGTGTCAGAAAGGAAAGAAAATATACTTCAGTATATTTGGAGATACATGACGTTCAGAAGCTCCTCATCGGCTAGAAAATATTATTTAATATATTTTGAGATACATGACCACCAGGACTTCTCCATGTGAAGCTGGCCGTTGGCTCATGGGACCTATACGCAACATGATTTTACTTGCATGTTCGGATATGGAGAAAGAGGAAAACATGGACCGGAATCTAGCATGGAGATATGGAATACTGCAGAGATTAACTGTGTTTGGCAACTTCAAGCAATATATACAAGTCGTACTTTAATGGGACTTGAATTAAGCTGATATCCGTATCATCAACCGGCCATAAGGATTAGTAGGAATATTATATTCAGTTTTCCGTATCAAGTAGCATGCGAGGATTCTGGGTGCAGCAGTTTGACGTAGTTGCGAGCAAGATTAAAGCAAAGGAGATATACATGTATACGTAATCACCAGACTTACATATTTGGCTATTATGGGTACTCATGCAAGTATGGCCAATTCATATTTGGCCACGTTTATTCTATTTGCTTCAGTTGATATATGGATATATGCTGCTAGTGCTGGAGTCTGTACAAGAAGGAAGCAAGGAGAAAGTTCGGCTTTAATACTTGAGGAAGTAAATACTTTAATATTGTCTGGCCGGGCTACACAAAGAAATTAGCATATGTTTGGATGAAGATGTGAAGCTTCTTGATTGGCCGTGCTTGAGTTCATGCATGAAACGAAAGGAAATTGATTGGCTCCTGGTTACCGACGTGGTGAAGATTACAGGCCAACAAAAGGAAGCTCAACAAGAGGGAGTACAGGCGTACGTATTGTTTAGCCCATGTATGGCCAAATAAAATAAGGAAGGAAAGGGGATATTATTTTATTTGGAATAAACACAACATTCAGGTGCATATCGACGGTAAAGGAAACAAGGATACGTATAAGGTACATGTACATGGGCGGTCAGGTTGTCGTATTCATGTACGTGAGGTAATGTCTGCGTACGAGATCTATGCTGGTTCAACCAGACGAGAGAGACGTCGGTCTAGGAAGCTTTATTAGGAGGATTCTACAAAGGGAGAAACTAGAGTCTATGTATTTTAATATTAGACAAGTGTGTACGTGTCATTGTCGACCAAGAGTTATCAGCCTAGGGTAATATAAACCTCAGGCTATTGTAAAGAACATCTCTCATCAATCTATCAAAACAAGTATCTTTACTTTTCGGCTCAGGCCACTCCTTAGGAGTAGGAGCATCGTAGATTTCGATAAATTCTTTAGGCAAGCAGGGCTGCATCGAATGACCTGACCTCCGGTTTGTTTGTGAGTATCCATCATGACTTATATTGTTACTTGCAAGGCTGCAACAGACAAGTAATCTCTTGCGAGTCACGGTATAAGTTAGTTATCGATCTATATTGTTATTTGTAAGGCTGCAACAAACGATTGATCTCTTAGAAATCGCGGTATAGATTAGTTATTGATTTGTATCAACTTTTACAAGGTTGTAACAGACGACCAATCTCTTATAAACGTTGGTATTAATCAAAGTTATCGATATTATATTAAATAGTTTACTGTTTAACATAATATCACCAATTGCCCGATCTACACTGAGATTTGTTGGTCTTATCTATTTTGATCTATCGTCTGCTGATTACTATCATAGTTGAATTCGATTCTTGACGTTAGATCCTGTTTGATGACTAGTCTATCTCAATCTTGATCGTACATGGCGGGTGTTTGGAGCCGTGTTCTATTAAGAGATAGATTTATTGATCGCCAGTATCCGGTATGACTCCGCTATCAATGCTGCATCAGTCGCCTCGACCTGTTAATAGCATGTCAGATTGAAAATTGTCGGTTAATAGATCATCTATTAAGAAGAGCATGGCGTCAGTCACCCGCTATGTGTCTGTGTTTCGTAAACCGGACTAGTAAATTTATAAGATTGTCGCACTGCTCTAGAAAGACGATGGTAGCATCCAATAGACACGAGGATTTATATTGGTTCAGGCCGGAGCCCTACGTCTAGTCTCAGAGGAGATCGAGTGCGTGTGTCTCGCTTGAATGCTCTCAAGTTCTTATAATGGGGGTGCAAGAATGGTGAAAGAGATGGTAGAACCTATGCTAGACGAGGAGCAACCCAAAGAGAAGCTCCAGGAGCCCTATTGCTATGGATGAAATGGTAGAGGATGAAGAATGTCCTGATCCCCGAGATGGGAGCCCTGGCTGCCCTTATATAGAGTTCTGGGCTAGGGCTTGTTATAAAGAGGAGGTTCCCCCGACCGAAGGGTTGAGAGCCTGAGGGAGTCCTAGCTAACTTGGCTTGCAAGCTACGCCATCTTCTGGTGTCCGTCCGGGCATGGCCATCGTCATGGTCTTGTAGCCACGTTGCGGTAGAATGAGACGTGGTGCTACTATGCCGACCGTGGTGGGCACTGTAGGCACATCGGTGGTTCGTTAGTCGTCTTGTGCAACGCGGCATCCGTCATGGTCTTCGTCGTTGTCTCTAGGTTTCTCGGGACATCGTATTCGTAGTAGGTTGCTGCCCTAGGTTGTTGTTCGCTTGGTCACTTCATGGGGCTAAGGGCCATGCCCCGATTGTTGGGGTCAGGGCACTCAGTCAGCCAGGAAGGTCTTTAGGTTGAGACCTTGCCCTAAATCCCATCCCATAGTGGGTGGGACCGTGCACGTGTCCTATCGGTCCGTACCTGAACGGTGGGTATCATACTCGTTGCCACCGTCATGCGGTATTGCCTTGTTCGTGCGGTATGGCGCCGGGTTGGTGTCTGACCGGACCAAGGTGACTGTTGTCATGTTGGTCCTTGCAGGGTCAGCGCGGCGTGCTTGCCTTCATCAGAATAGGCATGTCACATGGGGTCGACCTCTTCTTTTCTCTCCCAGGGGTCATGACAGGGAAGAGGTCGCGTATTTGAACATCACGTGGCCTAATGTTGGAGGAAGGGATCGTGATCGCCCCCAGCCTTAGCGCTTGGCCTATTCTGCTTGGCCTTTGGTAGGGCCTCGATTGTTTGGGCCCTTGCTGACTATTGCGTTGTAGGCCATGCGACCTGCTAACTAATCGGTGCCTTGAGACACTTCGGGGTCATGACCCCGATAATAGCCCCTGAGCGTTTTTACGATCATGAAGTGATCGGGAAAGCGCTGATATGTGTGCTCATCTAGAGCGTGGGCTCGTGGTCATGGTCTACTTGAGCTTTGTTGCTCGACCCCTTATGGGTTGAAGCATTTAATGCAAAGGGTGGCCATTGTGTTCCATTGTGGTTCATGACCGCTGAACCTTGCTTTGCTAGTGCGCCATGCATCGGGGTTTATGACCCAAGCGAAACCAAGCAGTCTTATCGATGTTTGTACGAGCTTGCCTTTGTGAGGGCCTCGATCCTCCTATCCTCACATGGGCATCTAGCGTTGGCTATGTCCCCCCATGGTTTGCCATGCGGTGGGGGAGTCCTAGGTCGTTCGGTCTTCCTTCCGACCTATAAGTATGAGTTCTTCATTTGAACTATTCATGGCCACGACTTCGAGTCATTTCGGACTCCCCTCACTGGGAATTGTTCATGGTGGCAAGGTGCCTACGTGGCGTCCTCCGATAGCCGATGCTAGAAGGGATTTTGTGGGCAGTGAGGTGAGAGGCAGTGAAGATGTCAGTTCCTTGTGAAATCATTCGAAACGTGACATCTCCTCCTCTTGCCATCCCTATTTTTCTTGGTCTGCAGGCTCTGGTAGCGCGTCAAGATCCGCAAGACAATATGTCTGCCTCTCTCGTGCCTTCGCAGTCAGTGTTCTGTGCCCCTTGTGCGGCATGACTGCACCTATAATTATCAGGCAGTGAATGAAGAGGGATTCCTCCTCTTCCACGCCTTGCCTCATAAGTGGTTCATCCGCTTTTGTTTTGTTTTTTAATCTTTGAGGTGTTATTTCCCCAACCTCTGGTTTGCACGGTCGCACGATCGCGAGGACTTTTTGTGACAGTGCGTTGGCTCATAGGTTTCCGACCTTTCTTGTTTTTTCTACGTGACCGAGCCATGATCACGCTTCGGGCTTCGCATTGCACGTCACCCTAGCCTCTTTGCTTCATTGATCTCTCTCGGAGAGGTCATAGAACCCTAACAATTTGTGAGTCTCTAGAGCAGGCCTTAGGTCTAAGACCTAGGATGTAGGGCAGAGTTGATCGGGGCTTGGCCCTAACCTCTTTAGGGGTCATGGGGACCCAACTTCGTTTTCCCTGGCGTCCTTGATGACCTTGAGAGGTCATGTCACCTTGTAACAGGCAGGTCTAGTTTTGCCCCATGCGGAGAGAGCCATGTCCACCGTAACCACGTGGTCAGAGCGGTGCGCCTCATCGGGGTCTATGGGTAATTCGAGTGGGGCCCGATATCCGTCCCAATCGATGTGGAGTTTGGTTGTGCCTCATGTGAGATGTCCCATAAATCATCAGCCGTCAATCCCATTGGTCTCCAACCGCCTCCACAGCGGCTAGAGGGCAAGATGCCTCCCCCAGAGGGGGTCAACCCGAGAGACTTCAAAGCAAACAACTCGGATGCAGGGAGAGATGGTCGTGTGGCTCTGCACCACCAATTAGAGCCACAAGGGCCCATATCCTCCCTACCCTATCCCTTTTGTGGCCTTGAGACCTTCTAAGGACTGGCCAAAGAGTGGGTTTTCTATGTACGATGCAGGGTCATGGATGCGAAGGGTCGCTTAGAGTGTGAGTCTAGGGGTCTGTCGACCTCCCCTGACCACATCGCGTCTTGGCAATGTCCTATTGTAAATGGTTGTGCACCATGAGGCACGTGCAAGGAAATCAAAAGATGATGAAAGGTATGAGGTTTACTCAGGATATGTTGCCATGCTGGCGCTCACTGCTCAATCTTTCACCTGGCCGCCTCCCCAATGCTTCAAGAATATGGTTAGTAGTTGGAGGATCAAATCACACGCATTTGATGTACCTCCTGCGACCATTGCTAGGTATTATGCCGCCTAGGAGGCTGAACTGCCGCGTCTTCTGCCTCTTGATTGTGAGTGCATCTTGGGGTTTGTGCCCGTCTTGAATGTCAATAGCCACCTTCTCTGCCTTTGTCTTTGTGCTGCCTATTTAAGTCGAGGGAGAGGAGGGTAGCGAGTCTCATCCCCACTTCCTCCCACTTTTGAAATTTCCCCGGTGTCCAATCTGAGTGAGAGAACGGCTGTCTTCTATGAGTGTCGTGGCTCGTGGTCCGTCCTGACAGCTCCGCCGCCGACGGGATGGATTTTCGGAGATCAAGCTTCACCGTACCCTGTCAGCATTCGTCCTCCATTGGTGTTAGAGGAAGTTAGATGAAGATGGGGGAACGATGCCATTAGAGGGCCAGGCCACTAGGCTCCTCCATGGTCAGCGGCGCATGGCTCCCAACTCTGGGTCTAGGAGCATTCGAGCATTACTCGGTGGCTCACTTGCTAGCTCATCGCTAGGTGTTCCTCCCCTAACTCTACCAGAAGCGGCATCGTGGTGGTTTTTGGCAGGCTCCTCTTCCTCGGATGTTAGAGGAAGCTCAGCGAGGTGGTCATCCTCGAGGTTTCTTTTGATAGTCCTCTCCTACTCATGGTGCAGCTCTAAAGGCTAGAGACACCTTATACAGGTCTTTCCGCTTCATGAGATGTCCATCGTGAGTGGGAGGGGATCCGACGATTATTGTAACCTCGGGTCCATCTAGTCCTATAATGCACTAGACTAGGTGTCTTTGTTCATGGCTTTAGAAGCTGGTGATCCTAACGTCTTAGGATAGTGCTGTAATCGGCAAGCGCATGAGTCCTTGAGGCTCCAACGTATGCGTTGCTTTTTTAGATTTCTCTCTTGTTATTGCCAATGTCATTTTATCTCAGTGATCCTTGGCGTGAAGGGTTTTTGCCCAAGTTATTCGCTCCTTATGTTGTTGATTCTCGTGGATCATTTCATCCAGCTAGGCACGTTGTAGAGCCATTGTCGGACTATGGGAACTCATGTTCATGTGCCATGGTGTGCTCTATCGCAATCAAGAGGGGCGACGTGTTTGTCATTCCCCGTTGGGCCTTCTTCTAGAAGAGCGGTTGCCATAGACCCAGATGAGGTGACCTTGGTAGATCGTTTGGGTGTGTACCGAGGCGCTCGGCGTTCCCGAGTGGGTCGTGGTTCTTGGAACCATAAGGGGTCCTCGGCCGTTTCGTTTGACTAGATGATGCGTCCGCCGCGATCATTTGGGCGAGCACAAATGCTTCGTAGGTGAATCACATCTGCTAACTCGGGCCTTATCGAGCTCATCGTGCGGGGTTTACTCTTGCCGAGGTCATTTGCTTGGTCTTCTTTTCTTGAATGTGCAGGGTCAGCCATGAGCGACTGTGTGCTTTCGGCTCAGGGCGGGCCGGCTTACTCGAGCGCTACACGCGCTGAGGGCTGCTTAGTTGTTGTGATGCTTGCTGTTTCCGCATGTGATGTTGCTGGCATGTGATCCCACCTTGTCGCATTACCGCCTATGTCCCTCTTGTTTAGGTTGGAATGTGCTCCTTCTCCATTAGCCTTGTGAACATGGGTGCATGTTCTAGCCTGGGGGCTAGCCCACAGAGCTAAACATTATGCGGCCCGATGTTGTGGTCAGGGCATCGGGGTCAGGTCACCGATCCGGTTTGATGCAAGGGGAAAAAGCGAGTAGAGGGCATAGGCCTCGATTTTCCCCATTCCACCCGCTCGAGCAGAGCGGTGCTCTGTTTCCTTTCGCTTCCTATTCGTGTGAGTGCCCGACTTTGCCCTAGAGCTGGTCCAAGAGGCTTGGTCTGAGAGGTGTCTCATTGCGATGGGGAGCTTAGGAAATAGTTCACCATTCCATCCTGCCATGGGTATACGTGGAGAAGCTCAAAGCAGGTCTCTCGTCCGATGATGGATGGTGATTGGGGTCTTTGCACCTGAGTGCGATCGGCGTATTCGCTTGTCATTACGCCGTTATTTTACTTACTTTTCATTTGAATTGGAACGTGCTTCATCCCCTTGGGTCTGTGCATGCGAATGCATGTCTTAGCCTAAGGGCTGGCCTATAGGGCAAAAATGTGCGCCATCCATTGGAATGATAGGATGGCAAAGGATGATCATAGATCCGGCACAATGCGAGAAGAAAAAGAGAACTACATGAGCTCCCCTTCCTTTCGCTCCCCATGTCCTAAGCGAACGGGTTTCCTATTTCCACTCAGGCTCGTGCGCGGGTGCCTAGCCTTGCCTAGGAGCTGGTCAGGACATGGTGTTACCGACTCGTCACGGCGTGGGGGCGGTTGGAAGATGCTCGGGAAAGGGTCACTAGGACAATGACAAGCAATGCTACATCGTGGGACACATATATGTGTCCTCGCGCGCGTCCTTCGCGGGTGACTCGTGTCTAGCCACTGGAGCAAGGCAGAGTGGGTCGCTTGGGGTCTAGGTGACTCCTGGATGGAGTGCTCGAGTGCACTATTTCATGGTTTACTCCGCGAGTTGGTCGCGGTTTTCTAAAGCTTGGGGTGAGCCTATATGTGTATGTAGACATGTTTGGGTAGAGCTGCTAGAGATAGAGATAACACTATTGACTGATGTGTCGGAAGCTGTCATAGTCCCCAGGCTACGAGCTGATGGGGTCGCTTCTCCACCGCTCTGAGCGTTCATAGCCGGCGAGGGTCAACCCCTCGGGTAGCCTTGGGCCATTCCTTGCTGGCTCAATATCCTTGATGGGCCCGTGAGTACCCGAGGAGGGCCTCTTTGCGTCCGACTTGGTATAGTTTCTAGCCAGGGAGCTCATGCATTTCGGTGCTCGAACCCTCCTGGCGCGATGACATCGTTGTCATTGTGTCCCTACCTCTAGGCATGGTTTCTGCTCTCAACAGAGAGCCATCATGTCCTATCGTTGTAGGAGCTGGCTTTGAGTGTAATGCTGTTCGATCCGCTCATCACGACGCGTGGTGCATTCAGAGAGCTAGCTTCCTCGGATGCACGTGCGTCTGAGTGATAGCTGATAGTTTATGGGGGTGTGTCTTGCAACTTATCTGTTACACGGGGTCAAACCTAGGTTTAGGGTTTGCCCTTGCGTGGCATGGTGTAGGTTGGCCATCTGAGCACCCATGATGCTGCTGTGTGGCGGTGGTTGATTTTGCTTCTCGTGTGTGCCCTAGCTCGTTGCGTCCTACCAACAGCGGAGGCATTGTCCAGGGCATGGTTCGACCGTTGTGTCCAATTTCCTCATGCGGTGAGTCTGGGCTGGGCAGTGGCCGATGTCAGGCATTGATCCGTTGGTTCGGACGATCTCGTGATTCCCTAGAGGGTTACGACCACCTTGGGCCATTCCTCGGGTGAGGTCACTGTGAGCCATGACTGTTTGGCTCCCTGGGTGCAAGTCTCGACTGTGACAGGTGGTGAGAGAGGGCCCCCTACGTAGGTAAACTCTAGGATGCAACCCCTGTAGGCAGTTTCGAGAGTGCGCCCGCCATAGGCCGTGGGACTCGGATTCACGAGGTGGAGGTCTCGGTCGTGGCCAAGGGCGGACATGGGCGCCGGCCCTTTAGTGTGGTTAACCCCGTGGTTCCCTAGAAGGATGTGGTCAGTCGTGGCCATTCCTTGGGTGGGTTCATCGTGAGTCGTGGTCCTTCGGTTTCTTGGATGAGAAACTTGGCTACGGCTTGCGACGAGCGAGGGTACTAGCCCCTCTGGGTCCGTGAACTCTGGGATGCAGCCCTCGAGGGCAGTTCCGGTAGTGTGTCCACCGCAAACCACGAGACCTAGATTTCCAAGGTAGAGGCCTAGATTGTGGCTGATGGCGGACATGGGCGCTGGCCCTTTGGCGTTGATGAACCCGTAGTTTTCATGGTGGATGTGATCGCCGCGGGCCATTCCACCAGCAAGTCCACCGGTGGTGCGAGAAGCCATCGCTTCCTTTCTCAATCAAATGAGAGTGCGCGACTGTCCCCTACCTGGCTCACCAACTGTTGGTGTTTCGTAAACCAGACTAGTAAATTTATATGATTGCCGCGCTACTCTAGGAAGACGATGGTAGCATCCAATAAACACGAGAATTTATACTGGTTCAGGCTGGAGCCCTACGTCCAGTCTCAGAGCATTCAAGCGAGGAACACGCACTCGATCTCCTCTGAGAGTGGACGTAGGGCTCCGACCTGAACCAGTATAAATTCTCGTGTCTATTGGATACTACCATCATCTTCCTAGAGCAGCACGACAATCGTATAAATTTACTAGTCTGGTTTATGAAACACCGACATTATGTCTCCATCGGCTATTTAGCCGATGGCCTGAGCTTCCATGCGCATAACATGCTTTCATGATCCCTTTGCGATATAAGTGGATCTATCGACCGCTGATCTCTGATCTAGGGTCCTACTGTCAATGCTGCATCAGACGACTCGACCTGTTGACGGTACAATATATTGAGTCTAGTTGTTTGTAGATTTATTTGTATCCAACGGATGAGTGATCGTATGCCGTGCAACACGATCACTGGAATCGACTGTTTTAGCCGATAGCCCGCTTTGTTGAGGATGTACCGGCTATTTATATGCTTTTACTTGTTTTTGTCCCGGTTAAAAGCTAGTATGTCTCTCACATATATGCTTACACATCTACCCTTACATCTTTCGCATGTTTTCATAAGCATCGGCTAAGTTAGATTCATGCAACCGAGTAAATAATAATTGCCAATATGCTTATTTTCTTTACATTACATCATGAACATGTTGGATATCGACTCTCTAGTCAATAGTCTTATCGTGCTGGCCACTTGGCCGTATATTTGGAACTGTCTGGATAAACACTGGCATGTTCCACCTTAAACTACTGATCAATTTTCTCTACTTATCAATTGCAGGGTCAAATTGACTGGCACGCCCTCAGTTACGACCATCTGGTCCAGTGTTCACCTTAAGCCCGGAGAGTACTCGGGATCTGCTCCACGTGGTTTCTCTCGGCTTGCTTGTGTCGGCGGCTCCCTGCCGCTTTTTTGCCGTCGACAGGATCTTGCAAATTAAAATCAGTATCACACTACAGCTGCCCTTGGATCGTTAAGTATGTATCCTAGGCTAGCTAGGACCATAAATTTGAATGCATGCAAACCTTGTACACAGCCGTAACTGACATGGATGCAGACTGTCTTTGCTGAAAATGTGCATATGCATGCAAAATTTTCATTGTGCCGAACAAATATGTGGTACAGTGAGACGACACCATGGAACATTCATCAACATCTATCGTTCTCGCTAGCAACTGTCTTCATCTAATTCTCTTATATATACTGAACATTCTGAAATAATATAGTATATAGCTCGTGCCCATATATATATATAAGACTATTCTGCAGCTGGCCATAGAATAATTTATTCTATAGTCAGCTTGATTTACGATAATGTTTGTACCAATTTACGATAACATGAATATGCATTTACGATACTCGTGTCACTACAACTTACGGTGATATTTACCATAATGTTATAGTAAATCACTTAGTAAGGAGTTACTGTAGTTTCGTAAATTAGCATAGTAACTATCTTAACTCAAAGTGGCCACAGAATAAGTTATTCTATGACCAGCTGCAGAACAGGAGTTATATATATATATATATATATATATATATATATATATATATATATATATATATATATATATATATATATATATATATATATATATATATAATTCTTTTTCTGAATTGAGCTGCTGATTGAATGCTGTATCTCAAATGCATGCATGCTTGCAGCATCACGGTGAGAAGAACCAGTAATTCTATGCTATATACCAAAAGTTGCACAATAATATTGTACATAATAACTAGGTAGCCAGCATCCCCAAATAAATCCAGCTAGTACTTGATTGTTCAGTAAGTCAATTACACATTGTCACACCGTGACTCAAAGAATTTGCACATGTGTGTGCATCTCTTTTTCTTATATATGATCCATGATATGCATGCATTTTACACACAAGACTGCAAGCAGCCCTTTAGTTCTTGTGGCACAAACAATCAGGTGTATATATAGCTTAACTGAGAGGTACGGTAGAGGGCCAGCATATCATCATAGCTTGAGCTCAAGGTCTACCTCTTGATCATCTAAGTTCGATGAGTCTGCTGTTTGATTTAGATCGTACGGTCTGTTCAAGCAAATTGATTCCTGCAGAAGTGAAGTGTGGCAACATTCCAACATGAGCTTCAATAAGTTATCGACGAGACTGAAACCACATACACGCATATTTTTTATTATTTCAGACATACTCCATCCATTTCAAATTATATAAGTGGTCCTGAATTTTCTAGATATCTAATAAAACCTATGTATTCATTAGACATAGTGAAGTATGTATTGTGCCCTGCAAAAATAGCCCACCAGTCCAATGCTTGTGCATCATTGAACTGGTGCCTAAATCAATGGTTGAAGTGGTTCCCTAGGAAGCATATGAGGAAAACCCTAGCCTCCATCCTCAGTGAGAAAGCTACCGCCGTAAAAAAAGATAGAGTTAAAGACTACGAACACATTTCCCAATGTGTAAATCAAAGGAAAAGAAGAGCAGGAAGTCTGTCTAGATTTCATGGCACTAAACCGGTTATCTTTAAGCCGGTGATTAAAGGATCAAACATGGTTGGATTGCCACAAAACTTGTCAAGCTTATTCCCCACTTAACGTACTTTGATGTCTTAAGTTGGCTTGAGTATTGGTTGAGTAAAGCATCGGATTTGAGAGATGTTTTGTCAGTTCGGTCACAAAATTTCAGAACAAAGCTGTTTTGGTAGATGATTTATTTGGATAGTCAAACGATGTCCGTTTGAGCTGAACTTTGGCCAGTAGTTAAAGGACTCTTGGATCTAAATGCCTACCAAAATGTGTGTACAATGGAGCAGTAGTTTGCGGGATATGAACTGATTACCGAGGGGAATGGAATCTATAATTTTCCTGTTTGACTACTATCATTCTTCGTATTAGATGATTGTATTTGTAGTTCAGGTCATGTTGGCAATGCGACGATTGTAATACTTTAGATGCCCTAGAGAAGACTCCTTGCACCCCTTTGTGGCTTGTTTTTGCCGTCTCATATCAATAATGTTTGAGTAGTCAAGGTGTTCTACAAGTCAATTTGTGCCTTTGCAGGTCGAGAACAATTTGAAAAGTGTCAAACAACATATTTTAGAGTTTGCTTATGAGCTGTTGATTGACATTAGAAATGAAGCTTCAATGTCAAATGTAGTTCAACAAAGCTAGTTTTGCTACAGTGCAAGTAAACCCAACTTATTGTGCAACAACACCATGAAGGAAAATTGTACTCAATCTTGGTAGTGTACTGTTTCTCCGGTTGGTGAATAACTGCAACCTTTGTTGTCCTCCAGACCTTGTTATCCTTCTTCAGTAATGATTTCCAAGGCGGATTTGTCCTTTGGTACCTTCCATGTGTTTTTACCCAGGAGGTTGCATCATATTCAACCCAGATAACTATTGTCGCTTGAATATGAGAATTCCCTTCAATAATGATCGTCGAAAACGCTGAGTCAACAGAGTCAGCTATCACCTTCATCGCTCACTCAACGGACTCAGATAATACAATGTTATCATTAGAGAAAGAGAACTACACACATGGAACATTATATAGTTTTCCACCGGTTGACATCTGAGTGATTGAACAGTTACGACCGACATAGACATTGTCTGTTGGTTACTCAGTTTCTCACAGCATCAGAGGATGCTTACTCCGTCTATGATCTCATCCCTTAGGAAAGGTTGTACTCAAACTACTTTGGTAGAGAACTGCTTTTAGAACTTTGTGAATGAACATGGAACCATTGTAATGAGTAGCTTTCAGAAGCCTACAGTCTAGTGCAAAGTTCACATGGTCCATGCTATATTCACTGGGGAAAATAAAGATTGTGGGTAGTTAGTTTATGCTCCATAGTACTCTCCGTATCCTGAGAACGAAGTGTTGTGCTATCTTGGATTCCTCCCAAAGTAACAATGCTTCATAGAAGTCAATGAAAGAAATTCTTCAGACAAAAATTTACTACGAAGAGCAAATATCAGAAAGTTGTCTTGACCAAATTAGCCTCTCTGATACTGCAAAGTTAAGTATCCTAGTGCTATCACTGATGTTGGAAAATGGATGACATGATTTTCTTCCCTTAAAAGTCTTTTGCACCGAATCTTGGGACGAGATTCCCATAAGGGGGAGGGCTGTAACACCCCGGGTGTTAGTTACCAGTTAAGCAGTGGGTTTGAGCTCCAACATGGTAAGTTCAGTAGTAACCAAGAGCTCTAGTTCAAACTTATAAGTGGTGATAAAGGTGTTGGGATCAACTCTCTAAGAACGAGCCCCAAGTTAAACTTGGACAACACACCTTTGCTTACATGTTGGCCCCTTTTAAGATATATACCTAATTAATGTTAAAGATGCTTATTTCATGCGCCTCACCTCAATTTTCACCCACATTGATGACTGGAAAAGTTTCATGAAGTTTGGAGCCAAAAAGTCACATGAAATGATGAGTTACATTCTTGCTTGAATTGCACTATTAAGTGAGTGGAATTATAGGTCATCAACCAAACCTTGCAACCTGACTCAAACAACTCTACTTACACTCATGAACAAAAGTTATGAAGGGTTCATGTTGAGCAAGTGGCCAGAAAATGCTTCAATAGATCGAAAAGGATAATTTAAGCTTTATCATGATGCTACTTTGACTTGGTTTGAAATATGGCTTAGAGTGTTTGCATGGCAGTGGAACCTAAATAAAAGTTGTATTTCATCTTATGTAGAACAAACTTTGTTTAATGGTCAAGAGTTAAATTAGTGCCTAGCTTAGCCAAACAGAGCTCACAAGAATCAACAAAATGCTGTTTTGGAATCCTGAAATTTAGCTAAGTCTAGGATGACTGAATTTTCGTGTTTCCGTTTTCATGTACCTGTCTTTGGTGAATTTTAGTTTGCAAACCATGTCAATTTTGGCCAAACTCCTTTAATCAAGGTTGTAGTACTCACGTAGCACTACAACAAGGAGAAATTGGTTACTCAAATCATCAAATGGTTTGGGAGATATTGAGGGGAGAAGTTGGAGGTTTCAGTCGGCTTGAAACTGAATTTAGTTTTCAAGTTTCGTGAACCCTACTTTGGAACCTTGTATCTCTCCAACCAGGCTGAATTAGACTTTGGCACTTTAAGCAAAGTTGGAGATCTCGCGTATCTCTACAACTTTTATTACTACTGCTTGTGCCAAAACTAAACGTATTAGGAGTTACAAAGGGAGGAAGATTGAAGTTTTAGTGTATTTTTGAGGTGGTATTGCTATCTGCGTAGTTGATGTTGAACTCGAGCTCAGTCGATCGTGCGCAGGCACTGCAGGCCACGCGCTCGCCCTCGCTGCTTGCATGGCCGCCAGCTCGCCACCTTGCCGTGCTCAAGAAAAGGAAAACGGTGCCCTCTGCTCCCTCTCTCGCTCGCTCGCCCCTCTCATTCTTGCTCTGTGCCTCGCTCTCTCTCTTGTGCTCGCCATGGCTGCCCGCTGAGCTCCATGGCCATCATCGTTCCTCCACTTGCAAGCCTCCTCAGTCCCAACCGGCCTCGCCTTCACGTTCTTCGAGCCACCCTGTGCGTGTTGCGTCTCTTCTCGGCCGCCTCCACCGCCGTGCGCTGCCGTCGTCGGCGCCCGCCCGGCCGTCGTCACCAGCACGCACGGCCAGGCCACGTCAAGCCACCGCGGTGCGAGCCATGGCTGCCCACGAGAGCGCGCGGGCCCCTTGGTGCTCCGCTGCCACTCCACCGTCGCCGATGCACCTCCTCCGGTGAGCTCTCGCGCGTCCCCTGCTCCAAAACCACGTCAGGGACCTCCTGCGAGAATTCGATGAAAGGGAAGGGTCTATTTGCGAAGTTTGTGACTCATTTGAATAGTGTCTAGAAGGACCCGTTTGCTGAAATTTGTATTAGTGAAAAGTTAGGGTCCTCGGTGTAAATCTATTTTTCTTTTATGGCTGAAACTTTGGAAAATCATAACAAAGGAGATAAAAATAAGTGTTGGTAGTGAAGTCTACTGTCCTCTCTGACAGGGGAAACTTTAAAGAACATGAAAACATAGTATACAACCCAAAGGAGATAAAAATCCAAATTTAAGAAAATACTAATCTATCTGTATTGTGGGAAAAAAATAAGTGTTCGTAGTGAAGTCTACTGTCCTCTCTGACAGGGGAAGGGATGCCTCACATGTGAGGTTAAAATGGGTTGACACTTACTCCCTCCGCCTCAAAAAGTCAAAATAATTAACTTTTTTTGAAATTTTTAGACAATTTAAGGACGCTGGCAAAAGAAAGCATGTCTCCTCATCTTCTTTTCTGTCCTGGAAGATATCACTTTGATTTGGCAACTATCATCTGCATGCACCCATGATTAGTTTCCACATTATGAGACAAATGTCCCATATTCTTGTAGAATGTCAAATTATTTTGGACAAATTTTAAACCTTAGAAACTTATTTATTATGCTAAGTAGCATAGTGGTGTCAAGTGCTAACTGACATTAGATTATACCAACGTAGCATAGTGGGGATGCAACGAAACAAAAATATAACCATTTAACGTATTTTGGTTGACATCAATAATGAAACCACAATCAAACGGAAGGAAGACATGTGTTGCATTATCATATTAGGCTTGAGCCCGTAGCTGGAGGCCACAACATTAGTTGGGCAAAAAAATTATAATTCACATAGGTGACAATAACATCTGGCAATGACAGAAATGCCAATAAGCCATCAATCACTAACATGACAAATAAAATTCAATGGTACAACAAAAGGATATATATAGCTGCGACAAAAATCAGGTTTGTGGCGTCTACAAAATGGAAGAGGCATAGCTTGCAAATCACTCATGGAGCAAGACATAGTTTGATAAAAACATTGATGAAGTAATAAATTCAATAATATGACTTTGAGGTGCCCCTTTTAAGTACTCATACTAGGTTTGTAGAAAATACTAGCAATATTTGTACCTTCAAGTAAATTTATTATGAAAATAGATTCAATGATCTATCTCATGATACTATTTATATATTATAAAAATTAATATTTTCTTGTATTTATTTAGTCAAAGTTAAGTATATTTGATATTTGATTTCTTAGGAAGTGAAAACAACAGTATAAAAGGGACGGAAGGAGTATATGTTAAGTTGTACCAGGGTTAAAACAGCATTGCTAGTCGTGCAATTTGCGTGGGATACTCGCTATTTCTACTTCTCTCATTTCCAAAAGGCTCCGGGTTAACTTTTAATTTTACTTCATTTTGTGTGATGTTAGATCTTTATTAGGGAATTAGTCGTATTTTGTCTTTTGTTTTATGGAGTTTCAACCTTTCAGTGTCCTTTATTTATGAAACAACTTGTCGGTGGCTTGTACAAAAAATCTCCTGCGTCCGTCGCAGGTCCGCTGCCAATTCTCGTCGAATTTCACGATCACGCACGTACGGCCTCCAGTGGCCAAACTAGGACCCATGGCACTGCAGCCAAAGATGTCTCGGCCGCACGACGGACGACGTGTGCCGTGCGCGTGCGGCAAATGCAGCAGCAACGACGTCGCAGTGGCCGCACCGGTACCGTGACGGGACGCCGGGGCGCACCAGCAATCGTGGTTGCGCACCGCACCCACACCGATCGACGCCACCATCGCACAGCGCGGCCCGGCCTCCACTGTGCAGCGCGCTCTGTCTTGGCGCCGGTCAAACCAGGCCCGTACATTAACCGGAACAAGTGGAGCAATTGTTCAGGGCCTCTAAAATTGAAGGACCTCCAAATTTACACTAAGTAGTAATTAGCAATAATTAATCCTTAAATAGAAAAAAATGCGACTAGGCCTGCAATCATAGTCTCTCGCTGTGTTCGTTTGGGCTTGTTTGGCTTATAAGCCATACTTTTTCAGCCAACAAACATTATTTTTCTCTCACACCAAATCAGCCAACGGTACTTTCAACCATGGCTTATCAGCTAAACAAGCCCAAACGAACAGGGCGTCTGTCTCTTCTCTACAACTAAAACATACGAATTGTCAACGTCTACCCGGCAGCACTAAAACAATCATGCGATCCATGACTACCCGTTAGAAAAAAATACCCGTCAATCATGCACACGGAAGTCAATCGCACGCACGTGGCAAAAAAAAAAAATCTCCACAAACACCGCATGGAACTTAATGGAAATACAGAAGGAATGTAATCACCCTTACGGAATTACCGGCAAGCAAATAATCACTGTATGAAAACACCAGAAGGTAAGTAATAAAATGGAATAAAATGAAAATAAAATTATGAGAAGGGAAAGGAATGTATAGGTATATCACCGCACAATGATCATGATTGGGATCCTTCACGTTCAATGTGTGGTGAGAATTATGGGAATTGTTGCCACACAATGAGAATTATTGTTATGCCTCATGCATCTTTTGAAAAAATGTGTTTCCATCTCGGAATTACAAGGACGAACGAGAATGGTTGCCACACAATGAGAATTATGTGAAGGGAAATGAATACATTATTTTTTCCAAAAATTGAATTGTTGCCATGCCTCATGCATCTAGGCCATTAGTATCCATCGCCGGAGTCGATTCAATCCTTGTGCGCATACGCAGGTGATGCCACGGCGAGGGAATGCGTCCGCTGCTTCCTTGGATGTTGTCAGCAGTGAATGCAGGTGATGCCACGGCGAGGGAATGCTACTGACTAACTACTTGGCCAGCACGCATGCAGCATGGTGGCCGCCGGCCAATCGGCAGTCGCGGGAGAAACAAGGACGTACTATCAAGGACTAACCATGCATCCAATTCTATCGGTTGGCCATCGCTAGCTGTCTGGTGTCGGGATTCTGAAGAGAGATTAAGATAATGTAGCTGATTTTAGCTGAACATATCTGAACCACCGACAGCCCACGAGGACAGTGCTTTGTATCCTCAAGTCTTTATAGATGTTATATGAGTGCCTCCTGTTCCTACGTGCAATTCCTGTAGCTGTAGGACTAGACTGTGTGTCCTTTTTCTTTTTAGGAAGTTCATGACGAGTGCACAGTCCACTCAACGATCGACCTGCTGTACAGGTTGTCCACTCGGACATTGCTCGATTTCGATAATCACAGTTACGAGCTTCTTCCATGTTCCATGTTCGTTCGTGCTGTCAAGACTAGGCAACTCTCCAGTAGAATCATCACTAAATTATGAAGGCTTGTTGCTTTCTGATCATAGGAACATGCCAAAGACATAGCAAATTAGCAATGCACGACGGTAGCTGCACCATACGCTATCATATAGCCATACACTTGTAAAGTTGCAGGCTTGCAGCACGCAATTGCGGGGTACAGCAGTACACGACGCATCGTCCAGCTCCACCGCGTGCCTCGCCTCGCAAATCGATTGCCCCGAAGCCGAAGCGCGCGACACGGTGCCCATTCCGCCGTAGCGCCTAGCTCGCGCCGCGCCGGTCTTCTTCTCAACCCTCTTCAGTTCCGGTTTTAGAACCGGAAGCACGAATTCAAGAGCAAAGGGCCTCTCCTTTAGTTCTGGTTTTGCGCTCGGGACTAAAGGTCCACCTAAAGAGGCCTCCCGGCCTGGTCATATGGGCGGGCCCTTTAGTCCTGGTTGTTATTACCAACCGGGACTAAATGTTTTTTTTTTCTATTTCTATTTTCCTTTTTTTTGTTTCTATTTCTATTTTCTTTTTTTTTTCTATTTTCAATTGATGATTCGTTTTGGTTTTCGAATACGCATTCTACACGGTTAGAATATATGTTCAAACATTTTGTATAAACTACCGTACGAAGGACCTTTAGTCAAGAATGCAGCAGTACAATCCTATAAACAGATCCTGTTTAAGTTCATGTTGCATGGCTTGAGAGCTGAGCTTTTAAGTTAGCTTTCACTCTTCTGAGCAAGCGAGGTGGTGCTAATAGGTGGGACTGGCCAACAATTCCATTATGGTATATGCTCTCTCCTATGTGTGGGCTTTAGGTCGAGCCGGCCCATCGAGGCTGCATTAGCTTTACCTCTGTTGATGCCTCACCTACTCGATTTGCTGATTTGTAGTCCCGGTTGTTGATGCCTCACCTGCATCAAAAACCAAAACGCTGGAATTGCTGGCCACAGAGCAATTAACAGCTCAATCGGTTGATGATTTGTCTCGGTTGCTCTTAATCAGCTGTTAGTCCCGGTTGTAGTCCTGGTTGCTCTTAGTCAATATGGTGGATTTGTCTCGGTTGCTCTTAATCAACCGGGACTAAATTTTCTTTCAACCGATTGTAGTCTCGGTTGCTCTTAGTCTGTTGATGCCTCTGTAGATGATTTGTAGTTGACACTCCACAGAGCTGAATCGGTTGGAGGCCTTTAATCCCGGTTGGAGGCAGCAACCGGGACTAAAGATCCCTTTCTATTCATGGACTGAGCCTCTAGCCGGGAGTAGACTTTTACTCCCGGTTGATAGTTTCAACCGGGACTAAAGGTCCCCTGCAGCAAAAGTCTGCCGCAGTAGTCGTTGGGCAGGGACCTTTAGTCCCGGTTGAAGCTACCAACCGGTACTAAAGGTTTCTCTAGTCCCGGACGCGAAAAATACCAGGACTAAAGCTAAATTTCGAAGTGGATCAAATATCGTTTCTCTACTGGTGCCAGGGACTAGGCAACCACCGGATCGATCGGGTACGGTCCGGCCGTCGTCAAACTATTGAGAGCATCCATTATGCCCAATGTAACCACGTCCTACGTGGCGTGTCCCCATCGATAAATAGCCGCCGGTCCGGTGCACGCCGTCGCAGCGCGTCTCACAACCGTGTGCCGGACGGAATGGCGGCCATCGTAGTCACGCTCCGTTGCATGGCGTGGCCGTGGCTGCTGGCGTTGGCATGCTTCGCCTTCGCCTTCGCGACGCTGTGGGCGCCGGCCGCGTCGGCTGAGACGGCGGCGGCGTACATTGTACACATGGACAAGTCGGCCATGCCTCGGGCGTTCTCGAGCCACCAGCGGTGGTACGAGTCGACGCTGTCCGCGGCGGCGCCGGGCGCCGACATGTACAACGTGTACGACCACGCGGCGCACGGGTTCGCGGCGCGGCTGCGGGGCGACGAGCTGGAGGCGCTCAGGCGCTCCCGCGGGTTCGTGTCGTGCTACCCCGACGACGCCAGGGTGGTGCGCCGCGACACGACGCACACGCCCGAGTTCCTCGGCGTCAGCGGCAGCGCTCCGGGGGGACTGTGGGAGACGGCAGGGTACGGGGACGGCATCATCGTGGGCGTGGTGGACACCGGCGTGTGGCCCGAGAGCGCCAGCTTCCGAGACGATGGCGGGCTCGCGCCGGTGCCCGCGCGGTGGAAGGGCGTCTGCGAGTCCGGCACGGCGTTCGACGGCGCCAAGGCGTGCAACCGGAAGCTCATCGGCGCCCGCAAGTTCAACAAGGGAATCATCGCCAACGAGAACGTGACCATCGCTGTTAACTCCCCACGCGACACGGATGGACACGGCACGCACACCTCGTCCACGGCCGCGGGATCGCCGGTGCCCGGCGCGTCCTTCTTTGGCTACGCACCGGGCACCGCGCGCGGCATGGCGCCTCGCGCTAGGGTGGCCATGTACAAGGCCCTCTGGGACGAGGGCGCGTACCCGTCCGACGTACTCGCCGCCATCGACCAGGCCATCGCGGATGGCGTTGACGTCATCTCCCTCTCCCTCGGTTTTGACGACCAACCGCTGTACCAGGACCCCATCGCCATCGGCGCGTTCGCCGCGATGCAGCGGGGCGTGTTCGTGTCCACCTCTGCGGGCAACGAAGGCCCCGACCTCGGATTCCTCCACAATGGTACGCCGTGGATGCTTACCGTCGCGGCGGGTACGGTGGACCGGGAGTTCTCGGGCGTCGTGACCCTCGGCGACGGCACCACCGTCATCGGCGAATCACTGTACCCGGGCAGCCCGATCGCGCTCGCGGCCACCGCGCTCGTCTTCCTCGATGCGTGCGACAACTTCACGTTGCTCTCCAAGAACCGTGACAAGGTCGTCCTTTGCGACGCCACCGCCTCCCTAGGCGACGCCGTCTCTGAATTGCAACTGGCCCAAGTGCGCGCGGGCTTGTTCCTGTCCAATGACTCTTTCAGGTTGCTCTACGAGCAGTTCTCGTTTCCGGGCGTCATCCTGAGCCCACAAGATGGGCCCCTGCTGCTCCAGTACATACGAAGCAGCCGCGCGCCCAAGGCGGCCATAAAGTTCGAGGTGACCATCCTGGGAACGAAGCCCGCGCCGATGGTGGCGGCGTACTCGTCGCGCGGCCCGTCGGGGAGCTGCCCGACGGTCCTCAAGCCAGACCTGATGGCGCCGGGCTCGCTGATACTGGCCTCGTGGGCGGAGAACATCAGCGTAGCCTCCGTCGGATCAACGCAGCTGTACAGCAAGTTCAACATCATCTCCGGCACGTCCATGGCGTGCCCACACGCGTCCGGGGTGGCCGCGCTGCTCAAGGCCGTGCACCCGGAGTGGAGCCCGGCCATGGTCCGGTCGGCAATGATGACGACGGCCAGCGCGCTGGACAACACCGGGGCGTCCATCAAGGACATGGGCAACCGCAACCACCCCGCGTCGCCGCTGGCGATGGGGTCCGGTCACATCGACCCGACCCGCGCCGTGGACCCGGGCCTGGTCTACGACGCCGCGCCGGGGGACTACGTCAAGCTCATGTGCGCCATGAACTACACGGCCGCGCAGATCAGGACCGTCGTCGCGCAGTCGCCGTCGTACGCCGTCGACTGCACCGGCGCGTCCCTCGACCTCAACTACCCGTCATTCATAGCGTTCTTCGACCCCGACGGCGGCGCCGTCGAGCGGACGTTCACCAGGACCGTGACCAACGTCGGCGACGGGCCTGCGAGCTACAGCGCCAAAGTTACGGGCTTGAACGGCTTGACGGTGATCGTGAGTCCGGACAAGTTGGCCTTCGGCGGCAAGAACGAGAAGCAGAAGTACACGCTTGTGATCCGGGGGAAGATGACGAACAAGAGCGGAGATGTGTTGCATGGTGCGTTGACGTGGGTGGACGACGCGGGCAAGTACACCGTCAGAAGTCCCATTGTCGCAACCACCGTGGGCTCAGATCAGTTTTAGAATCCCGACGTATATATAGCATATATATTTGTTCAAGTCGATATTAGCTTGAGGCAAGTGCTGTTCAGTATGAAAATTGCTTTGCATAAAAGTATAAAACCATACTACATCATTTATGAGCTTCATTGCAAGTGACTACACAATTGTTGACCTTTTAATCATCATACGTCCATCATTTATGCACTCAAATGCTTCTCTCAGGCTAGTCCCAGTGATGAGTTTTATGGTATTGTTTCCAAAACTGACATGTCATGTAAAATAAAATGGAACATGGATGAAACACCCACTCTTAATGGAGAGTTTCATTATATGGTTCTATAGACATTTAATTACACGACTCATAGAGAGTTGATAATCGTGTCAAGAGAGTTTCATCCCCATGAAACTCACTTCTCTCTCTTATTAAAACGTTGCCACATCATTAAAACACTTATGTGACATCTTATTAAATGCAAATAAAACTCTGATGAAACTTCCACTGAGACTGTCCTCAGTGTCGAAAGTTCCGCGTGATGAAAAAAAGAAGAAAACGAAGCATCTCAGATGACCTTGTTGTAGCTAAGTAGACGACAGGTGACTATAAGCATGCTTTGATTTCCATGTAATCCTCTAAAAATGGATGACGATTTAGAGGGCCTTACTGTATGTCTCCTTACCAACACGACTCAAAGCAACCAAAAAAATTTATATGATTAACCTTTCTTCCATGTAACTAATGACAATTTTAGAGGTGCTTACTGTACGTTGGGACTAGGACACAAAACCGGCGGCAAGAGAAAAGAGTGACACCTCACACCAATGGACAACCAACAAGGGGTTTCACCCCCTCTTTAGGACCCCTTTGGAACATATTAATTTCACAGAATCAATTTATTTTCAAAGGAAAAACAGGGGAAAAAAGTTTCACGCTTTCCAAAGATGGCTTAATCTCCCACAACAGCAAGGGCAATGAACGAGTTTCTATTTGTTCCATCCAAGGTGCCTTAATCTCCCACAACGGCAAGGGCAAGGAATGAGTTTCCATTTGTTCCATCGACAGTAGTTGTAACCTTAGAGCCCTGTGACTCATATTTCTTCTTAACAAAATTTGTTTACCATGTCCGATTTTGATCTTACGGCACTGGACCAAGACTAGAAGGCAAAGACAATACATCGCTATTACAGACACAGTTCAAACTTAAGCTGGAAAGATGATTTCACAATAAAAACTGCAATACTAGGTCTCCTGCCTTCACTCTGATCCAGTATTGATGTGTCTTCTGCCTTCACTCTGATCCAGTAGCCATCAATAACTCTCCTTCGCATACTAGGTCGGCACCAACGTAAGTTTTCCCTTCCATCTTTGCAATTCCAAATCTCTTCTGCAGCTTGATCAGAGTCATTCTCATGATCAAGGTGTCTCCAGCAATCACAGGCTTCCGAAACCTTACTTTATCAATCCCCGCAAAAAAGAAGTTCTCTCGAGATCCACCTACTTCAGGCTGCAACATCACTATTCCACCAACCTGGGCCATTGCCAGCAAATCATGGTAAACAATTGTCTCATACCAGTTAATCAGAAATGTGTTCTGCTCTGTGTTTCTCCAGTTAATCAGAAATCTGTTCTGCTCTGTGTTTCTTCAGAAGAAACACAGACCAGAACAGATGACGCATACATAAACTTGTATATCAAAGATTGGACCTTCTATTCTATTGTTATTCCAAAATGCATCAAGCAGCAGAATTACCATGCCTACTACCTTAGCTTACATCCTATATGTAAACACAAAGACCTGTGTCATACTAATCCCTTATAAATATAACTTGCAGTTGATTGTCTACGTCAGTTTATTAACTCTGCAACAATCTGAAACTATGTGTTTGATTGACATCAGTAGCTTCACTTTTAGAAGGTATGAAAATGCTGGAATAGAGCTACTGAATGACAAGATCCAGCACCAATGGTCTAGCATTCATCAATTCATAGTACACATGTGAATGGTGAATTCAACTAAACTTGTTCTGAATTAGACCAAAAAGTGTGGCACTCTAAGATTTCGACCAGTATAGTTTCAGAAAAATGTATGGTGATGCAACACCAATTTAATCTACACGTCAATAATGATGAAACAATTGCATCTCAGTAGGCAATATAGGTATCAAAAAAGGAAAAATAACGAGAATATCATATACCTCAACCATGAGAACGCCAGGCATTATGGGTCGTTCAGGGAAATGCCCTGGGAAGAAGTTATCATTTATTGTCACATTCTTGATTGCAACAGCATATTCTCCTGGTTTGTAATCAATAACTCTGTCAACCAGAAGGAACGGGAACCTACATGCATATCAACAAAGAATACAGGCACTTAAACACAAAAAGCTGGAAAGTTGAGTATCTTCACTGCTTACAAAAACAAAAAATGGTGGTGGTGGCCGGTGGCAGCTGGTGGTAGCAGGATCTTCCATTGACCGATCTTTATATGCATATGTATATGATAAAAATGATCCTATATGATTTCCTTTGCTTTTGTGATATGGTAACAAGATTACTTAAGAGTTCTATGGCTAGATTAGAGGGAGTCAGTAAACAAGTTTAGTAGATAGACTCCATTTATTTGAAAACTATGGGAACCAACGAGCACCCTACTCACTCACCTATGTAGCATCATCACTATGGCTAGGGAATACACAAAAAAGCACGTAGTACGTTCAATTTTACATCGTGCAACTTGGCTTGTATGGTCTTCCAAATTGAAACTTGACTACAAATATCTCTTGTATGATAATTTTACTAATAAAAAAATCATGACCATAAGAACAAAATTTGAAACAAAAAAATCTAGTTGCATCACTTTAGCCTAAAAATTTAGTGGCATTCACCGTTCAAAAAGAAACTTAGAAGGCTTGAAATGTGCAGTAGCTAGGCTAACTTGAACATTTCCGTATGCAAATAGACAGCTCTGAACAGTTTTCTTCAGAGCATTGGTCAAGAGCACACTTACAACCAAAGCCAGAAAGGGCACCATTTGGTCATAATCAACGATATAACAATTCTTTAAGAAATGTTAATATTATCTTTTCATGACAGTGGTGCGGAGTTATTTATTTATTTCATTTTCACAATCCACATGACTGGTAAAGAGGGGTGAATCCATCAGAGGAGGGAAGTCAGACAAATAGTCAGTTTTATAGGTAGGAAGTTTGTTAAAAATTCAAAGCAATACAGTATACATTTAAATCACATGATCAGAATTTAATTCTTAGGCTAAAAAATATAACAACCCGTTTACAACATACAAGTCATGCATTTTTACTGACAAAGCCCTAATATTCTAATTAAGAAGTTCTGTACCTTCATTTGGCACATTTTTAGACATCTGCTAAGCAAATCTAGGCACATAGTAAGCCACAATGAAAAATCTAGGAACAAATGAACAAATACCACCCACAATAATTGACTCACCTATGTGGCAGGATGTCACGGATCTGGCTGATGTCCATGACAGTTGGGAAGGGAGGGAATCCTGAAAGGGGACCACACCGCCGACCGCCCCAGTAAGCACACACATCAGTATTAGGGGGTGTTTGGATCAAGCTACTAAATTTTAGTAGCTACTAAACGGTTTAGTCACTTTTAGTAACTTCAGAATTACTAGAGATGACTAAAACTTTTTTAGTAGCTTTTAATCATAGTGTTTAGTTAAAAAATTACTAAAGTGACTAAAAGCTACTAAATTTAGCTGTCAGGCGAACCAAACAGCCCTTAAACATGTCCGAAAAGCAACAGCAAACACACAAATACAAATGAAACGACAGGCATGGCAAGCAGAAGCGGAAGTACAGTCATCGACTTTTCTCTATGGGCGTCTCGGCCTTGAACTTGTCTCCGGCCGCGGCGCGCCGCGCGACGAGCGGCCTGCCGGAGGGCACAACGAAAGCAGGCGCGCGGCGGCGGGGCCGGACGGCGAGGCGTACGGGGAGAACCGGGGCGGTCGATAGGGAGGCCGGCGAGGTGATAGAGCACGGGGATCTCGACATGGCCGCGGGCTCCATCGGCGGGGAAGGGAAGGGGAGGGGAGCAGGGGGGAGGAGGGGCGGAAGCGCGTACTATTTTGAAGTTGACAAAGCAGGGCAGGGGAGATTGTAAATTTCCAGTCAAAATAGTATTTTTCTCTCACACAAACCAGCCAACAGTATTTCTTTACGAACTAGCAACGATATGAACCAGCCAACCGAACAGGCCTATACGGTCCAGTGGTTTGATTTTCGTTTATGCACTCTGACCTCGGCGCTATAGCTTTTGACACCGAGGAAATACGTCTGGCGCCAAGCCCAATGGCGCCGAGGTCTTGGCGAGGCGTTGGTCGTGGCGGTGACCTGACGCCGACGTAGACAAGGCCTCGGCGCAATAGATCTTGGCGTCGAGCTCGGCGTCGTAGTTCTTGGCGCCAAGCTGTTACCCTATAAACCTTGGCGTTTGAAATGAAACAAGTATAATTGTTTTAAGTAACATGCAACAATGTCATTGCGGTTTAGCTTGTTAGACCGCGCATGACTTAACTTAAAGACGTAGGTTTAAACCCCAGCACTAAATTTTTTTTTGCTACATTTTTATAAGCACCCCAACGCCATTGCGGGTTTCTGCGGCGGGCCGTTTTCAGCCGCGGCCGCAATCCCGTTTGTCGCTGCTGCCTTAGCATGGAAACGAGAATAGTGACTGGTTTCTTATTTACTTCACAAATTTTTTTAGTGATCCATATGTTAGCTAAAAAATAAACGTAAATTACACAAAATACTATGTATTGTTAGGAATATGTGATTGATTTTTTTAGCAACCTCCACGGGCGGCTCGTCCCCTCCTTTCTGTGTCCGCTCGAGTAAAGTTTTTCTCATTTTAGGTAGATGGGCGGGTGTCTTTTATCGAGCAATGTCTTTTCAAGTCCGTCACCAATTGCTATTGGTAGTACGAAGCTGAGATGCAAAGCAGATCGAATCAAGCTGTAGTCACAATCAACTGGAATGAGATACTGCAAATCAGTTGCACTATTGCTGAAAACAGCATATGGCAACTGAAAGCAACAACACCAA
This sequence comes from Miscanthus floridulus, assembly GCF_019320115.1. Taxonomy (NCBI): domain Eukaryota; kingdom Viridiplantae; phylum Streptophyta; class Magnoliopsida; order Poales; family Poaceae; genus Miscanthus; species Miscanthus floridulus. Next base: position 81,066,237 of record NC_089595.1, on the reverse strand, counting down.
AAGATATATTTTCCACTGATCCATGATTTGTTTTCTACTGGAAAAGCAGCATCCACTTATTTTAGTGGCCTAGTTAAAAGACTGAAAATACAGTGACTGAATAGAATGTCTAGCCAAAAACAAATTGCTCCTGCCACCACCAATCTGTCCCGTGGTGATTGCCTCATACAGTACAGTACAAAATGCTAATGAGCGTCTCTTCTTGCAAAATGCTAATGGGCATCTCTTCCTGCAGGCCAATATGCTGTGGTTGTACCTCACCTGCATCGGGAACACGCTGGAATTCTTTTTAGCTTCAGCTCTGAGGCTCCTCCTCCTGCTGCTACTGTTCCCAGTTCATCACGAGCCGACGAGCCTGCTAAAAAAATCCATATGTCAAATATTCCTAACGATACATAGTATTTTGTGATGAAATCTAGAGCTTAATATGGTTTTTTAAAACATATGGCCAGACTTAACCGTGAAGTAAATAAGGCCATATGTGGACATATTAAGTCTGGCCATACGTAAATTTTCGTTAGGAATATGTCAAACCTTTTAATTGATCTGCTGCACATATCCATATGTCAAATATTCTGCTTTAAAAAAATCAATCACATATTCCTAACGATATATAGTATTTTGTGTAATTTATGTATATTTTTTAGCTAACATATGGATCACTAAAAAAATTTGTGAAGTAAATAAGAAAATGAACACACACGTACGCAACAAGTCACTATTCTCGTTTCCATGCAAGGCAGCAGCGACAAACGGGATTGCAGCCGCCGCATGCGTACGCGGCTGAAAACGGGCCGCCGCAGAAGCCCTCAACGCGTTGGGGTGCTTATTAAAAATGTAGCAAAAAAGATACAGCTTTGGGGTTTGAGGCAATTCACGCGCGTCCTAACCCGTTGAACCACAATAATGTTGTTACATGTTACTCGAAACATTTATACTTGTTTTATTTCAAACACCAAGATCTATAGAGTAACAGCTCGGCGCCAAGATCTACGGCACCGAGCTCAGCGTAAAGATCTACGGCGCTGAGACCTTGTCCACGTCGACGTCAGGTCACCACTACGTCCGACGCCTCGCCAAGACCTCGGTGTTTCCTCGACGCCAAAAGCCATAGCACCGAGGTCAGGGTCCATAAACGAAAATCAAACCACCAGGGGTTTATTTGTAAATATTTTTCAAAAAAGGCTAAAAAATAAAAAATTCGGGGAGAGCGGCGGGCGCGACGCGATGCCGATGCGTACGAGCTGGCCAAGGTCGGAACATGTTTTCAGCCAGGCTTTGGAAACTTCAGCCCATTTGGATCAGGGAAAAACTCCAAAATTTTCTAGCCGCCGCCTTTCTGGGGGCTGTTTTGGAGAGAATTTCCTTCTGGCCATCGAAACTTATAATCAGCCTGTTCGTTTGTTGGTTTCAGCCAGGGCTTATCAGCCATGATACAATATTTTTCTCTCATAATAAACCAGCACCAGCCGAGCTTATCAGCCCAGAAACCAACCAGTGAGCACGCTGAATGATTCTTTGATTGCTATAAAAAATTATAGCATTCCTTAACTGTCCATTTTTATCTCTTCTTTGCCATTACCGCTCAGTAGCTGTCGACAGACTTGTGGATACCAGGAGCCGCCGCGCAGCACGCGCGTGGAGGATCAATCAAGGGGAGGCGAAGAAGTCCTCGAACAACAGACGAGGGAAGTCCCCGCACAGCAGACGACGGGAGTCCCTGCGGGGCAAGCGACGGGAGCCCCCGAGCAATAGGCGGAGGTAAACCCAGAGCGACAGGCGGAGAGGGTCCTAGAGCGGCAGGCAGAACAGAGGTCGACTGTGGAGGAGGCGGGACCTCCCCCCAGAGCACGGGAGTCGACCCCACGGCTGCGCCTGGAGGCTCGGGCAGGCACCGCCGGTTCAAGAAATTAAACCGGCAGACTAAACCATAAGTATCCTTGTCTTGGAGTTACTTTACTATAGTTTCTTAACTTTTCTGGCGACTGACGAGCCGATCTGATGCAGTGCAAAGTGTACGGAGGATCGGACCCCGCCAGTCCAGACTGTCGAATAGCTGAGGGCTGAACCCAGGGTGGAGGCAACGCCGGCGGCTCCCGTCCCGGAGTCCCCGAGTGCTCGGCAGCCGGAGGAAGAGTCAACCGCCGCCGCGGTGGACTTGGCGGCGTCGAACAATTGGCGCCAGCAGCAGATGAGTCGGCGACGATACCCAAGGCAACGACGGGAACCGTTGGGTCTTCGGGAGCAGAAGCTAGAGTTGCCATCGATGCGCCAGAGTCTGGGGTGGCAAAGTCGGTGGCAGCTGAGGAGCAAATGACGCCCCCTGAGGCGTCGCCAGGGATGGTCAGACCCGCTGTCCGGCCACGGAGCCCCTGGTGGTGCCTCAAGCTATGGCGGAAGAGGACGAGGTGGAAAAGATCGAGCATGCTGAACCTGGACTCCAATCCATCCGAATCCTCCGCAAGCGCGGTGACGAGGTGGTGGTTATCGAGGAGGAAGACACCACCAGGGAGATGAGGAGACTAAAATCCGCCGTCGCCGGAGTAATGAAACAAATTGAGGTCAGTACTGCATCTAGAATGCTCAACTATAATGTTGGAGATTGGAGTTCGTCATTATTATTGTGCATTTGCAGGGGATGACTCAGACTACCGAGCAGCGACACCAGCTGATAAAGAGGATGGAGCCCCTCACCGAGGAGAACGAAAAACTCAAGGAGGCGATGAACCTCTCGGAGAGAAACATCCAGAGAGCCCAATGCGAGCGAGACCTTGCAGAGTCCAATGCGCAGGACCTGGAATATCAGAGGGGGGTTCTGTCTGAACAACTGGCGGCTGCGTCCGAGCAGCTGCAGAGCAAGTCCGAGCAGTTGGCCACTATCTCTGAACAACTGAGGGGTGCCTCTGAGCAGTTGAAACAGAAATCTAAACAGCTCAGAAGTGTATTCAAGCAGAAAGCAGGTATGGTATATCGGCGAATGTACTTTGTATTGCTGAACAACCATATTTTTGGTGATAACTGTTGTGCTTGTAGAGCAAGACGTGGAGCTCGGCCAACTGCGCCAGGCCATCAAACAACTCCGACAGGAGAAGGCGAAGGAGTCAGAGCGAGCAGACAAACTGGCCGATGAGCTGAAAGGTGGATACTTCCTGGTCGGAGTTACTGTTGAAGTAGTTTTCTTGTATGATGGAACATTGTAACACTTGTAGGCTACCGTAATAAAGCCAAGGCATAGTTTGATGTACTGGTGCATGAGGCTAGGACCCAAAGGGATAACTTCGATGCAATAGTCGCCTCAATTAAACTGGTGCTCGACTGCATTGACCTAGAACCGGCTCCTTAGCCCGACGGCAGGCGGCAACGTTCGGACACCATCATCTAGAGGTGCAAGGCAGCGTGGGAGAACTTCAAGAGCTTCAACCGCGACGCCATTGTGACCGTCGCTACTCACGCCCTTGTGGTGGTTCGGTTCCACTACCCAGCCATCGACCTTCAGGCGATAGGGGGCGGGTTCGCCGAAGGGCTGAGCGAGATGGAGACCCAGCAGCTGGAGGATGAGGTGGAGGACGCAGCGAAGAAGCTGGCCGTCGATATAGACCTATTCGGCGAGACGAACGGTGATGGCGGAGCTCGATGATCTGCTCGGAGATTATCATCTGTAATATCTTGACAGTGTAGTTAGAACGCGCAAAAGCGCAAAAAACATTTATGTATGTGATAAATGTTATATGGTGCATGTGTATGTAGTTTGCTTGTATTTCGTTGAAAAAAACTTCATAGTTTTGACCATAACGTATTTATACGTAGTATGAGTAGAGTCCGAGCAGTTAGTTTGCTACTAACCCCTATGGCCTCAGCTAGCCCATAGTCCATAACGTCAAGTGCGGAGCCCGTGCATGTGTAGGAGGAACAAGCGTGACCAAGGAACCACAGTCGACCACCCATAATACAGAGCACGGAGCCCGTGGCACGTGTAGGGAGAGATCGAAAACTAGGTCATCTCCGAAGAGAACAGAACAGAATGTACGCTACTCGCTGATCGGCGAAACATCTTGGAGATTTGGAGCAAAGTGTTCGGCGATTTGGAGAAAATGTGTGGCGAAATACGTTGGCGATTTGGAGAAAACGTGTGGCAAAATACGTTGGCGATTTGGAGAAAACGTGTGGTGATTTGAAGAAAACGTGTGGCGAAATACGCTGGCGATTTGGAGAAAACGTGTTCAGCGATTCGGAGAAAACGTGTTCGGCGATTTGGAGAAACTTGTTCGGCGAAAACGTTGGAGATTTGGAGAAACGTGGTCAGTGCAGTTATGGCGATTTCATATTGGAGTTTGTTATGGAGTAGCTGAAAGCTCGGCGACCATAAGTGTAGATTAAATCATAATGGAGATAAATTGCGGAGACCAAAACTTTATTCATCATAAAGTAGAGGGTACATATCTAGGGTGTTTCAAGGATAGAAACGTATGAGGTGTTTGATGTACCATGAGTTGGGGACATCGATTCTGTCTAAGTCACATAGGCGATAAGACCCTGGTCGGGTAACCTCTTTGACGATGTAAGGCCCTTCCAAGGGGGAGGAGAGCTTATGCATCCCTTCGGTTTTTTGTTTTCTGCGGAGAACAAGGTCGCCAACAGCAAATGAACGACCTTTGATGTTGCGGTTGTAGTACCTCCGCAAGCCTTCTAGATATTTGGCTGTGCAGACGCAGGTGATTAGGCGTTCTTCCTTGGCCCTATCAACGTCCTTTGTCCGAACAGTTGCGGCTTGCTCTTCATCATAATTTTCCACCCTAGGTGCTCGGAAGGCAATATCCGCTGGTAGTATGGCTTCTGAGCCATAGACCAAGAAATATGGTGACACACCAGTACTGCGACTAGTGCACAGTCCCTAGACTACAGCTGGTAGCTCCTTGAGCCATCTGCTCGGATGCTTTTCTTCTTTCTGATATAGCCTCTTTTTGAGGGCATCAAGGATCATGCCGTTCGCCCATTCGACCTGGCTGTTGGCTCGAGGATGGGCAACGGAGACATACTTGACGGAGATGCATCGGTCTTCGCAGAAGTCCCAAAAGTGATGGCTAGTAAATGTAGTTCCAAGATCGGTGATGATGCTGTTCGGGAGACCGAATCTACGGATGATGTCTTCGAAGAGCTCGACTGCTTTCTTTGCAGTAGCCGAGACGAGCGGTTTATACTCGATCCACTTAGAGAACTTATCAATGGCGACGTATATGTATCGGAAGCCACCTAGCGCTGGCTTGAAAGGACCAATCATGTCCAGTCCCTAGCATGCGAAGGGCCAGGAAGCTGGGATGGTCTGTAGCTCTTGTGCCAGCACGTGTATTTGCTTGGTGAAAAATTGGCATCCTTCACAACGTCGGATGAGGTCTTCTGCATCGGAGATGGCCGTAGGCCAGTAAAAACTAGCTCGAAAAGCTTTGCTAACCAATGTTCTCGAGGCTACGTGGTTGCTGTAGGAACCAAAGTGAATTTTGAGAAGTAGCTTCACTCCGTCTTTTTGGGTGATGCATTTTTGCAGAATCCCTTCCTTGGCACTTTTCCTCATCAAGTTGCCGTCCACCAACATGTAATACTTGCTTCGATGGATTAGGCATTCGGTTTCAGTCTTATTGGTAGGTACTTCAGCACTGGAGAGGCACTTGATGAACTATTCCCTCCAATCGGCGGCTGGCAAAAGTACCGTAAGTACTAGCTGCTCGGCGGGGGGAACTTCCTTTTCTTCCTTAATGGATGGCGCTAGAAGATCTTGAATGAAGACCCTTGGCGAGATCATAGTGCTAGAGGAGCCTAACTTGGATAAGTGATCGGTGAGCTGATTTTGATCGCGTACCACGTGGTGGTATTCGATACCGTAGAATTTCCCTTCAAGCTTCCTGATTTCGATGTAATATGCATCCATCTTCTCACTGGAGCAAGACCAGTCTTTATTGAGCTAGTTGATGACCAGCGTGAAGTCCCTGTATACCATTAGGCATTTGACCCCAAGCTCAACAGCTATACGGAGTCCGTGGAGACATGCTTCGTATTCGGTGGCATTGTTGGAGGCCGAAAAGTGTATCCGGAGAACGTATCAGAGTTTATCCTTGGTCAACGTAATGAACAGAATGCCCACACCTGCTCCATTGATGTTGAGGGTGCCATTGAAGTACATCACCTAGTGCTCGGGGCAGGTGGTGGCGATGGGCTCTTGTATCTCGGTCCACTCAGCGACGAAATCCATAAGCGCCTGAGACTTGATGGTAGGCCTGCTTCTAAATTCAATGGAGTAAGTGCCGAGCTCAATAGCCCACTTGATGATATGGCCATTGGCCTCTTTGTTGTGGAGGATGTCCCCTAGAGGGTACTCGGTGACCACGACGATCTTGTAATACTCGAAGTAGTGACGGAGCTTGCGCGATGTGATCAGGACGATGTACAACAGCTTCTGGAACTGAGGATAATGAGTCTTGGGCTCATTAAGAACCTTGCTGATGAAATATACTGGACGTTGCACCTTATAGGCGTGCCCAGCCTCCTCATGTTCGGCCACAATGGCTGTGCTGATGACATGAGAAGTAGCGGCGATATAGATCAGGAGAGTTTCATCTGGCCATGGCGCCGTCATGATAGGAGGCTTTGTTTGGAACAACTTGAGTTGCTCAAAAGTTGTGTTTGCCTCCTCCGACTAGGAAAAGCGCTTGGATCCCTTGAGGAATTTAAAGAAAGGTAGCCCTTTTTTGCTGAGGCGCGATATGAAGCGGCTTAAGGCAGCCATGCAGCCTATAAGCTTCTGTATATCCTTGACGCATGTTGGCCATTTCATGTTGGTGATGGTGGAGACCTTATTAGGATTGGGCTCGATGCCTTGTGCACTAACAATGTAGCCTAGGAGTATACCAGATGGAACTCCAAAGATGTACTTTGAAGGATTCAGCTTCCATCGGTACATTTTTAGGTTGGCGAACATTTCTTCGAGGTCAGCAATAAGATCATCGGTGGTCTTGGACTTGATGACCACATCATCGATGTAAGCTTTGATGTTGCGGCTAATCTATTGATCGAGGCACATCTGGATAGCCCTTTCATAAGTCGCCCTAGCATTCTTGAGTCCGAAGGACATGGTGGTGTAGCAATACGCACCGAAGGGCATGATGAATGACGTCTTGATCTGGTCTTCTTTCTTGAGGGAGATCTGGTGATAGCTGGAGTAACAGTCAAGGAAGGACAATAGTTCATAGCCAGTGGTGGAGTCTACAACCTCGTCAATCCGAGGCAAACCGAAGGGGTCTTTAGGGTACTATTTGTTAAGATTAGTGTAATCAACGTACATTCTCCATTCTTTATTCTTTTTTTGATCGAGAACAGGGTTTGCTAACCACTCAGGATGATACACTTCTTTTATAAATCCGGTAGCTAAGAGCTGTTTTATTTCTACCCTAATAGCCTCTTTCTTGTTTGGCATGAATCGGAGGAGTTTCTGCTTGATCGGTTTGGCGGTCGGCGATACATTCAAGGAGTGCTTGATCTTCTCCCGTGGTACCCCCAGCATGTCTATAGGTTTCCAAGCAAACACGTCAGTGTTGGCACGTAGGAAGGAGATGAGCGGGGTTTCCTATTTGGGGTCAAGGTGAGCCCTAATCTTTACGGTCTTGGAGGGGTCGTCGAGGCTGAGGCTGACCTCCTTTATTTCCTTGGACTTGGCGGAGGCACAGGGAGGCTCCAGCTCTGGGATCTCCATGTCGTCGGCGGGCAACGTCTTGGCTTCGGTGACCACACTGGCTATCTGGATGGAGAGGTCAGTGGCTTCGGCGAGGGCAAGACTCTCTATCTCGCAGGCATAGGTGATGGAGAGGTTGGCCCGCAAGGCCAGAACTCCTGCAAGCAAAGGCATCTCCAGCACTAGATACATGTAGTGTGGTACAACCATGAACTTGGCAAGAGCTGGCCGGCCAAGTATGGCATGGTAGGTGGTGTTGAAGTCGGTGATGTAGAAGTTGATGTGCTCGATGTGGTAGTTGCTTGTTGTACTGAACTGTACTGGTAGGGTGATCTCTCCCAGCAGTTTGGAGGCCCTGCCAGGTACCACACCCCAAAAGGAGGAGTTAGAGGGTGTGAGATCTGCTAACCCGAGGCCCAGCTCCTTTAGGGCTCTGGTGAAAAGGAGATTCAGAGCACTCCCACCATCGATGAGCACTTTTCTAAAAAGTACCTTCTAGACAGTTGCATCGAGGACAAGGGGGAACCGCCCTATGTAGGGAATGTCTGCCCACTAGTTAGCTCTACTGAATGTGATGGGGACCTCGGACCATGGGCGATAGCTGGGGTTAGCGGCGGCGTCTTCTGTAGTGACAACGAGCACCCGCCCTGCGGTGAGCTTCCATTCTCTTTTGCTCTCAATGGAGGCGAGGCCACCGAAGATAGTGGTGACCACCTTGTCGTGGTCCTAAAAGGCATTGTTATTGCCCCCAGGTGGTCGGCGACCTCTAGCTCCATCATTGGTGTTGTCATCTAGCTTTTTGTCCTAGAACTCCTTAGCCAAATCGAGACAGTTCTTCATCTTGTGCTTGGTGTTCTTATGGAGAGGGCATGGGCCATCAAGGATCTTGTACTACTTGTCGTAGTTGCACTTGGCGCGAGGTTCATTGATGGCAGCAACGATGTGGTCTGGCCGGCGATGGTGATTTTGACCAGACTTGGGCCTTTCTGGCCAATCACGACCGCTGTCACGATGGTAACTGTGGTCGTCGAAGCGGCGGTCGTTGTGGCGTCGGTCGTTGGGGCAGTCGTCGTAGCAGCATGTTGGGCGATAAGTGCCTGCATCCTCATTGAAGTGCACCTCGGCTTCCTCGGCGTCAGCATACTGGTTGGCGGTTGTGATCATCTCGCCAATCCTATTGGGTGGCTTATGGTTGAACTTGGAGCGAAGCTCGCGATGATGGAGTCCTCAGATGAAGGCGGTGATGACCACGGCTTCCATGATGTTTGAAATAGAATTCCTCATCTTAGAAAATGTCGGATGTAGCTGTGAAGGAGCTCAGATGGCTTTTGGTTGATGCGGTTCAGGTCATGCTTGGTGCCTGGCCGAGTACATGTAGCCATGTAATTGTTGGTGAAGACTTTTTTCAGCTCTTCCTAAGATCCGATGGAGTCCGGGACAAGGCTTGTAAACTAGCTCATGGCAGCTGGTGTGAGCATGATGGTGAGTGGCACGAGAGCTGAGTCTGGGTTACCGTACTCTTACTCGTACTCATGGCGGCGGCGTACTTCGTCTTCATGGTGAACGAAGCGGCGTTCGTTGATGCATCGTCATGTATCTCGAAGATTGTTGAGGTGCACTCGGACGTCCTAGTCGACCTCCTGGTCAAGTTAGCGGTGATGTTCTATACGGTTGCCCCTAGCTCTGCCCTAGAGGGGTTGCCTGTCATTACAGCGCTAGTCGGTGAAGCAACTTGGGCGGCGATTGGATCTTGTGGCGACTGATTGGTGAATCGAAGTTGTGGAGTATGAAGGTCTCTGTTCTTGGTGGATCTCATTGACCTAACAATGCACCGCTTTAAGCATTGCGGCAACCTTACCGACCTCTGGTGTCTGTGGTAGCGGGGCGAGCTCATTGGTGGCCATGACCAGGTTGGCGCTTGGAGTCTTGTAGATGTCATGGCCATCAACGTGGAGAAACTCATCATTGAGGTTGTGCTAGAGTGGCCTTCCTTGCGAGTCGAGCTACTGCTCAGCCATCGCAAGGGCATTCTCGTTTGCTCGACATTGTGCGCGGTTGATGTTCTAGTTCTCACGAGCGATGCGTTCCTCCTCTGTCTCACCATTCCAAGGGGGCTGTCGACACTGACATTGAAGATCGTGCCACCCTAGAAAGGAGGGAGAGGAAGTTGCTCGGTGAAGGTTTCGGCGAGGGTCTCCATAGAGCCTTGGGACCCAGAGTCTGGATTCTCCTCCAGGATGGTCTGGAGGGATGCTCTAGAGTATCGGCTAACGTGGAGCATGTTGATGGCTGACGGAGACTGGTCAGCGATCTGGTCGGCGAGAGGATGGATGTCTCCCACCTTGTCGGTGAATTTGCCCCTTAGGGCATCTCAGAAGGTGGCAGCGGCGTTGGCGAGCCCAAAGGGCAGAGCCACAACTCCTAGAGTCTTTCGAGCAGCCTCTAGCAGATCTAGATCAGTGGGTGGTCAACGCTGGACCAGAGTGTCCAGAGCCAATTCGATGATGGACCAGAGTGTCTAGAGCCAATTCGACGATGGAGAGATAATCGGCGAGCTTTAGACCAACCTGATCGATAGATGCGATCAGATCGTCATTGTTAATCTGCCTCCTCTAGTAGCGAGGAAGTGAGTGGCGAGTCATTAATGAAGGCGACCTCAGAGGAGGTTCCGAGATCAAATCTGCTATTGCCGGTGCGGGGGTGATCGGTGCAGAATCGATCTGTGTCGGCTCAAGGAGCTCTCCGACTCCATCAGCATTGATGATCCATGAAATTGACCCAACCATGAAGATCTAGCCGGGTTGCAGGAGGGACAAAGAGCCTATAGAAATTGCCGTCTTGTTTGATAGGGAAACAACACGCAAGCCCCTACCTGGCGCATCAACTGTCGATAGAATATCATTGGTAGTCCTTTGAGGGGTATCCCACAAAGGTAGATTGATCGGTAGAGAAGCATGTGATCAAGAACAAGAAGGCAACAGAGACACATGAGTTAGATAGGTTTAGGCCATCAGTATGATGTAATACCCTACTCCTGTGGTCTGTTGGTTTATATTAGCTATCGTATGATATTGCGTAAGTTTGGAGGGGTCCCTGCCTGCCTTATATAGTCCGGGGAGTAGGGTTACAAGTCGGTTAGATCTGAGAGATAACCAGAAAGTAATAACTAATTATAGGAATCTTAGGATCATACATATCCTAACAGATCTCATAGTATCTTTAGGATATCTTCTAGATGTCTTGCGGGAGGCGTTGAGTAGAGTCGTGCCCCGCAAGGCTTCGTCTTGTGGGATAGGCCACCCCTGAGGGTGCAACCCATGTGGTCTGCCGTGGGTATCTAGGGTCATACCCCCCATAGTAGCAATTAGAGAAACAAATTATCTAAATAGATGACAATTAAGAAAACAAAACACTTATATGCAACGGTGATGGCAATGAAGGGATAAATTTTTTGAATTAATGACAGTTAAGGAACAATATAATTCTTAATGTTAACCAAGGAATTATTATAAATTTCAATGGCAACAAGGGGATTTTCTCATATTCATTTCCCTAGTGCTACCTAGTACGACCGACTAGCCCGACTGAGGTCAGCTCAAGTCCGACCCCCATCATATAACCTCATGTGTTTGGTTGTCATGTAAGCCTAGCTGAGTTGAGATTGTATATGATAGCACATGCATACGCCACCTTGTATCCAAAATATGGTGGCATTCTCTTTTCCCTTGCTGGCATTTCATCTAGCAATTACTTAGCGGTGACTTCGGAGATCAATATCATTAAAATATAAAAAGAATGCTTAGAGCTAGCTTATGAGTCACCCATTGCGGACGCTAATCGCTATCTACCCTGGCTTTTGTACCTTTTCCTCGTAGATCATGTCATTATTTTATCAACTGAATCCCTAGTTAGTGCATTGGCCCTGTCTCTCGAATCTCGTTTGTTTTGTCTCCAACCCTTCCCAGTCTCTAGATGTTTATCAATCTTGATATCATGTTGCTGCTCGGTAAGACCAAATCTCATGTTAATCTAATCACTTTGGTGGGCACAAGGCATATATGGAAATTAGGCAAGAGTCCCTTGCTTAGTTGTCTTCGGCAATTAGGCTATGTTCTCTTGCGCTGTGTTTTGATCTTTGGATCGCCTCCTTGTTGATTCCTAACATTGTGACTACCTTTGTTTGCTATCCCTTCTTCTCATGGTGCTTGCTCCTATGCAACCAAATTTGTGCCACGTGTGAATTCTTTTGGGTTGTATGTTCAGTAATAGTGCCATGTTAGCGATCTATGGTGCCACGACGAAACTGAGAGCCCCTGTGGGTGCACACACAAGGCTGTGCTGCTCGGCACGCGTTGGTATCGAGGTTCCTAGTCATGATCCATTGTCGAACTGCACTGATGTGTTATTTTCACATGAGCTCCTCCATGGTTATCTCTCCTTATCTTGTTAGAAGATCTGTATGTCGAACTAGATGCAATAGGACTCCCTTCTAAAGTCATCCAAAGGAAAACCTTTGAAGGATAGGTCACTGACAGGAACATAAATAGACTGCAAGAGGTGGTAGACAAGTGAATCTACTTGATGGTCCCGGTAATGACGTCAGTCATCTAGTGAGCAACTTATGTCATTCCTGTTGGATCAGAAAGGTGCACCACACTTAAGGCTAAGCAAGTTATCAGTCGAATGATAAATGGACCAGGGATATTATGTGCTATAGTAGGTCACCTGGTGCTTATGAGTTTTCTATCCAAGCCTTGACCTTTATGTGCAAGATGATCAACTAACCTTCTTCAGTGTGACCCCTTTCTACTGACTTCAATGGCGACCATCTATTTATGCTTTGACCACAATTCTTATTATCAAGAGTGAAGATTTGGAACCTTTTTAATGTTGAGAGACAACTACTTAGTTACTGATAGGAAAGTTAGTCTCTAGCTAGGTAACTACTCTTTGGTAACTACAAAGGCTAGATCTCATAGAACAATGCTAAGCAAAGAAACAACAAAGCCGATCAGAGATGCTAGTACTACTTTCTTCTCCAAGCCCTATGTCAAGTCAATTCCATCTTGGACAATCACACAAATAGTGTAGGATGTTGTATCAACTAAGTAAAGAGCTAGAGAAAGCACATCCCTAGTCTCAGTCAGCAATATTATGTATATGGTGCTATCAAAGGATTTGTTTAGGACTCTATTGGATAAAGTATAGAAGGGTAATCAGAGACATTTCCTTATCTAGTAGGATTGCCCTCGACATGAACTATGCATTGTGCCCTGCAAGAACATCCCACCAGTTCAATGCTTGTGTATCATCGAGCTGGTACCCACATCAACGGTTGAAGTTGTTCCTTGGGAAGCATATGAGGAAAACCCTAGCCTCCACCCTTAGCGAGAAAGCTACCGTTGTCATAAAAAGAGTTAAAGACTATGAACACACTTCCGAATGTGTGAAGCAAATGAAAAGACAAGCGGGGAAATTGTCGAGATTTCATAGCACTCAACCAGTTATCTTTAAGCCAGTGATTAGAGGATCAACATGGTTGGATTGTCACAAAAACTTGGTGATCTCATTCCTCGCTTAGGATACTTCGATGTCTTAAGTTGGTTTGAGGATCGGTTGAATAAAACATCAGATTTGAGAGATGTTTTGATAGTTCGGTCCCAAAATTTTAGAACAAAGCAGTTTGGGTAGATGAATTGTTTAGATAGTCAAACGGTGTCCGTTTGAGCTGAATTTTGGTCAGTAGTTAAAGGACTCTTGGATCAAAATGCCTACCAAAATTTGTGCACAGTAGAGTAGTAGTTTGTAGGATAGGGACTAATTACCGAGAGGTACATAATCTATGATTTCTCTGCTGACTACTATCATCTCTCATATTAGAAGGTTGTGTTTGTAGTTCAGGTCATGTTGGTAATGTGATGACTGTTAATACTTTAGATGCCCTAGAGAAGACTCCTTGCACCCTTTTGTGCCTTGCTTTTGCCCTCTCATATCAACAATGCTTGCGCAGTCAAGGTGTTCTACAAGTCAATTTGTGCCTTTGCGAGTCGAGAACAATTTGAAAAGTGTCAAACAATATGATGAGTACAGGCCCGATCTTCCGAGAGGTAGCCGGTAAGTTCGATTTGTGGATATCTCAACGTTAGCGATCCGGCTTCAAATCAGACACGATTCAAACCCTGCAACCATTACACCACTGCTCCGTTGGTTATCAACCAAGCACAACTTGATTGACCTCGCCAAGAAGGCTTTTCCTGCAAGCGAATCGAAGAGCACAAGCAAGAAGGTAAAACACGCAATCTGAAATTGCAAATATGAATGACGTGAATATCAATAGAGGAATCAAGAACTCGGTTCCAAAGGACTAATCGACACAGTGGAGGAGATCAAGAACGGGGGCCTGGATCACTGTAAAAGGATTTGTCACCACAGTTACAATGAACGATTCAGTTTCTCGATGGAAAACTAAACTCTAAACAAAAACCCAATTGTGTAGCAGCGGCGGCGGCTGTGTTTATAGTCTAAGACTCGACCTAGGGTTGGGGACGTCCAGGGGTTGGGCGCCCACAACTTGGGCTTAAGGCCCGACACGATACATGGCCAAGTTGGCCCAAATAGGTGACGTAGCACCTTGCCGTGGTCACACAGAATGATCCATGGACCTTCTAGAGCTGGGACAAGATCCAAAACGACGGCATCGTCGTCCCCTTTCCAACGCATCCAAGAACGGCCAGTTTCGATGTCATATGAGAAAGTTATGACCGAAACAGTGACGACGTGTCTGCTGAATCCGAGGGCGACATGGCAGCTGAGTTGGGAATGAATTGCAACTTGGGGAAGACCATGGCATCGGTGTGTCCAGCGTGGCGATGTCCTCATCATCCTCCCCTTCTCGAATTGGAGTCATCCTCGACTCCATCTTGGCGATGTCCTCATCACAATATATTTTAGATTTTGCTTATGAGTTGTTGATTGACAGTAGAAAGGAAGCCTCAATGTCAAAAGTAGTCCAACTAGGCTAATTTTGCGATAGTGCAAGTCAATCCAAATTACTACGCCACTGCACCATGAAGGCAAATTGTGCTCAACCTGCTGAGTAGTGTACTGTTTTCCAGTCGGTGTATACTTACAACTTTCGTTGACCTTCAGACCTCACGGTCATCCTTCTTCAGCAATGTTTTTCAAGGCGGGCTTGTCCTTTGGTACCTTCCATGTGTTTTACCCAAAAGGTTGCATTAGATTCAACCCAGATAACTGTTGTCACTTGGATACGAGGATTTCCTTAAATAATGATCATAAAAAACGATGGGTGAATAGAATCAGCTACCAAATTCACCGCTCACTCAATGGACTCAGATAATATAGTGTTATCATTAGAGAAAGAGAACTACACACATGGAACATTATGTAGTTTTCCATTGGGTGGCATCTGATTGATTGAACAATTACGATCAGCACAGACATTGTCTATGGGTTGCTCAGTTTCTCATAGCTACAAAGGATGTTTACCCCATCTATGATCGCATCCCTTATGAAAGGTTGTACTCAAGCTACATTGGTAGAGAACTGCTTTTCGAACTTTGTGAATGAACATGGAACCATTGTAATGAGTAGCTTTCAGAAGCTTGCAGTCTAGTGCAAAGTTCACATGGTCCATGCTACATTACCTAGGGAAATAGAGATTGTGAGTAATTAGTTTATGCTCTGTATACTCTCTGCATCCCAAGAATGAAGTATTGTGCGGTCTTGGATTCCTCCCAAAGTAACAATGCTTCTTGGATGCCAACGAAGGAAATTTTTTAGACAAAACTTACTATGAAGGGCAAGTATTAGAAAGTATCTTGACCAAATTAGCCTCTCTGATACTCCGAAGTTAAGTAGCCTAATGCTATCACTGATGTTTGAAAATGGTTGACATTCTTCTCTTCCCTTGAAAGTCTTTCGCACCGAATCTTGGGGCGAGATTCTTGTAAGAAGGGAGGGTTGTAACACCCCAGGTGTTTATCACCAGTTAAGCAATGGGTTTGAACTCAAACATGACATGTTAAGTGGTGATGAAGGTGTCAAGATCAAATCTACAAGAGTGAGCTCCAATTTAATCTTGGACAACACACCCTTATTACATGTGGACCCTTGTTAAGATTATGCAAGAGTAAGGTTAAACATGCTCATTCCATGTACATCACATCAACATGCATCCATATAGACCAATGGAAAAGTTTCATGAAGTTTGGAATCAAGAAGTCACATGAAATGATAAGTTATAATCTTTCTTGGATTGCTTTATTAAGTGAAGGGAATTATGGGTCATCAACCAAACCTTGCTACCTTACCCAAATGACTCTAATTGAGCTCTACAACAAAAGTCATGAAGGGTTCGTGATGAGCACATGTCAAGAAAAGACCTCAATTGGTTGAAAACCCTAATTCCAGGGTTAATGAGATGCTGCGTTGACCAAGATGAAGAATTGGTTCATGTACTAGATATGAAGTTTAACCTTTAATAAAAGTTGAAGTTTGAATGGAGTAGAACAAACTTTGTTTTTGGACCAAGAGCCAGCTCATCTTGGAACTAAGTCTAACCGAGGCTCAAACTTTGAGTCTGTAACTGTTTTTAGTAGCTAAATTTTTCCTAAGTCTAGAATTCATCATCGTCGACCTTGGCATCTCGTGATTTTGTTAAACAACTTGATTTGGTCCAAAGATAGAAGTTGGAATATACATTGTGGAGAAGAGCGTGCAAAAAGATGGCACTCGTTTGACCTTGTTTGGACCTACAATTTTGGAGTTTGTTAATCACCGTCAATGCGTTGACAATACCATCTTAGGGCTCAATTACCTAGGGATGCAGAACTCTAATGGCCATGGTCCCTAAATGAAGATTGTAGAGCAGCTCACGGGCTTCAAACTTCTTTTTTGGCCCAATGTCTGATTCGGCCTGGAAGCGGCCCAAATCAGCCCCCCACCATGTCCACTCCGGTGCATGCCACGTGCTCGATGGTTTGCCTGTGTGGCGACCATGCACGTGCTCACGCCCCGCCATGGCCGACGCATGCGCCTACCTCCCTGTCACATCCCTGTGCCCTCCTGAAGTAGGCACCGAACCCTAGCGCGCTCGCCGTCACTCCATCTGCCCTCCATATGCGCTCTCTATCGCTCTCGGTGCTGCGCACGCGCACCAGAGCTCGCTCGCCATGGATGCCGCCGCTGAGCTCTGCGGCCACTGCCCCTCACTTGTCATTGGAGCCCCCTCTATCTCTCACGTGCACCGTGGTGTCTTCTCTAGCGTGTGCTGCTCCTTTTCGCCTGAGGAAGCCAGCTGCTACCGCCCTCGGGCCGCCGCCGGCGTGCTGTGCCACCATGGCCGCTCGCTCGCAGGTGGCCAAGCCACCTAGGGCCACCTTGGGCCAAGCCGAGCAGTCCCCTAGATGCTCGTGGTCCTACTGGTGCTCGCGCTGCCCTTCTCCGTCACCGCCGACCCTCCTTCGGTCGGATTCCGACCTCCCCGCCGGCCATCCCCTGCTCTCTATTCGTTGGATGAAGAGAGGGACCTCATGCTTGAATAAGGGAAAATGGAGGGGTCTAAGTGTGAATCTATGACTCATTTGAATAGTGCTCATGAAGACCTCTTCGCTGGAGTTTAATTTGTGTTTACTGCAGGGTCCCCGATGCAAGATTTACATCACTTTTCTTTGATTTTTGTAGATTTGGATTATCAACTTTGCAAATTCATAGTAATTAGTAGAAAAATTGCAAAATAGTAAATGAGGACTTTTTAGAATCCTTGTGAAATTATCTATGCAATAGATCTATAATATGGCATGTTTTATTTTAAATATTTTGCTATAAAAATATATTCATGCAGTTAGGTTTTTAATACTAGTTGTGTCTTGTCTTTTTCATAACTATAGTTGTGGAGCTCAAATAAATGTAAAATTTTTATGGAGTGCTACTTAGGTGATGGTTGTTGTCTGATAAAAATTTCAAGAGTTAAGGATTAATAGTTTAAGAGCTATAAAAATAACAACTGCCCTGTGTTGCTTTGCTCCTATTCTGAATAGACCTGCATGTTTGATTCATCGGCTCAATGATTCACACTGATAATACTCACATAGCTGATGGTTTTTACTTGCATATGAGTGCATTATACCTATCAATATAAAATCAATTGCGACCCGCAAGCTTTACAATCTGTAATAGCCGATTTCTTCGCGTATCGGCTATTTAGTCGATTTTCCTGTCTGGTTGCTCCCGAAGTGGCACACTTGGAACTGTCTGGGCAAGACCAGCATGTTCTACCTTAAATTACTGATAAACTTTCTCTCCTTATCAATTATAGGGTTAAATTGACTGGCATGCCTCGGGAGGAATACGCAGGGTCTTGCATTGAAGCTAAACGGATCTCCGGGCTCATCCTAAGTAGATCCTTCCGACTTGCTATGTGTCGATGTTTTTGTGCTGACACACGTTGTGGCACGCCCGGTGGGTCCACAAATGTTTGATTAGAAGTCAGTTGAAATTGATCATTATGCTGAATCTTCAGGACAGTTCTAAGAACGTCATCCATATTGCCAAGATTTACCACCGTAGGAGGCTTGCAAGCCAATTCTTCTGTACGTGTCATCTGCATGGGGCCAGTTGCGACGTGTGGCAACACGTTGACACTCCAAGTGATAAACTCAAGAAGATCAAAAGCTACTGCTCCTGTACTCCATCGCTCAAAGAACTATTTGGCTGAGCGCACACAGAGATATTCACTTGGCTTGGTCAGACTACTAGCTTAAAGAAGACTTATATCGTACATTGATTTGGATCGAAGAAGACGGAAAGGGACTATATTGGTCATATTATCAAATCAGATATGGTGTGCTATAGCACATGTTGGAGAAACTCCTTGGATGGATTGTTTCATTGGGCAAGCAGTATAAAAGTGATATTTATAGAAGTTTGCCGATGGTCTGAAAGTGGAATCGGCTAGGGTCCAAAGTCTTGCTCGCTAAGCTGATGCAGCCTCGAATAGCCGATTTCCATATTGCAATAGCCAACAAATTTCTTGGTGAATGACTTCAAGTTGCTTCATCAGCTTGATAAGGATCCAAGGGCAGGTCCAGAAATCAAATTAATGATTATTATAATTTTGGTACAAGAAATCGGTTGTTCAGGAGAAGAATTGGGTATTGGCTTAATTTCAGAAGAAACTAGCAAGGGATTTAGATTTTAGAAGTAGTCTTGACCCGAACAAGTGCGGTGACCACATGAGTATATCATCACCGAAACACACCTCGAAGAACAAGCTAGAGGGTCTCACCGTGCAGCAAGCACTAGACGGTAAAAAGCCATCTTGGGCCACATTTAAAAGTATCGACTGAGTAGAGAGCATATTAGTCGATACAGTGGAGTAATCGAATTCTTCTTAAAAGTCTGAAGAGGGATATCGGCTTGGAGAATATCGGCAGTAGAAGTCCACAACAGTCATCTAGGCAGCTGATACTTCTACGAAGGTGGTCTAAAGAGATGCCAGCTAATATCAGTGCATCAGCTATTTACAGTTTGGCGTACGCACAACCAACGTGATCAATCATGTAAGAATATTAACCAATGTCTTCTGGAAATATATTGCCAGGGCTGCTGTTAATAGAATTCCTAGCCATAGAAGTTGCAAGATTCTATTTTTGGAAAAATGGTGATAGTACTTTGAGAAGCCGTCATGAGATGACCTTATTGGCTATGAGCATTTATAATTTAAAGCCGGTAGCCCTCAGTGAATATCAATGCATCTTTTGGTTATATCTTGAATTCTTTCATCGGCTATTGTTTCTTGATATGATAAATAGCCGATGGAGGTACTAACAAAGGATAGCCGATGGATGGATTTTTGCTCTGGTTAAGCATATTCTATCGGCTTATTACCTAAGCTTGTTCACGGTGGAATCACAATCGTTTGAGAAGTCAAGGATCAACACCAATATTGAAAAGTATTTGGCACTATTCTGAGGCAAGCTAGAATTCACGTACGAAGGAAGTTGAAGAAGAATTGACTTCGCCTACCAGTTACGTGGTTGCATGTGAGATTATTTAAAAGTACAAGAGATAAAGTCTGAATGTCACACATGTGCACATGGCCACGTTGATGCTTGGAGTCCAAAGCTTGGTGCTTGATAGCTGTAACACCCCTGGTGTTACGAACTTGTTTAACACCATGATTTAGGCCTAAGAAAAATTTCCGAATCGAGTTTTATCGGGTTTTTAATTTAAACGTACTTGAGGCGATAAGCGAATCCTATGTGACTTAGTTTCATGGACTCAAATAAACGCACAAGTTAAATTACGTAGCGCGTAGAAATATTTAGGAATATTCGATAATGATTCTAGCAAGTAAATGGCTAATGGCTTATTCTGTTGGATTAAACATGAAAACAATTTTTATAACCAAAAATATGATTTGACTAGTATAGAGTTCTTAAGTAAAATTCAGAGTATGATTTTGGTTACAGTTAAAATATCGAGTAACAAACTTTAGTGCTTTAGCCATGTTTAAAAATATAAATAGTTGGCTTGGTAAATGAATATTTGAGAGCTAAAATAATAACGATAGTGCTGCCGACCACTCATCTCACCTATCTCGACGGTACGACATGCGCGTTATGAGAAAGGACCGAGCTTGCTGGCCTTGCCGGCTGCTTGCTCTCTCTCCCTCTACTAGCCTTGCCGCATACTACTCTCTCTCTCGCGCGCGCTTTGCTGCTGCCCGTGTCCTTGCCACGATGCCTGTCTGTTGTCTCGTGCGCCTTTAAGCCGAGGCCAAGCTACGGCTGCCGCTTGTTCCCCTGCCTCCGAGCTCGAGCTCGACCACCGCTGTTTCCATAGCAACAGCATCGCACACGCTATGCATTAATCTCACTTACAAGCTCGGCCCGCTGAGCACGCCGCTCGTTCAATGCTCTGCAAACGCAGAGATTCTTTTGTGATCACTCTGTTTAATGCTGTGGTACGTGCGATCGTGCAATCAAAGGAAAGATGAGCTTTAGAAAATTTATTAACGTTGCAATGCTACAGTTTATAAGCTACGTATAGTATATAAACACTCGTCGCGGCCACCCGGATGGATAGCCGAAAGCAAAAGCTGAGCTCATCAGGCTCACACACTCACATACGTTTCGTGCAAGTCTGGTTCTGTCTCTCTGACCAATTAATTGTGTACTAGTATTTCGTGGTAGCTGAGCACTGTAGCCAGCCATGTGAGCAGCAGGAGCCCCTCATGCAGCCCTGACGATATGAATTCCCAGGGTTGTGTTGTGCTGTTCTGCACCTGGTTTGGTAGCAACTAGCTTGGCGACGATGACCGGTTGGATGACGAACCGTGTACTGGATTGGATTGGCGGAAGGGATGACCCGTGGCCATGGCATATATACCCAGTCAATCGTCGTGTTGGTCGGGGCGCGCCCATCAAACACGCACTTGAATTAATAGCAGATGCAAGTAATAGCTCGTTACGCTTCACGTACTCTACTTAAGCCACAAAAGGCAAGCTTGAACTAACACGACTATTACTAAAACAACAATAATGAGGTATTTGGTACAACACTTCTTTACTGATTGATCATCCCTTTCTTGTACTTTTTATGTTGGCTTCTTTCCAACTTGCCCATTCATTGCTTCTCCTATTGCTGCTTGAATCTCCACGGCTTGCTTTTGTTCGTACATGTACTTTTTCCAAGCATGGGCAACTTCTTCCCACGAAGCACTGTAGCACGCAGAAAACACTGTAGCTACAACTTCTTTTGTGCTCCTGTGGCCCAGTTTTTGCTCTAGTCTAGGCCCATTAGTGATATTAATTGCATTTTGCATAAGCCTTTTTCGTCCAAGAAGCGAAATAGCTAAATGCATCGGTCAAGCAGCATATATTCACCAGGTGCTTTGCTCCATTGCTCGACTTGCACACTCAATCACTAGTTGGTCAATAATGCACCAGGTGAGACGCACAAGTACCTGGCTCTAGGCCGGTCAGAGCATTAGTTATTTCTTCCTAGGTCCGGTCCAAGCGTATGAAGCATCCAATCACCTACAAGTTACAGTGGAGCTAAGTATTCTAGATTTCCCACAGACCTGATCCATCGCTCTCACCTTATCTATAGCCCGTCCAGCACGCGCACGATGGCAGGCGGACAAGCTTGCCAGCTTCTCTTCGCGGCCTATAAAATGGGAGCCCGCACAGTCCAGTAGCTGAGCCTCCGCTCTCCATACCTCTAGCTCTCTTCTCACTCTCTCGACTTCCCTGTTCTGTCCGCAAGCTGCACGCGGGCCGGAGTCGACATTACTCGCCGGGCGAGGAACGATGATGGGTCATGGGATCGATAGGAGTAGCTGAAAGATGATGCTATGGTGATCATGTCACGGAGATGGAATGCTAACTTTTGGTTATATTTTACCAAGGCAAGCCCCGGTGCATAACCCCTACTTTTCTGCAGTTTAAATTATATGTGTGCATTAAGTTTTAAGGAGTTGAATGAAACCCACTTGCATATATATCTTTATCCAATGAGTCTTACTAGTATGACAAGATCGTGTAGATTGCTATGCTACATGACACTGGTAGAAGTCGAGTGATTGTCTGTCACTCGCAAGATATAGTAAATATGTTACTATATTATTATCACTTGAAAATTATAAATGGTGGAAAGGAAAAATGGTGACCGAACAGGGATATGGTTTGGGTATTGGTGGGTGTAAGAGGTTGTGTCGCCGTGGACGCGGGGCATGGCTTGGTTGCACTATTTTCCCTGTCTGGTCGGTTAAGGACCAGTCATTGCATAAGGCTCTACGCAAGTCACAAACTTATTATCCCGAGCACATACTTGGGTATGGGCGCTTGGAAGACTTGTTGCTCTCTTGTCGTGGGTTCCGGCTCTTTCCGGACCGACTGTCAGAGTTTATTTTGGTGGAGGAGGTCCTTGCACCGCACTGAGTCCGGGACTCAAGGGCGGGGGCTTGGAGTCCTAGTTTGGACGGGGACCTGGACCCTAGGACAGGAGGGTGATGGGTTGGTCCTGCTTGTGCCTTGGGTACAAGCGAGGCATGTGTTTTCAGAGTACCCAGCTAGGGCATTGATTTGCGAATCACCGGGAAATCCGGTACGGCTTTTCTACGATCTAGCATCATAGTAAGAACTGAAAGATGAAAGATGGAAAGAAAACGAAATCTGATTGCTTACCACCTGCTTGAAAGTAGCACAGGTGCTTACATAGAATGGTTAGTTAATGAACCAATGCGGCTATTAATAAAACTCAAATATAAGGACGCACGCTTAGTAATGCTTCCTGCAACTGCAATAAACCCACAAGCCAGATAGCCTTGCATATCCTTAGAGTCTTTTCTTTTCTCCTATCGAGTAAGTCTTGCTAAGTATAATTGAGTACTCAGGGTTTTATTCCCTATTGCAGGTGACAGGTGGATGCTAAAGCTGACTCTTGTGTGTGGATTCCTCCTAGTGGGCTCAGCGAGGATTCCTTTATGCTGCGATCGTAGTTGTTATTTATAACTCTCACCAAATGTTTTTATAAATGAAAGTTTCATAATCTGTTGTCGTAGTTCATATATCAATACTTCATCATATCATGATTAGATATTTATTTCCGCTGTAATTCTGATCACATGTTTATATTCTGCTGTTCAATTAAATTGTTTATAACTCTAATCATATGATTTCATTCCACTGTTGTATTAATAAATATTATACTTTGATGTTGTATTAAAAGTGATGTAAGAAATGGTTCAGAATGATGTAAGCTTTATTCTCTCATTTGTGATCCTGATGGCAAAATATGGATTTTTAGGTTCTCCCATGGGGTGTGCCCGATGAAACAGAGTAATTTAGTGTTCTCCTTTAGGTGCTTAGTGTCTAATGGAAGACAAGCACTCCTGGGAGGCGTTAGATTAGGCGGTTCTGCCACAGGTGGTATTAGAGCGCAAATGAGGAAATAAGGCTTCGAAAACCTTTTCTAAACTAAAATTTGACAACCTATTTTTACAAAAAGGTTAGGACAT
Source organism: Miscanthus floridulus (assembly GCF_019320115.1). Classification (NCBI taxonomy): domain Eukaryota; kingdom Viridiplantae; phylum Streptophyta; class Magnoliopsida; order Poales; family Poaceae; genus Miscanthus; species Miscanthus floridulus. The sequence goes on along the minus strand of NC_089595.1, from coordinate 81,042,472 downwards.
CTTTATGCGAAGTTATATAGATAAGCTCTATTACTATGGTTATGTATCTAGGATAGATGGCACTCTGCTGACTTAGATAGGATTAATCAATTTCTCTATGGGTACACTGACTCGAGCATAGTTCGATAGTATCGATTAGCTATAGGGAGAGAACGATGTGCCAAAAATATGAGAATGGTTGCCCTATATGCTGGCAACAGTGGAAGGACGTATAGGACGTGCATTCATGCATATCTTGTTTGTGCATTGTAGTGTTGTATTGCTTATACGCCATCCATAAGTGTCACGCGTGTCGTATTATGCACGACGGACTTGTTCCTATTCTAGAGTTGGGTCTGCACTGTGGCTTCATGTTTCGCGTTCACCCATGGTTCACACCTGTCGTGACCCATGTCTCCCCGTACCCCTTTTCTGCGCTCTTGTCGGACCCTTGCTCTATAATCCTACTAGTCAGTAATGGCCTCGGACGTCGCTCGCCTCGAACGCGTGGAATTTGGTCGATTCGTCGTAGTGATCTCGTGTGGGAACCCTAGTGAACTGTGTTAGGACCACTGAGCGCTCCGCCTTTATAAGCATAGCCTGACTTAGCCCTTAGTATCACCACTCGGCGCACTTTAGGTCGCTTAGCTTTTCCTTTGAGCCAGCCTTTCTTTTCGCTTAGCCTTCCTTGCAACCACCGCCAGAGATGGTAGGAGCCTGGGTTAGTACCTACTGCCTGAACATTGAGGGTTTTCCCAAAATCCTACATGCAACCCTATAAAAGCTCAGGGTCAAAGCTCATCCTAAGTATGAGGAGCATGGCACCGAGCAGTGTGAGGTTACCGTCTACATCGGGAAGAGTGAAGAGTTCCCCGACCTCACTGAAGCCTGGAGTGTGACTGCAACCGGGTTTAGCTTCACTGACACCTACAAGGTTGCGGCCCACAAAGCCTTGCGGCACCTCTGCCAGATCTAGGAGGAGCCCATTGTCCTTACCCCCATGAGGTTCTTTCCCCCCTTGGACAAGAATTGACGGGCATGGAGGACTCACATGGAGGCTTTGCAAGGGTGGGATGCGCAAGAGGATAGTCCAACCGTGGTGCACTTGACCACATACCTACTTGCTCTAGATGAGCAGTATGACCGGCAAGCCTTGGAACTGAGGATCTGCCTCCGTCGAGCTAAGGAAGCCAAGATCTTCTCTCGGATGCTCAAGGTGTAGCTCACTGAAGCACATGCCAGTGCTGTAGCTGCTGAGAGCTAGGAGACTACCATGTCAGAAGCTCTAAAGGAGGCTGAAGACCAGCATGTCCATCAGTTGCATGAGGCCTATCTTGTCACCAGGGCCAAGCAAAGGACGCTGGCTGCTGAAAGGCATGATGCCCCGATCTTGGAAGGGATCCCTATCCACCCGTCAGAAAGAAGAAGAACTAGTGTTGCAGCACCGCCATCACCTCCACTCTCAGAAGTGTCAGAAGTCGAGCCCTTGATTCCTCTCACTCAGCCATTACCACGAGAAGATGTAGATTAGTGGCCTTGGGATGCTGTACCCGTAGTAGTAGTGTTTTTCGTTGCTGTCCTCCGGTATTGTGTTCGTGCCGTTCTTGTTCGTCCATAGTTGTTGAGATTGTCCGCCAATAGGGAAGGTGAATGCTGTGTCATGCATGGGAGCCTGAATGCCTGTATGATGTACCTATATCGGACTATTGGAACATGCATTTTATTTATTTCGTTGTGTTTATTGCGTTCATCTACCTTAAGTTCGTTAGATGTGCTTAAGAGTTTTCATGGGCGAAATTAAGCGGGTTACAAGAGAAGTTGACATTCAGATGCCAACAGATCAGCCATGAACATAGGACACTACATCGGCTAATTGTGGATGTCCTAGTAGAACACTTGAATCTCTTTAAAACAAATCCACCATTGGATTTAAATTCCTTGTCCCTTGTTATGAAGGGAACTTTTGTTGTTTGAATTTTTCCCTTGCAATACTCCCCTACTCTGTGGTCTATGACCCCACTGCCTTCATGGCATGTAAGTTTGTAATAGTTGCCTGGTTAAAAGCTTATGGTGCTGCGATGAAACCGAGGGTTCCCTGTGGAACAGCTGCCACATGGTGACGCAGCTTGGCACGCGCTGGTATCGAGGTTTTTGACCAAGTACCTTTACCAAGTTACACCGCCATACCGTTTTGCTACAAAATTTTCTCCTTGGAAATGTTTAGGTGTTCAAACGGGAAGTCCACAATGGGTTGATGCAATAGTGTACTATCAAAGTAAACAAAAGGAGGTGGTTTTGAAGGAAGAACATACGTCATAATCTGAGTTTACAGGAAAGATGGATGTGGGCAAGGAAAGGAAGGAAAGAAGAACACCAGGGAAAGAGTTAGCCTTGGGTAGTCGGGAGGGATTGTAAAAGCCTGAGTGGACGTCATGTCGCAAGCCCTGTGCTTAGTTGACCATGCTATGCATGCTGGGTTATTTCGTGGCGTGCCCTGGAAGGTCATCTGTGTTGGGTCCTTTAGCACCCTGTTTTCACATGGCCACGGCATCGTGCCGTGCTCGCCGTCTTTGTGCACTATGCGTTTCTCCTTTTCCCAGCATCTGGTCGGCTCTCGACGCCCATGCCTCGTCCCTCATACCGGACCCCCCATCCCCTCCCTCCTTTCTTCTTTTGTGAACATGGTTGCCCACACGCCTGCCTCGTCGAGTGGACCCCCTCTACTCTCCTTTATTTCCCCTCCGCCGCTCGCATAGGAAGCGGACCATGTCTCCGACCTTATCTCCACAGCATGCACTATTTGTGTATCCCACCCCTGCCGCATCCGCTTCCGGTGTGTTGCACCCCACCTCCGTTCACCTCTATAAAATACCCTTGGTCCTTGCTTTTCTTCTTCGTCCCCATTCCTATCACATTCACAGCAGAGCTATGAAATGCAGTCGATGTTGTGAAGTTAGGTTCGTCAGCTTGAGGAGATGGTGTAAACTAAGGAGAAGAAAGGATCCGGTTCGTCGAAGAAGTTCAAGTTCCCTTTTGGGTAGTCAATCTTAGGGTTCACGATGTTTTACTTCTCAGTCGACTGTTTCTGGATCTGTTGGTGCTACGCCATGTTTTGGATAATCATTATCTTATTGTTTCTCCATTGCCCTCGTCTATCTCGACTTCTGGATTAAGTCTTGGTTGTACTAGGTTGCTCTTAACCATGTATCCCTAGATCCCCGTGTGATTTAGTATTCGAAGTCATGTAATCTTTCGTGTAATCCCTGATCTACGAAATGTGATCGTGTTTTCCCCTCTTCTGGTTCTTGCTTCGAATCTCAGGACGAGATTCTTTTTAAGGGGTAGGTTGTAACACCCCTGGTGTTATGAACTTGTTTAACACCACGATTTAGGCCTAAGAAAAATTTCCGAATCGAGTTTTATCAGGTTTTTAATTTAAACGTACTTGAGGCGATAAGCGAATCCTGTGTGACTTAGTTTTGTGGACTCAAATAAATGCTCAAGTTAAATTACGTAGTGCGTAGAAATATTTAGGAATATTCGATAACAATTCTAGCAAGTAAATGGATAATGGCTTGTTCTGTTGGATTAAACATGAAAACAATTTTTATAACCAAAAATAGGATTTGACTGGTATAGAGTTCTTAAGTAAAATTCAGAGTATGATTTTGGTTACAGTTAAAATATCGAGTAACAAACTTTTGTGCTTTAGCCATGTTTAAAAATATAAATAGTTGACTTGGTAAATGAATATTTGAGAGCTGAAATAATAACGATAGTGTTGCCAACCACTCATCTCACCTATCTCACCGGTACGACGTGCGTGTTATGAGAAAGGATCGAGCTTGCTAGCCTTGTCGACTGCTTGCTCTCCCTCCCTCTATTGGCCTTGCCACATACTGCTCTCTCTCTCTCTCTCTCTCTCTCTCTCTCTCTCTCTCTCTCGCTCGTGCGCTCTACTGCTGCCCGTGTCCTTGCCACGATGCCTGTCTGTTGTCTCGTGCGCCTTTAAGCCGAGGCCAAGCTATGGCTGCCGCTTGTTCCCCTGCCTCCGAGCTCGAGCTCAACCACCACTGTTTCCACTGCTCTATTTACCCGTGCAGCACGCGCACAACGACGACCGACCATAGCAACAGCATCACAAATGCTACGCATTAATCTCACTTACAAGCTTGGCCCGTTGAGCATGCCGCTCGTTCGCTGCTCTGCAAATGCAGAGATTCTTCTGTGATCACTCTGTTTAATGCCGTGGTACTTGCGATCATGCGATCAAAGGAAAGATGAGCTTTAGAAAGTTTATTAACGTTGTAATGCTATAGTTTATAAGCTAGTATAGTATATAAACACTCGTCGCGGCCACCTAGATGGATAGCCGAAAGCAAAAGCTGAGCTCATCATGCTCACACACTCACATACGTTTCGTGCAAGTCTGGTTCTGTCCCTCTGACCAATTAATTGTGTACTAGTATTTTGTGGTAGCTGAGCACTGTAGCCAGCCATGTGAGCAGCAGCAGCCCCTCATGCAGCCCTGGCGATATGAATTCCTAGGGTTGTGTTGTGTTGTTCTGCACCTGGTTTGGTAGCAACTAGCTTGGCGACGATGACCAGTCGGATGACGAACCGTGTACTAGATTGGATTGGCAGAAGGGATGACCCATGGCCATGGCATATATACCCAGTCAATCGTCGTGTTGGTCGGGGCGCGCCCATCAAACACGCACTTGAATTAATAGCAGATGCAAGTAATAGCTCGTTACACTTCATGTACTCTACTTAAGCCACAAAAGGCAAGCTTGAACTAACACGGCTATTACTAAAACAACAATAATGAGGTATTTGGTACAACACTTCTTTACTAATTGATCATCCCTTTCTTGTACTTTTTCTGTTGGCTTCTTTCCAACTTGCCCATTCATTGCTTCTCCTATTGCTGCTTGAATCTCCATGGCTTGCTTCTGTTCGTGCATGTACTTTTTCCAAGCATGGGCAGCTTCTTCCCATGAAGCACTGTAGCATGTAGAAAACATTGTAGCTACAACTTCTTTTGTGCTCCTGTGGCCTAGTTTTTGCTCTAGTCCAGGCCCATCAGTGATATTAATTGCATTTTGCAGAAGCCTTTTTTGTCCAAGAAGCGAAATAGCTAAATGCATCGATCAAGCAGCATATATTCACCAGGTGCTTTGCTCCATTGCTTGACTTGCACACTCAATCACTAGTTGGTCAATAATGCACCAGGTGAGATGCACAAGTACCTGGCTCTAGGCCGGTCAGGGCATTAGTTATTTCTTCCTAGGTCCGGTCCAAGCGTCTGAAGCATCCAATCACCTACAAGTTACAGTGGAGCTAACTATTCCAGATTTCCCACAGATCCGATCCATCGCTCTCACCTTATCTATAGCCCGTCCAGCATGCGCACGATGGCAGGCGGACAAGCTTGCCAGCTTCTCTTCGCGGCCTATAAAATGCGAGCCCGCACAGTCCAGCAGCTGAGCCTCCGCTCTCCATACCTCCAGCTCTCTTCTCACTCTCTCGACTTCCCTGTTCTGTCCGCAAGCTGCACGCGGGCTGGAGTCAACATTACTCGCCGAGCGAGGAACGATGATGGGTCATGGGATCGATAGGAGTAGCTGAAAGATGATGCTATGGTGATCATGTCATGGAGATGGAATGCTAACTTTTGGTTATATTTTACCAAGGCAAGCCCCGGTGCATAACCCCTACTTTTCTACAGTTTAAATTATATGTGTGCATTAAGTTTTAAGGAGTTGAATGAAACCCACTTGCATATATATCTTTATCCAATGAGTCTTACTAGTAGGACAGGATTGTGTAGATTGCTATGCTATAGGACACCGGTAGAAGTCGAGTGATTCTCTATCACTCGCGAGATATAGTAAATATGTTACTATATTATTATCACTTGAAAATTATAAATGGTGAAAAGGAAAAATGGTGACCGGACAGGGATATGGTTTGGGTATTGGTGGGTGTAAGAGGTTGTGTCGTCATGGACGCGGGGTATGGCTTGGTTGCACTGTTTTCCCTGTTTGGTCGATTAACGACCAGTCGTTGCATAAGGCTCTAGGCAAGTCACAGACTTATTATCCCAAGCACATACTTGGGTATGGGCGCTTGGAAGACTTGTTGCTCTCTTGTCATGGGTTTTGGCTCTTTCCAGACCGACTGTCCGGGTTTATTTTGGTGGAGGAGGTCCTTGCACCGCACTGAGTCCGAGACTCAAGGGCGGGGGCTTGGAGTCCTAGTTTGGACGGGGACCTAGACCCTAGGATAGGAGGGTGATGGGTTGGTCCTGCTTGTGCCTTGGGTACAAGTGTGGCGTGTGTTTTCGGGGTACCCAGCTGGGGGCATTGATTCGTGAATTGCCGAGAAATCCGGTACGGCTTGTCTACAGTCTAGCATCGTAGTAAGAACTGAAAGATGAAAGATGGAAAGAAAACAAAATCTGATTGCTTACCACCTGCTTGAAAGTAGCACAGGTGCTTACATAGAATGGTTAGTTAATGAACCAATGCGGCTATTAATAAAAATCGAATATAAGGACGCACGCTTAGTAATGCTTCCTGCAACTACAATAAACCCACAAGCCAGATAGCCTTGCATATCCTTGGAGTCTTTTCTTTTCTCCTATCAGGTAAGTCTTGCTGAGTACAATTTAGTACTCAGGGTTTTATTCCCTATTGCAGGTGACAGGTGGATGCTAAAGCTGACTTTTGTGTGTGGATTCCTCCTGGTGGGCTCAGCGAGGATTCCTTTACGCTGCGATCGTAGTTGTTATTTATAACTCTCACCAAATGTTTTTATAAATGAAAGTTTCATAATCTGTTATCATAGTTCATATATCAATACTTCATCATATCATGATTAGATATTTATTTCTGCTGTAATTCTAATCACATGTTTATATTCTGTTGTTCAATTAAATTGTTTATAACTCTGATCATATGATTTCATTTCGCTGTTATATTAATAAATATTATACTCTGATGTTGTATTAAAAGTGATGTAAGAAATGGTTCAGAATGATGTAAGCTTTATTCTCTCATTTGTGATCCTGATGGCAAAATATGGATTTTCGGGTTCTCCCACGGGGTGTGCCCGACGGAACCGAGTAATTTAGTGTTCTCCTTTGGGTGCTTAGTGTCTAATGAAAGACAAGCACTCCTAGGAGGCATTAGATTAGGCGGTTCTGTCACAATAGTAGTATCTGATTAAAGCACAGAGCAGAGGTGGGACCTATCTATGTTCAAAGGCGTAACGTATCGTCTATTAATATTGGCTATTTGATCGAGCTGCAGATGTTGTCATGCGCTTAGTAAACAGTTACTTAACCAAACATCAAGTATTCGGGCCAATGACGCCAACAGAAGGTGATCAGCAAGGATTGTTCAAAGTCGATGGAATCCAGACAATCGTCATTGGAAGTTGGTATATACAATGCTATCTTATGAGTGCGGAAAAATGGCTTGCAAGTGTCTTGGAATCCAGTTGGAGATGTATGATGGAAATAAGGAAGCCAAGTCCATTAAGTGTATATGTGAGTGTCATGCATGGGGATTCCAAGAGGGATATGGGCATACGTCTGTAGTTGATCGGCTAGATGGAACCAATAAAGTCCAGCCAATCATTTATGAACCCCTAGTGATCAAATCCATCTTGGGTTCGATACTCCAATTTTATTGGCACTTTTGCAAGTCTTGCTAGCCTGGTTGTTTATGAATATATATATATATATATATATATATATATATATATATATATATATATATATATATATATATATATATATATATATATATATATATGCAAGACAGTCACCAGCCAAACGGCAAAGCCAGATCATGAAGCCAATAAAAACTGACAGCCGATGACAGTTGTTGACTCAGTTGGAACCAATCGACGAGTATGTGATGATAGCCGATGTCGATAGTTGAAAGTATATTAAAATATTTTATTGCATCAAGTTGATCAGCAAGTCAATTGGACATTGGCTTTTAGAAATATTGATGCATCGGTTATTTTTTATTCAAAGATTGTTGCCTCCAGGTTGCTTATCGGCCATGAAAACTAAATAGTCGATGGAGCATGATCACGTAATGAAGAACAAGTTCGAAAGAAAGATGATGTGGACCCTGAGCAAATCATCAGTTATGCCGGACGAGCAAAAGTGCCGAGAAAAAGATCCATGCACTGATCGACAACTATGTCGACTATGACTTTTGCTCTCTAGGCATATCGTACCAACAGGTCCCTAAGAAAAGGAAAGCACTGACGAACCATGGCAGTTCATTAGCCTCCTATCGCTATTCAATCCACTATGACATGACAAAATGGAGATCATCCAGTGCACATTCCACCTAGGCGAGAATGTGAAGGTAATCACCGGTGACCAGCATGGACAGCAACATGTACCCGTCCTCTGGTGATGGACAGTCTGATCGCTAAGGTGGATGGATCCACTGGGATGTTCCTAAGTACGAGATCATGAGGTGGCTAGACACATGTACGGCATGCCGGCGATGGCGGGAACAACATGTCGGCACTGACTAAGACCGACATCGACACCGCAGTGGACAACACGATGAATATGGCCCCGAGTTCGTCGAACATCATATGAAGAATTTAGGTTGAGCATGATCTTGAGTACCATGTTCGCGAACTACAACGATGGTGAACGAGAAGCGCTGGCGCGGTGTAGAGGATGTTGCATGGCCTCAACCAGGCTACCGCCAATCCCGACTTCTTCGGTGATGACAACTAGGACAACTACAAACTGTCAGAGCTCGCCGAGCAGGTCACAAAGTACACCGAGGTAGTCAGGTCCAGGGAGCTGCACACATTCAAGGGACATGTCAAATCCATCGTCAAGCTCAAAAAACTTCAACTTATGATAGCTACTGGCACACATGTTAGTAAAAGACGATGAGGGTTCTTTTACTACGAACAGCCAAGAATCAAGAGTCTAGGTGCATCACATTGAAATTTATCAGGCGATTCACCTCCATTGGCTGCTCACCCCCATCGGCTCCAAGTATAGATATACAGAGATCAACTAGGGGCTAGTATTGGCTCAGGTTCCACTTTAGCTGATACGTCAGGTGATGGAGCCATCCGGCCTATTAGACGCGACATGGCCGTCTCTACCGCAACAAAGGTACCTTAACAGTAGATGAACCAGCAGCGCCGTAGGAGAGCCGATAGTTCAAAATCAGTAGTTGACAAATCAGGAAGAGGAACAAAAAAGGTGGGTTAAGCATAAAGCCGGTGAGATCAGCCTATCAGCTCCTATTAATATGGTTGTCTTTTCCTACAGCATACAAAGCTCAATCTGAAGATGGAAGTGATAAGCTCGAAAGGCTTGTTCTAAATGGAGGGCAATATACTAATATATTCTTCAATAAGAAAAATAACCATCATGAGAGGTTGTGTCAGAAACATGAAAAGTTAGCATCTAACAGCCGATAGGGGACCATCAGCTGAATAATTTTGAAGCGATAAATATTCCCGGTTCTCAAATTTATGGCAAAGAGGGATTTATCTTGAGCCGGGAATTATTATTAAATAAGATGCAAGAGTGAAGACCTCATATTTGCTACATTCCTCTGTTGAGCGCTCTTCTATGTGTGGCACTATATATTGCTGAGAGAAGATCAAAAGAGTTGTTCGCTTGGCTGTTGCAAGCTACTGGAAGTCAGCCAAGGATGACTTATATTGCCACATGATAGAAAGAAAGGCCGAAGGCCTGGCGTGGAGGAGAAAAGATCTAGCAACATGAAAAGGGTGTACACAAGAAGCAACCAGGAACCATGATGTATGTAATCGAGGAAAAGCCAATGTTCATGCTTCCAATATATAGCCAATAGTCCAACCAAGTCATCAAAGACATCAGCTCCGAGTATTGAAGTGTAGTGGAGCTTTTGAGACGTTGGCTTCGGATGCAAAAAGTGCCGATGGTGAACCTTGTGTATGCAACTCTAGGCCATGTGTTGCTATTATAGTGGATGTAAGACTAATGGCAGCCATGACAAGCTACCATGGGGAAAGATCAAGGAACTCGTGGCCGACGACAATGACAAGGAAGTGATGCTAGCAAACAAGGCTGTGGACCTCCTCCTATACATCGACTATATTCTCTCGTGGAGGCAGAGCCAATGGATGAGCAAAGGACGTGGAAGAGTCTGGGCCATAACACAATAAATGATGCTCATTGTTGTCCACATGGAGTCTTGGCAAGTGACCTCAGTTGCGTCGTGTCTGATGCATCCATGTCCTTCTCGGAGCAGTGCAGCAGCGTCCACATCAGCAGACTATTCGAGCCAACCACCATAGTGGCCAAGCTCATCTGCCGAGCCCTTTATGTAGTGCATGCAAGTCAGATTTCCATGCATATATATACACGATGTACGTGGGCACAAAAAGGATGAGTCAGATCTTGGAAGTACGTGTGGTCATGCCATATCATATGTTTGATTGAGAACGCAGAGATCATAAGGCTAATGAAGTCTAGCTAATATATACATACTAGGAGAAAGTTCGAGTAAAGGCATTCATTGGTTTAAAGCAGAGGTACGCATATTCTTTATTTCATGTTTTTCCTATCACTTGTGAACAATCAATCATAGGGAATCATGCTATCGAAGTAGTTAATGAATGAGATATGGTATGATGAAAGAAACCTTGCTTCTTTTTACAAAGTACTTGGGAAATTCTCTTACAAAAATTCAAAATCAATAGCTTATCTCCTCAATGATGTAGAATTTCCTACCAGAGCCATATATTAGTCTCATTAAAAACCTTCCACATAAGTTGCTTGCTTTGTGTTGAGTTTTGTCAAGTCTTGTTGACCCTTACTGAGAGATTTGTCATGTTCTCGAGATCAAGATCATGTACACGCCACATATATGTGTTGCTTCTATACTGGAAGTACAAAAACATGTTTTTCATCCACCTCAAAATGTTATGCTCCTACACTGGGAGAAGACAAAAATATGTTAGGTTTTATTAGAATAAGTGCTCCAAGTTTTTGATAATATTTCTCTCAAAAGTTTGTTATGAAAAGAGACATGGGTTATGCAAAAATATATAAAAGATGGATACAAAGTCCAAAATAAATAAATAAAAAAAGGAAAAGAAAAAGATGAGAAAAGATAGCCCATGTTCTTGCAAAAATATTCCATAAGAGAGAAATATATTTCAAAGAGCATAGTAGAATTAAGTTAGCCACCAAATATTCCACGCACATGCACATCTTGATATAAGAGTATGACATTTCTCTCCTTGGATACAGGATTTGACCTTACAATATATGCAAGGTAAGTACGCTACATATTTTATCCCTACCTGAAACTCCACATAAGCTTTTTAGAAGTAGGATAAGAAGAGACAAAATGATGCTTTGATAAGGAACTATACACATTGAGCGATCTAAGAGAATCATTTGAGGAGCAAAGCTATGTTTTAATTTGAAAATCTTTCAAAACCCTAAGTTTTCTGAGCAGGGGAAGCGAGGATGACTAGATTCTAATCCGTTCCATTCCTCAACCACTCAGGATGGTATGGTAGACACTTCAAAGTTCACATGTTTAGGTGAGGCTTGGAATAAGGTAATATCGATGCCAATAAATTCCTTGTCTCCTTGGAAGAAGACTATCGGCTAGAATACCTGAACTTTTATGCAGAATATTTTTGTACTGCTGGTTAATTTGTATTGCTATGATTGAACTCGGGGGGGGGGGGGGGCTAGCTCATAATTGGCTAAAGCAGATGAACGGAGATGAAGAGAAAGATCAATTTTGAAGTTATCAAGATCAAAAAGAAGATGGAGCCGATGCAGCTTTCAGTGATTGCGATCAAATGTCATCGGCTGGGGAAAAGAAGACCATCGGATCAAAATAGTTCGAAGCATGAAAACTCACACTTCGAACTAGGGGGGCCTATGTTTACACCACAATTTGGTAAGCTTATCCTAAAAAGGAAGAGATCAACCGATGATGTTAAAAGCAAGAAAGTTTTCTAATTAAGGGATATTTATGAGCTGGCCAGGAAATATTATTTAATAAATTTGAGAGAGACATGACGTCCAGGTGCATATCAGGATGAAAGAAACAAGGACACGTATCAAACAAGGAAGCTTCATCAGCGAGGATTTTGCATAAGGGAAATTAGAGTCCATGTATCTTGATATTTCTTTTTGTTATCTAGTCATGTTCATTTAGGACTCTTATCAGCTCAGGGTATAAATATAAAACCCCAGCTATTGTATCAAAGATATGATCCAATCAATCAATACAAGTTACTTTTTTTCAGCTCCGTGCCAACCCTTAGGAGTAGGAGTAGAGTAGATCTCGGCGAGTTCTTCAACAAGCAAGGCTGCATCGGTCCGGCCAACCTCCGGCTTGTCTATAAGTACCATCATGGCTTATACTTCTGTTTCTACGGCTGCATCGATTAAGTTCGACATCCACTATGAACTCTAGTATAAGCTAGTTATCGACTCTTGTCTAGTATAAGCAGGGCTGCATTGATCCGGTCGACCTCCACTGCTCGAATTAGATTAAGGTCAAGTTATTGGCTCTACCTAAGAGTGGCAACCTTTGGGTAGATTCATTAAGTTACCAATCTTGATGATGTTCTTATTGCCATAAGTCTACAGCAACATCAATCTGCCCGGTCGAGATTGATCTAGATCGGCCTCATATCCTTTTAGTCTGTCGTTTGCTTTGTTACAACACGATGTTTCTTACTTTGAGCGATAGGTTACATTTTATTGGCTATTCTACTTCAATCTTGATTGCGCATAGTATGTAGTTAAGGCACGTATGATCTTGAAGAGGTTTGCTAGCTAGTTAAATCTGGTCTATAGTTTGCTATTATGGCTATAACGATCCGATCGATCCCCACTAATGGCACTGTAGAATGGAGGATGCTAGTTAGTAGATTTGTTCTTGATCAGGCATGACCTTAACTATTTGTTATGCCTGCATCGGCTAAATAGCCGATCGCCTATGCTTTAACGCCTATAGTATGTCTCCATGATTCTGTTAAATGTGGATAGATCTATTTACTTTAAAGGTTTGATTTGTTGTCTTTATCACGGCTGTCATCAATCCGATTGAACCCCACTGTTAGAGATAGCAGGTTAAGTCTGATGAATTCATAGGTTTGTCCATGTTAAATAGTTGATTGTTCGCATGCTATAGTCCTTTCCACCTGAATCGGCTATTTCAGTCGATCCACTTGAGCTTTCACATATATAGCATGTCTTTCGAAAAGCCTATCAATGTATGGTTTTACGGATTCTTCAGTTTTAGTTTGTTATTATCATCATAGCTGCCATCGATCCGGTCGAACCTCACTGTTGATGGTAACAAAATAGATTCAAAGCGTTTGTAGATCCATTTGTACTAAACAGTCGATTTGTTAGCATGTTATATACTTTCTTGTTAGATTCATCAGCTCAATGCTCCACACTGATAATACTCACATAGCTGATGATTTTTACTTGCATCTGCATGCATTATACCTATCAACATAAAATTAATCGCGACCTGCAAGCTTTACAATCCATAATAGCCGATTTCTTCGCGTATTGACTATTTAGTCGATTTTCCTGTCTGGCTACTTCCAAAGCGGCACACTTGGAATTGTCTGGGCAAGACTGGCATGTTTCACCTTAAATTACAGATAAACTTTCTCTCCTTGTTAATTATAGGGTCAAATTCAATCGTATTCCTTGGGAGGAATATGCCGGGTCGATGGGTCTTGCATTGAAGCCAAGCAGATCTCTAGGCTCATCCTAAGCAGATCCTTCTAGCTTGCTGTGTGTCAACATTTTCGTGCTGACACTAGTTTATCATTATATCCATGCATAAGTTCATATAGCACTCGCTAAGCTGCGCACGGAGTGAGTGGTCGACATTGTGTAAGCGTAGTGCTTATACATTATTTACCTACGGATACACCAAATATTCTAGGTCATGTGGTAGATCACGGATGTGACACTCCCCGTTGAGTCCTTTGTAGTCCACTCCCCGAATATAGGCGCACATAGGGTCTGGCTATGAAGGAAGGGCAAGCTCTGTTCTTAATCTTCCTTAGTAATATCCCTTATGTGTAGATATGAGGATGATCTTAGCAATGACTACTTGGTATAATTGCACTAATCAATGTATACTTTGACTTGTAATTAAGAATAACTTAGGAATTATTCCTCTAATATTCTACCTGACCATGCTAATGCCATAGAAAGGAGTACTCTAAGTGATTTATCATTATTATTGATCAATACTTATTATATATATATCTTATCCTATGACTTACCCCTATTATGAGTAGAATATTGGTTATGGATTATTTCTCCTTTAATAGTATAAGTTATCAATAATGTCCTTGCTAGACCTTCCCTGTGGTAAAAATATAAATAATAATACCTGGAATACTCTCGGGTAAAGTGCTACAATGATATATTATCTGTGCGCTTGCAGATCCTTTTTAATCATATATTTATATATTCTTTCTAGTCACATAAAATGATAAAGAACTGCTTAGTATTATTCTAGTAGTAATGTTATGTAGTACCAACAAGCATTCCTGGTGCTATTACTAGGGGCTAGATTTTAAACCCTATTCTTAGTAGCGATACTAAGAAATGTCAATAGTCATTTCTGGCATCATCACTAGGGATGACAACCTAGTAAAGTAATGTTAGAAGATATAGGTTTATAATAGGTGACCACTAAACAAGTGACAAGTTAATAAATACCAACAGCTAACATGGGGGCCCATAGGTCAAGCGGCCTCTAGGTGGGGCCGACCGGCCCCACATGTCAGACATGGGCTTCGCTTTGGTGATTCACCTTCTGGAGTCTTCTAAATCTTCCCTCATCGATTACGCGGTGGAATTCTGTAATTTCCTTTGATGAATAGGTCCCTCTTAACGGTTTTCTAGATAAACCCTGCTGAAAACATAGATTCACCAAAACTCATGAGTATGTACAATGTTTCTGGATAAACCCTACTGAAAACATAGATTCACCAAAACTCATGAGTTTTGGTGAATCTATGTACTCATGAGTTTTGGTGAATCTATATTTTTAGCACGGATATTACTAAGGAAGATTAAGAACAGAGCTTGCCCTTCCTTCATAACCGGACCCTACGTGCGCCTATATTTGGGGAGTGGATTACAAGGGACTCAATAGGAGTGTCACATCCATGATCTACCACATGACCCAGAATATAGGGTGTATCTGTAGGTAAACAATGTATAAGCACCATGCTCACACAATGTCGACCACTCACCCCATGCGCAACGAAGCAAGTGCTATATGAACTTATGCATGGATATAATGATAAACCAGTTATACTAAGCATATAACCAAAGTAGATGATGAACATTATAACAAAGAACATGAATAAGATAAATACTAATATTGTCATAACAATTGTAACTAGCATATAAAAGTAATGGAGAAACAAAAGAGGGTGTACAAAGATTATACTGAACCACGCTCTTGACAAGATCAGGAATCCAAGCAAAGCCTACTTGCCTCCCTCTAGACCTAGCCTAACAAGCTATGCCCTAAAATATGATGGACCTCTGAGGATAATTAGGGTTTTTGTCTTCTCAAATGACTTATGCCTTCAGGGGAGTAGGGGATGATATATATATAGGCTGGAGCGTCCAACGTGAGTCTTGGATCAAACTAACTTAAAGGATGATGAGATGCAACCTAGGAGACGGTGGAGAACCAACATTGTGACGCGGAGGCTGATAGGTGGGCCTAGGGGCCAGGCGGCCTGCAGGTAGGGCCAGGTGGCCCCACTTGGTAGCCTCTCACCCTCTGCTTCGTTGTGGAGTCCTCCCGAGTCTTCTGGAACCTTTTATTGTCCATTTCGCTATGGATAAGCGCAATTAAATATGACATGTAGGTCCACCTTGATAGTTTTCTGAATAAACCCTGCAAAAAATACAGATTCACCAAAACTCATGGAATTTGTTAGTTTAAACCCCTAAACCTTCATTGGTGATTATATTTATGCCCTTATACATGTTATATTGATGGATTATAATGGTTGTTAACTACCATCAACAAACTCCCCCAAGCTTATCCTTTGCCAATCCCGTAGCAAAGCTAAACTTAGCAAATGGATCAGGAGTTTTGAGATTTTTAAAAACATCGTAGCAACTCTTCAAAAGTAGACATGTGTTCAAACAAGAATTCTCCTCTAGATTAGAATAAAAACCGATCTAACTTTCAAACTCACCCATATTACCTTCAACCATTGGGCTTCTCAACCTTCTCTTGGGTCTTGAGCAATTGAAAGATAGAATGATCAAGTCAAGCACTATGTCTCAAGTTCTTTGCTCAACCATTATTCTTGAGTTTTTATAGATTTTCAAAATAAAACTCAGAGCTTCCATCGTATGACACTCTCAAGTCTCTCAATATATGTGGTATTTGTGGATCCTCACTAAGGCAATAGTGTGGTATGCCTTTCTCTTCCTACAACTAAGGCTTATGTGGATCTCATAGGAGTGGAAAAAGCATAAAAGAGCATACTTGCAATATATATTATAAAGTCAAACCTCGGATCCAAAGAGAGTTGAGTCATACAATCAAATCAAAATGTACATGTGTGTGAATATATTTACTGACTAACCTAATTCTACTATGCTCCTTGAAAACATATCTCTCTTTTAAAACTTGGAAACAATTTTGCAAGAAAAACATGGGCTATCTTATTCATCTCTTCTTTTTTTCGGGCGGGCATCTAAGTACCCATTATTTTCAATATCTTGGACACTTGTCCATTTTTTGTTATCTCTCTTTTTTTAAGATGAATAACTTTTGCATAGCCCCATGCCTCTTTTCTGCAACAGAATTTTTGAGAGATAGCAACAAGAACTTGGAGCATTTATTTGGTGGAAATTCCTATCAAGAATATTTTTTGGTGTTTACTCCCAGTGTAGGAGTAAAGCATTTTTGGGTGGATCTAGATGGAATGGCATGTTATTGCGCCTACTCCTAGTGTAGGAGTAGTACATATTTGGGCGGTGTGTACGTGATCTTGATTTTAAGAGCATGATAAACCTCTAATAAGGGTCAACAAAGCTTGACTAAACTTAATGCAATGCAAGCAACATATATATGAGTGGAAGTTTTCCTAATCTAAATATCATATATGGCTCTGGTTAGAATTCAAGCTTTGTCATATAGGAGCTCATCATGTAGGATTTTAATTTTTTTGAAAAGATAAATCTCCAGAACTTTAGTGTCACTAGAACAAGATAAACAGTAGCTCAGATCTTCTCATATTACATTAGTCAATTCCCTAGACTTAGATCAAGCATCTGCTACCCATGAGTTTCAAGTTCTGAGTAAATTCTTATATCAAAATAGTCATATCCAAAACTTGGGAGAATTCAAGGCTGAAAACTAGGTACTTGAAAGAAATTATGACAGAGCAACTATTCATCATTTTCATTTAAGAGATTATCCTCAGAGCCCATTTATATATTCAGCTCTTAAAAACTGAAAACTAGACACACACTTTTTATTTTGTTTTTATTTTTCTAGATCACACCTTACTAATATATATATAAGACAAAGATAAATTTTTATTTTGCTTTCGTTTATTATGCATCGTTTTATTTTAACTAACATGAAGCAAACTTAACAGCAAAACCAAAAGGGAAAGAAATACTTATCTCAATCCAAGGGGGATGCTCCTCCTCCAAGATGGATGTTGTCGTGGTCTTTCTTAGAGTGAGTCTACCAGCAGAAGTCTTTCTCATCCGTCTAGAAGTTGTGTTCCTCATGTAACGGGTGTAGCGACAGTTCGGGAAAATGTACTTCGGATGGATGGCTTTACTCTTGATCATCCTACAAAATACTCTAACAAGGGCACCAAAACTTGTGGCATAGATAAGGATAAGGGGTTAGTGGTCAGGCATTCAGAGATTTGTTGTCCTTGAAGGTCTAGACAGATTTTCTAATTGGCAAAGCTCTAGTAGGATGTTTTTTTTAATATTTTTGGATTTTCTTATTTATATAATGCAGAAAATATGTATGTATGGCATTTTTATTTTTATGCCACCATGGTGAATATTCCTATGGGCCTTTACACACCATAGATTTATTCACATGGGGCTTTAGGCTTTAATGATACAATGATGTAATTCTTATTTTTTTCTACTAATGCAATACTAACATAGAAGAGTAAACATGCTAAAAGTGAAAAATAATTCATGCAATACTAAGAAGTAAATATGGATAACTACCAATGTTACCTCACAGCCAGGGTTCAGATTTTTAAGTACTTCGGACAGGACTCTTTTCCTATCTTGTTCATTCCTTGGGTGCATCAGCCGGTCCCGGGGATGGAGACCCTGATGGTTGCACCTCTTGTGACTCTAGTAGTGATGTTACCTTTTCTTTCCATACCTGCTTGGTCTGTGGACTTGACTTTGGCAGAGCGGGTTCATCTTTTACAACTTCTTTAGGTTCCTCACATTCATCCCAACTTTTCTTTGGGGATTGATTCTTTTGGTTTCAGGATGATTGACGTTTCCTCCTAGAGTCAGACTTCTTCGGTTGCTCATAAGTGGTATAACTATTGAAATAATAGTGTACCTTTTCTCTAGAGAATTGGAAGTGGATTTGTCCAGATCCGACATAGATGATCGCGTTGGTAGTGTTGAGGAACGGTCTTCCAAGAATGATGGGTGTATTGTCTTCTTCTTCTCCCATGTCTAGAACCATGAAGTTGGCAAGGGTATAGTGATCATGTATCCTTACCCTGACATCTTTTGCTATTCCCTCCAAAAATCTAATTGATTGGTCTGCCATCTGCAATTGCATATATGTAGGGAACAAAGGTTCATCACCAAATAAGTATTCATACGTTACCTTAGACATTATGTTGACACCCGACCCAATATTGCAGGTCTTATAGAAGATTCTCTATCCAATGGTACACTCGATCATTGGTATGCCTAGGTCATCCTTCTTAGCAAGGAATGGTGAAGCGAGGAGGTGGTCATACTCTAATCAAAGTGCATTGATCATGTTGACCAATTCTTCTTAAGGCTGCCTGGCCTTGTTCTTCCTCCTTCTCTTGTTATTCTTCTTCTTGGTCACTATTGTCTCTTCGAGCAGGTATGGCGTTTTTGGATGTCATGGAGATTACAAGATGCGGTTCTTGAAAGAAAACTTCTCCTTTCTATCCTTGATTGTGAAGTAGATCTTGGCACTATCCATGTAGATGATGGCTTTAGCGGTGCTTAGGAAAGGTCGGCCCAAAATAATGGGTGCCCTTATATCTCCACCTATTTCTAGAACCACAAAGTCTACAAGAACACAAGATTGTCCCACTCGAACAATAACATCTTCAAGAACTCCCTTAGGGTACCAGAGTGACTGATCTGCAAGCTACAAATGCATATTTGTGTACAACAAAGTATCTCCATTAATTTGATCATAAATTACCTTAGGCATGATGTTGACACTTGCTTCGAAATCACAGACAACTTCTTAGAAAATGTGAGGTCCAATAGTGATGGGGATGACAGGTCTTTCTAGATCGCTTTTCTTTTCCAGCAAGTTATAGTCTATCCACCTTTTCGTCGATAGTTGTATATAGTAGTATGCTGCATTGTGAATATCAACAAAATTTATAGTTTCTTGATCTTTTGGTAGCCGCAGAATCTTACCTTTGTCGGACGGAGGAACAACAGCAGCCTGCTGAGCTATTTGTGATTATATCATTTTATTAAAGCTATGCTAGTTCTTAATGGCAGAAGCAAAGCTATCCATTCTATTATTTATGTTCTTTAGAATTTTATCATTGGTAGCTACCTTTCTAGACAATCCCTCCATAAGTTTGGATTGACTAGCCATTAATTCTCTCAAGGGTGGTTGATTGAAATTGTTAAAATTATTACCTTGATAGTTACCTTGGTAGTTGGGTCTCTGTTGCTGATTCCATCCTTGATTCTGTTGAGGACAAAAGTAGTTGTTGTTATTGACAAAGTTCACATCCTCATGGGTCTCAGGGCAGTTGTTCCCTAAATGCCAAGTGTTTCCACATACTTCACACATCATGCAAGAATCAAGAATATGCATGACTTCCTGCTTCTCATTGGCTCGATCTTCAAGCTTCTTCATCAGCAGGTCCATCTTGGAAAATAGCATGTCTACCTCCTTGAGTTAATACATACCTCCACCCCTCTTGCGGGTTTGAACATGTTCTTCATTCCAACCTTGATTGGAGGTCATCTTCTCCACAAGAGCTGTTGTAGCTAGTATGGTGAGTGACAGGAATGCACCTCTAGCAACAGCATCCATAGTCTCATGGTACTGTCAGTCAACCCATGGTAGAAAGTTTGCATGAGTAGCTAATTCTCTATCTCATGATGAGGACATTCCGTAATGTAATCTTGAAAAGTTCCCATGCCTCAGGGATAGATTCATCATGTTGTTGCTGAAAGCTTGGAATTCTCCCATGTAGAGCATTGGTCTTGTCTATGGGAAAGAACTTTGCTACAAAAATAGTGCATCAGTTATCCCATGTAGTATTTCTATCCTTGTTGGCATAGAACCATTGCTTGGCCTTCCCCAAGAGTGAGAATGGGAAGAGGTGAAGTAATATGGCATCTTGGGTTACTCCTTTGATGGTGAAAGTGCTACAGATCTCCAGAAAGTGTTGGAGATGTGCACTCGCATCTTCATGTGCCTTCCCACAAAACTGGTTTACTTGCACCATGTTGATGAGAGCTAGCTTGAGCTCGAATCCATTATCTCTGATATTAACTGTTGGTTTGGTACGGATGTTGACCGTAGTTGGAGTAGAGAATTCATGTAGAGTCCTGTTAGCCATGGCTTCAAATTCAAGTGTTAAGCTTTGCCTTATATGGTTGTCTTCTGACTTTAAAACTAGAACTTTCTTGAGTTAACTCTAGTCTCCTGATTAAAACTTCTGGATCTTCAACGTAGTTTGTCAGAAGGTCAAAACCAGTCATACATCATCCTGCATAAGATACACAAGAAGACAAAACAAGGGTAAGCCTGTTTGAGTAAAGGTCAACGGTTATCTTCAAGCACATCAATAAGTATATGTTTATCAGTACTTCCTTTGCCTAGCTACCTTCACCGGCAACGGCGCCAAAAATGCTTGTTGGTATTTATTAACTTGCCACTTATTTAGTAGTCACCTATTATAAACCTACATCTCCTAACATTACTTTACTAGGTTGTCATCCCTAGTGATGATGCCAAAGGTGCTTGTTAACATTTCTCAGTATCGCTACTAAGAACAGAGTTTTAAATCTAGCCCCTAGTAATAGCACTAGGAATGTTTGTTGGTACTACATAGCATTACTACTAGAATAATATTAAGCAGTTCTTTATCATTTTATATGACTAGAAAGAATATATAAATATATGATTAAAAAGGATTTGCAAGCACACAAATAATATACCATTGAAGCACTTTACTCTAGAGTATTCCAGGTATCGTTATTTATATTTTTACCACAGGGAAGGTCTAGCAAGGACATGTATTGATAACTTATACTATTGAAGGAGAAATAAACCATAACTAATGTTCTACTTATAACAGGGGTAAGTCATAGGATAAGATAGATATATAATAAGTATTGATCAATAATAATGATAAATCACTCAGAGTACTCCTTTTTATGGCATTAGCATGGTCAGGTAGAATATTAGAGGAATAATTCCAAAGTTATTCTTAATTATAAGTCAAAGCATACATTGATTAGTGCAATTATACCTAGTAGTCATTGCTAAGATCATCCTCATATCTACACATAAGGAATATTACTAAGGAAGATTAATAACAAAGCTTGCCCTTCCTTTGTAACTGGACTCTATGTGCGCCTATATTCGGCGAGTGGACTACAAAGGACTCAATAGGAGTGTCACATCCACGATCTATCACATGACCCAGAATATAGGGTGTATCCATAGGTAAACAATGTATAAGCACCATGCTTACACAATGTCGACCACTCACCCCATGCGCAGTAGAGCGAGTGCTATACGAACTTATGCATGGATATAATGATAAACTAGCTATACTAAGCATATAACCAAAGTAGACGATGGACATTATAACAAAGAACATGAATAAGATGAATACTAATATTGTCATAACAATTGTAACTAGCATATAAAAGTAATAAAGAAACAAAAGAGAGGGTGTACAAAGATTATACTAAACCATGCTCTTGACAAGATCAGGAATCCAAGCAAAGCCTGCTTGCCTCCCTCTAGACCTAGCCTAACTAGCTATGCCCCAGAATATGGTGGAGCTCTAAGGATGATTAGGGTTTCTGTCTTCTCAAATGACTTATGCCTTTAGAGGGTAGGGGTTGATATATATAGGCCAGAGCGTCCAACATGAGCCCTTAGATCAAACCGACTTAAAGAACGGCATAGATGCAACCTAGGAGGTGGTGGAGAACTGACATTGCGACACGGAGGCTGACAGGTGGGCCCAGGGGCTAGGTGGCCCCACTTGGCAGCCTGTCGCCCTTTGCTTTGGTGTGAAGTCCTCTAGAGTCTTCTAGAACCTTTTGGTGTCCGTTTCACTAAGGATAAGCACAATTAAATTTGACATGTAGGTCCACCTTGATAGTTTTTTGAATAAACCCTGCAGAAAATACAAATTTAGCAAAACTCATGGAATTTGTTAGTTTAAACCCCTAAAACTTCATTGGTGATTATATTTATGCCTTTATAGATGTTATATTGATGGTTTATAATAGTTGTTAACTACCATCAACATCAGCCTCCCGTTGTTATGTTGGTTCTCCACTGCCTCCTAGGTTGTATCTATGTTGTCCTTTAAGTCGGTTTGATCCAAGGGCTCACGTTGGATGCTCCAGCCTATAGATACCATCCCCTGCCACCCTCCCTAGAGCCATCCTGAAACCCTAATTCATATCATGAGGATCAGAGCTAGCTATCAAGAGAAGATTAGTCCTCCATAGGATCTAGTCTTATAAATAATAGTGAGATAGACAGTGAGGGAAGAGTTTTGGAGGAGGTGTCGGACTATTGGTGCTCTCTCTATGGCTTGTACCTTGGCGAATTCAAGTTCTATCTGAGATCACAACTGAGATTTCTCTGGTAATCAACTTCTGATTCAAGTAAGAATCTTGTTTATATTGTTCTTCACGTTCACAACTCTCTTTTGAGTGTTTTATTCTCTTCCTAGGTGGAGTAGAGTATTAATCATAAGTGTAAGTGTGGTACTTAGACTTAGGTTAATCGTGGATGCACCCTGTATTCTAGAAGGTGGTAGATCGCTTGAGTGACATAAGTTCTATATAACCTGTACTATATATCTTCATTGATCCTTTGTAGTCCACCTCCCATCTATAGGCACACGTAGGACGTAGTTGTGAAGGAAAGCATCCTCTACTAGTGCCTTTCCCTAGTAATGTCTCTAGTTGAATAGTAGAAGACATAAGCTTACCCAAGTCAGAACTAGAGAACTTTAGTTATCCTATCTATGCTCCTATTTATCCTAACCTTGTTGCTACCATTAGTTAAGTTAGATCATAGTTAGTCTCACATGTTTCCCTATGGATATGATATTTGGAATACTTTTAGGTGAAAGCTATAGCGGTATCCATGCACTTGTGGATTTATCTGTGTGTGTTAAATATACCAACAATGTCGCACAACCAACATAAGATGCGGATCCACAAGCCATGAGCAATCCACTAGAGTGCCTTTTCGCTCTCCGCTGGGAAAAGGTTAAGAACCCCTCACAATCACCACAATCAGAGCCAGAGACAATCACCTTTCTCTACTCAACGATCCTCGCTGCACCAAGCCATCTAGGTGGTGGCAACTACCAAGAGAAACAGGTGAATCTTGTTGTCAGGGACCAATACTAGGGTACTCAAATAGGAGGAGATAATGACCATCAACATTGATTCATCCGAGCAGTCAAGAGCGTGACTGTAGCTCTAACCGACCCCTAGGTGCGTAGGTTCCACCTCGCTTGACCTTTGGGGGTGGGCTCCACCTCGCCTAACCCTGAGGCCATGGGCTCTATCTCACCCAACCCCAAGGCCATGGGCTTTGCCTCGCCCGACCCTTAGGTTTGTGCTCTGCCTCGTCCGACCTCTGGGGGTGAGCTTCGCCTCACCTAACCCTAAGGTTGCGGGCTCTGCCTCGCCCGACCCCGAGGCTGTGGGCTCCATCTCGCCCAACAAAGACCCATACCTCCGCCAACCACTCCAGGTCCAAGCATATGGGTCTGGGTCAAAACTCTGATACTAAGAAAGAGACCGGCATGCCCCAATGTAACCCATGGCCATGACGGGCAATACTTGAGGATTCACATCAAGAACAGCATTGGGCGTACCAGTGTTGTTCTGCCTAACCCCTGTATGAACACTGACAGGCATGTCAGCTCACCACGATGTCCGCTGCAACGGAATGGAACGCCATGACTGGCAGACGATGCCTGCGCATGGCGCTAGTGGCGGACAGGGCCGCAATGTGGAGCTATCCCTATTGACGTCTATAGGGTCGGCGAGACCTACATGAAGGAGAAGAAGGACCCAATGATGAAATTTTTTTGAAGAATCATTATAAGCGCCTTGTTGATTCGACGCCTCTACCTAAGGTTCACAATGTACAGAAAAGTGCTAGGAATAAGCTCAATGGATCCTTTCCAAAGAACAAATCTAGTAAACGCAAAAACGACAGGAAATTGATTGGAATGCAGAAGGCATTTTATTTTCTAATCCACGTACTACAGAAACTAAACTACAAGTTCAAAGAATTATTGATTTGCAAAATATTGCAAACAATCTGCCAGACGATTTCTCTAATTATAAAGGTGTTACAAAGTCTCTCCATCCTATAGGGAATGTGCCCGAAAGAGTGGAGGTACCTAATAAAACCAGTCACCCCAAATTGGCAATAAGAGGGGGGAGAAGCACTTCTAAGCGGCAAGATGTGATTGCTGGCAAGCAAAAGAAGATTGGAAATGCAACTCAACCTTTGGTTGAAAGACACCTAGAGGACATACAATGTCCTGTGGCAAGAAATGATCCACAATCTAGCTCAGTTATGTGCATAAACACTGAGGCTAGAGCATCGAAAGACCCCAGATTCATCATTTTGGGAAGTCATGATGAATCTTTAAGGGTAGATGAAATTGCTATAAATTTCAAAGATACTGGAGAGTCTTATGATCGTAAGTCCATAATAGTCGATATTTATTTCTCTAAACAAATTGCAAATATCCTTCAAACTGATTCAGATCCTAAGTCTATGACGGAGTGCAAGAAGCGTTTGGACTGGGATAAGTAGAAGGTAGCAATTGAAATAGAGATTGCCTTGCTTTTATAAAAGGAAGTGTTTTTGGCTGTATTGCCAACACCCCCTGGTATCTTCCTTGTGGGATACAAATGGGTTTTCATCAGCAAAAGGAACGAAAACAACGAAGTGGTGAGATATAAAGCAAGACCTGTGGCACAAGGTTTTATGCAAAGACCTAGCGTTGATTTCAATGAAACTTACTCTCCAGTAATGAGTGGAATAACATTCTAATACTTAATATCGCTGACAGTATAAAATCATCTATCTATATAGTTGATGGACGTAGTGACCGCATACTTGTATGGGTCATTAGATTTTGATATATACATCAAAATTTCCTGATGGAATCAGTATAGCAAATCCCAAGGTAAATCGCAACATGTATTGTGTCAAGTTGCAAAAGTCATTACATGGCTTAAAACAGTCGACCGAATGTGGTACAATCAGTTGAGAGAATTCTTTAAGTTGAAGGGCTACACAAATAATGACGACTGCCCATGTGTCTTCATTAAAAAAAATCATCAACATGATTTGTATTATATCGGTGTACATTGATGATCTTAATATCATTGGCAACGAAGCCGATATTAATGAAGCACGTCATCATTTAAAGACAGAGTTTGAAATGAAAGATTTAGGTTAAACCAAATTATGCTTGGGTTTATAACTTGAGTATTTTAGTTCTAGTATATTTGTATACCAAGTTGCCATGTCCATAAAGTATTGGAGAAATTCAATATGGACAAGTCATATCCAACAAAAACCTTGATGGTAGTAAGATCCTTAGATGTTGAGAAGGATCCTTTTAGACCACGGGAAGAAGGAGAAGAGTATTGGGACCACATGTCCCATATCTTAGTGTCATTGGAGCACTAATGTATCTTGCTAATAGCACCTGGCCAGATATTGCATTCGCAGTAAACTTGCTGGCAAGACATAGTGCTACACCCACCAAACGTCATTGGATAGGAGTTAAAACTATTTTGAGATATCTCAATGGCACTAGAGATCTTGGATTGTTCTATAGTAGAAATCAAGATCCAATTTTGTTAGGATATACAAATGCTGGTTATTTATCAGATTCCCACAATGGCAGATCACAAACAAGCTTTGTATTCTTGCAAGGTGGAACAACAATATCTTGGAAGTCTTCAAAGCAGACTTTGGTGTCTACTTTCACCAATCATTCTGAAATAATTGCTTTATATGAAGCATCACACGAGTGTGTATGGCTTCACAGAATGATAAACCACATAATACAATCATGTGGTATTATTGCACTTGACACACCAACCATTATCTTTGAGGATAATGCGGCATGTGTTGTGCAGATGGAATCAGGTTATATTAAGAGTAATATGACTAAGCATATTATTACCAAGTTATTCTATCCCCGTGAACTCCAAAAGAATGGAGAAATTGAAATCTTACAAACTAAGTCTTGTGACAATCTTGCAGGTTTATTCACAAAGTCTCTACCATACTCCATATTCCATAAATGTGTTAAAGGGATTGGTATGAGAAGGTTTAGAGACTTGTAAGAATCAGGAGGAGAATCACTTTGAATCATAACTTGTATTCAAACATCACATTGCACTCTTTTCTTTATATGAGTTTTACTCTTCTGGAGTTTCCTCATGTAAAGTTTTTAATGAGGCGATGTCAACACATAGTAAATGTCATATTATCTATTTTTCCCTACATGGGTTTTTCGAAGATAATATTTATGACATATTGATCTTTGATCAAATTGTTTTTAGACTATGTCTTTGGGACACCTAAAAGTGTCTATTAACATTAGGAGTTATATATATCATGGTGTTTCTCCTTATTTTTCCCACTGGGTTTTAAGGAGTTTTGCCTGGTATATCGGTACACTTTGATTTTTTCATAGGGTTTTCCAAAGCTTCAAAATGATGACTGATGAACAAACAATGATGCCTAGAAGGAACCAATTGGTCAAGGAAGAGTGTTATGATTCATTATTTAGTGATCAATTTATGTTAATCTCATCATTAGCAACTACTAATGATAGTTCCAGAATATGCATAGAGAGTAGCCCTGGGCAAATTTAACCGAGAACTGAGAACCGAAACGAAAGAACCGAAACCGAAAGAACTAGAACCGAAAAATTTGGTTCCTTATTCGGTTCCTGATATTGAGGAACCGAAATAACCGAAGAAAATCCGGTTCCTACTCTCGGTTAACCGAATTAACCGAAAGAATCAAATTACATGAATTATACTTACTTGTATTTTGTAGGATTATGTTTGGTTTATGTGTAGTGTTTTATATTTGAACTTGTGTTACTATATTGCTATTGTTTTCTTATATATTATTATTATTAAAAATGAATATAGTGTTGCATAAATTTGCCTTAGAACAAGTATATTTATTATTGTCTTGAGGTCTTCTGAAAAAATTTGGTTAGTTCGGTTAGAACTGGAACCAAACCGAAATGATCGAGAACTGAAATGCTCAGTTCCTAAATTTTTTTGGAACCGATCGGTTCTTGTTTTCTAGGAACCGAATTTCATCAATAACCGAGGGAACTGAACCGAAACCGAACCGAGAACCGAACGCCCACCCTGAATAGAGAGGCACCTTTTCGCCAACAGACAACCGCCCCTTGGGCTTGTATATATGTGCATACACTGTTCATCAACAGAATACATCGGTCACTTTCGTCCGATTACTTTTCACTTAAACATAATCATTGCATCTGCTCAAGTGATCATTATGAAAATATGTAAAGTCAAGCCCTAAATTTGCACTAAATCATTCATCTTTACTATTGTGAATAATAATATAACCCTAAATTTGCATCTTAAGTTTCGCACTTTTAACAATTTTGGTCAAAGAGGCTAATCAGCGAACGGTCCGCCGATCCAAAAACAACGAATAATTTTCGAACATCAATAATTTCCTTTTATGGGAAAAAAAATTTCCACTGCTATCCAATTTGGATAGTATGGCGTGTGTTGTTTGCTCACTTAATGTTTGAATATAGCACTACATAGATTGGCTCTCAAGCAAAAAATGAAGAAGACACGTCAGTACATGTCGCATAAAAAATTTGTTCGAGCATAGACCCACCACGTCCGTTAAAACAACGTGGTCTCTCGTTCACTGCGGCGCGCCAGAAAAGGAAAGAAAAATAGGACAGGAAAAGAAAACGAACCCGTCCAGACAGGCTCGGTCATTCATCGTATTTGAATCGCACCAGCGACCGCGGGATTGGAATTGGGAGGTCTCGCAAACTGCAACTAGAGTTTTAGGATGCTACTTTGAAGTTCCTATCTAGCTGAAGATTCTGTTAAATTCAGAGATCACAGACTCATTAAGGTCCTGTTTGGTTGAGCTGTAGCTTTCTGAAAAAACTGCTGTGAGCTATAGCTGTTGGAAAAGCAGCTGTGAGATGTGAACTGTGGGCAAGGCCAAATGCCGTTTGGTTGAGCAGACGTATCTTTTTTAAAAAGCAGCGGTTAGCAGGTCCCACGTGCCAACCGACCCCACTTGTCACTCACCCAGCATATTTCTCATGTTTTTTCTCCATACGCGTCTTCTTCTATAGATGACCAAGGGGGACAGGAGGCCGGTGAGGGGCGGTGCTCCAGCAAGCCTGGGACAGGGCCGCAGCTCGCGTCCGCCACAGCCGAGGACGGGGCTACGCCCGCCGCAGCTTGGGACGGGACGGGCCGCCCTTGCACCCGCCGGTGCCAAGGACGGGACGAGGCCGCGCTAGCGCCCGCCGGTGCCGAGGATGGGGCCGTGCCTGCGTCCGCTGGGGCCAGGGACAGGGCCGCGCCCGAATCCAAGTACTAGAAGGGAGAGAGACGTCCGAAGATGGCCTGGCCGCGCTAAGCTTGAGCTTGGGCGGCAATGGTGGTAACGGCGGTGAAATCCGGCCCAAGGGGCCTCTGCCCTAGACGATCGACGACGCAAACAGGTAGGGAAGAAGGAGGGAGTCAAGGCGGAGCTATGTGTGCGACGAATCGGGGCAGAGGCGGTTTGGTGGTGGCGAATTTGGCCGGTGGAGCTCGTGCGGGCGGCAATGGTGTGTGCGCCTGGGAGATGGTAAAGAGGGAGAGTGAAGAGCGAGCAGGTGGGAGAGAGAGATGTGCCGTCGGCCGAGCTTGCTCGCGGAGGGGAGAGGACCGCCGGAGAGGAGATGCACCGCCGGAGGGGAGATGCGCCACCGGTCCGAGCCTGCTTGCGGAGGAGCGGCGCTCTTTCTTTCACGTGGTAGAAGACGAGTCGCGAGCAAATTGAACCGGTATGCACATAATGGATGGCGTTGCGGGTAATTTTTCACCCCCACAGTCGGTGGAAGCAGCTCTCCCCTCTAGAAAATGAACTACGTAAAAGCTGGCTTTTGCAAAAGCTGTTGTCTAAAGGGGCCTTTGGTTGGTCTTTGGGCTTTTAGGAGCAAAAGCCAAACCAAGCACTCACTAAGAATAAACAACCTACTCAACCTCAATGTTAATACGACAGGTTGCGACTTTTTATAGCTGAATCTTACTCCGAAATGAACTTGACGAGGATCCACCCTCTTCACACGCAGCGCGAGCTGCATCCTTCAGCAGTGCCGCTTTCCTCAACCTGTCCTCTGCGCTCTGCCTTCACCGTGTCGCGACGCATGAGCCTATCCACTGCCGCGGTGATCTCCTCTCTTTCTATGACGCCGTCGTCCCGTGCCTTCTCCCTGAGACCAAGCCCAGTCTTCCACACCTCGACGACAAGCCGGCTGTTGACCAGCTGGTCGAACGCTATAGGCAGGGTCAGCATGGGCACGCCGGCGTACACCGCCTCGAGCGTAGAGTTCATGCCGCAGTGGGTGAAGAACCCGCCGACCGAAGGGTGGCAGAGCACCCTCAGCTGATCGGTCCACGGCACGACGACGCCGGCGTCGCGCCCACCGACGAGACTTTGTTGGAGTTGTTCCAAATTCACTCCAGGATATAGGCCAGGCTTCTGACGGAGCGAAGCGAAGTGAAGCGGAGTTGTTCCAAATTCTCTTGTAAGCTGCCATAGGCGTGTAACCCAAAACTCTTGAGATAGTGAGATTGTTGCTGGCTGGTGCCCGTGGTTTTTCCCCTTCACATCGGAGGGGTTTTCCACGTTAAATCGTGTGTCTCCTCTGTGGCTTGATTCTTTACTTCATATTCTTATACGTCGTTCATAACCAAAGTTTTAAATAGCGCGCTATAGCGGACGCTATAGCGCTATTTAGCGGATCTGGAAGACCAACGCTAAGCTATCAGGATTTTAACGCTAAACGATTTTTCCCGCTATTAGCTGCTAATAGCGCGCTAATTCCGCTAAATTGTGGTTCATTTAGCGCCGCTATTAGGCCTGGGCTTTCATTTCCACCTTTGTATGAACTTTGAACTCACGTATGTCCCTATGTGATGTATGATGTATCATTTATGACCTACGAACTTTGATGTAATGTGTTAGTAAGGCTTTGAACTATCTGTCCCTATTGGTATTTGTAATGTTTTTATCTTCTATATCTTTATTATGTGTAAAATTACATGATGTTTGACATATTTTTTGTCCAGCCGCTAAATGGCTTAGCCCGCTATTTAGCTCGCTATAGCCTTTCTTAGCCTTTTGGAGAGGCTGCCGCTAAGAGGCTTAGCCCGCTATTTAAAACATTGTTCATAACACACCTCGCACGTGGGAGCGCGCGTCGGCGTCGCGGAGCGCCCACAGGAACCTGGCCTTGCTCTTGGCTAGGCCGGCGACGATCTCGTCGAGCTGGGCGGATGACACTGAGAGGAAGCTGCCAAGCGAGACGTAGAGCACCGAGCGCGCTGGTTGTGAGTCTAGCCAAGCTGTGTATGTGTAGCCTACTCTTTCCGCGTCGGCATGGTGTTCTTGGATTTGGAGTGCCATGAAGGGGATGCAAGGGCCTACAGCGTACACCGGGCATGGCAGTTCATGCCTAAGGGCGTCGATGGCGTCGCTCTCGAGCTCGTAGAAAGATGTGAAGAGGACGAACTGCGCATTTCTCAGAGCAGAGTAGGCTTCAAGCGTTTTTGCTCGCATCGTCTTGTTGGTGTTTGTGGGCGCAAGGTCGCTTAGCTTGATTAATTTCGTGCCAGGGGATGTAGTTTTCGACCAAGCAAGGATCTGTGCCATCTGCAAAGGAAACACAAGATCGTTGGTTTTCAAAGAAAAAAAAGGAAACACAAGATTGTTGTGCAGAAATGCTGACAGGCCAAAGAAGAGCAGTGTTAGAACGGGGGAGAAGGTCTGAGGGGCAAGAACTCGTAAGTACCGGCGGTGGTGGTCACCGGCGAAGTGCTGCCGCCGTCGTCCGCAGCGGGTGGCAGGCGGTGGAAGTTGTACTGCACCGTGAACATGGTGGCGCTCAGCGGACAGAGGACGCATACCGGCACGCCCCTCCGTGCGCCGACGGCGACGGTCCACGGCACGAACACGTCGGCCACGATGGCCGCGGCCGCCAGCGGGGCGGCGAGGAGCTGGTCGAGCAGGCGCTCGAAAGGCGCCTCCATCCGGGTGTACACGGCCTCCACGAAGCCGACCATGTCACCGGCGCGCCCGTGCTCAGAGGGGACCACGTTCGGGATGGCCTCGAAGCGGACGCGTGGGCCCAAGGCCGCCGGGGCACCGACCAGACCGAGCCGCTCCTCGGTGACGGTGACGGCGACGGTGGCGGTGACGCCGTCGCGCGCTGCCAGGAGGCGGCACAGGTTCACCATCGCGTTGACGTGGCCGCGGCCCGGGTACGGCACAGCAACGACGTGGCACGGAGGCGTGGCCATGGAGCTCATCGCTACTTGTCAGTGGTTACTGGTCAGCATCAGCTGCTAGGGATTAAGAGTTGTAGAGGAAGAAGTAGGGGAAGAATGGCAAGGTGCCTAAGTGCCGATGGACTGGAGAAGTTCAACTTGGTTACAACTATAGTCGGATTATTTTAGTCCGTTTTGGATGCGGTGGAAATTGGAGTGCTAGCTGAGTGATTGGTATTTGGCTCTGTTCGCTTATTTTAAAAGCCGTACTATTTCAGTTAAAAAAACAGTGAGCAACAAACCAGCGAACAACAAGCCGAAGAAAGCGAAGAGAGAAGGATCAGAAAGTGAAGAGAGCATGCGGAGATCCTAGGAGAATAGTGCCGGCCAATGAATTACGTTAGAGGATCTCCTCCTTTTTCGGCCTGTTACGAATCCAATGACGGCTACCAACCTGCGGCCACCATTGAGGCGTTTTTTTTACGATCACCATTGAGGCGTTGAAGCATCTCGAACTGTCGTGAATTTTTGTGATCTCAATCAAATCCGTGGTCTCGAGAAAATTCCTCTCCTTTCACCCCGTCGCGAGAGCCGATCCGCCCGAATCCCCAAACACGGATCACCCCTTACAAAATCCCCCTACCGGCTACCGCCTACCACATCGAATCGAACGGGGTAATCGACCTGAGATCGATCTCGAGTGACGGATTGACGACAGGAAGCAGGATCCCGCAGCAAGATGTTCTTCTTCTTCGTAGGCGGCGTGGAGCAGGGGGCCGGGAAGGTGCTCAAGGAGGCGGCGGGGCGGTGCCTCCGGTGCGGCGGCGCGGCGGACCTGGTGGAGACGGAGAAGGTCCTCAAGCTCTTCTTCGTCCCCGTCTGGCGGTGGCCCGGGACGGACCCCGCGTACCTCTGCCGCGACTGCGGCCTCCTCGCGCCAGGCTCCCTCGGCGCGGAGTCGGCACCCTCGCTGCTGCCCCGGGAGGCGAGGTGCGGCGCGTGTAGCCGCGCCGTCGATCCACAGTTCCGGTTCTGCCCCTTCTGCGGCTCCGCCCTGTGATGAGGTTGCCGGTGGCGGTGGCGACTACAGAGCAGAGGTGACGCCTTTTGCCAATTGGGTTTTACTAGTTCAGTAGTTTGTACACTCAGGTTTTGCTCGTGTGAAAACTATAGTAAACTATACCAGCATGTATATCATCACAAAATGGCAAACGAAATAAAGGAAAACATCAGCACCATTTCATATTTTGTCACATTGCCGAGTGGTTAGCATTGCCGAATGATTAGTGGCTTCGAGCGCTCATTCGCATCCATGGGAAGACAGCGCTGAAGCGTGCCGTAAGAATCACCGGCATAGCTACTGGAGTGCTACACTTGCTTCTGGTAATTGAAAATAAAATAACTCTAGTGCCCCAAATACCATTTACGAATTTCCTACCTTTGTAAACATGATCTGATTAGCACGCATTTCCTCCATATATAATGTGGTAGAAAATACATCCATGCATTCACACACACATTATAAATTTGTCTCATTTTGACGAAGCTGACACCCCCAAGGACCAAGGTAAAGAGCTTTGGTTGATCATTTTGAAGAAGCTGCACCTCGATGGGGAAATCTCCGTTCGCGAGGAAGAGCGGGCTTCGATTCCCTGGTCTTCCTAATCGGCTGTAAGATTTGGAAGGAGTGAAACGATAGGACCTTCGGTGGGCCGAGCACTTCGGCTCTAGTTTTGCTGCTCCAAATCGTGGACGAGGCAACAGAGTATAGGCAGTCAGGCAGACAGAGTCACTTCTAGTGCTTCTACGGTTAGCTCTTCCGACTTGTGTTGTGTCGCGTATCTTCTTCTGTAATATTTCCTTAGTGATCGGCAGCAGACGCTTCCAGGTGAGTAATTACGTGATTACCGTTATGTGGAGCGTTGTATTGTTTTGTTTTGTTTTCCCACTCCTGTTTAATGAAAAAACGTTATATTGTCGATGATCTGGTATGGGCCCAAGTAGCGGTATGATATCTTGTAATTAGCTCTTGGTGCCACTGAATTTGCACATAGGGCTGGAGACTGAATCACCTACTCCAAAGGATCTTTGAGACCTATGCTTATGAGCTTGGAGCTTCTATCCCGGCTGAGCTTTGACTAGTTGTTGTCGAAGTAACTGAGTCAGATCTGAAGATCATCCTTGAAACATGATTCAACCACATCAATACCCAAATGCCTAGGCTTGTAGCGTTATAAAGCTTAAAAAGTTTTTTTTTCTGGAATACGCAGGAGGGTTGCGTATCATTGCATTAAAGGAAGGCTTAAAAAGCCAATACAAAACTCACACCACACAACACACACCTTGGGATTTTAACTGTTACAATCACAACAAAGAGACGACCAAAACCACAACTACAGGAGCTGCTAGCCACCATGACTAGCAGCACCTAGACCTTGGCGCCTGCCAGCATCCAGTGAAGTATGGTAGCTTGTGTTGTACTAGAATTCAGCTAGTGGGAGCCATTGCTTCCAATGAATGGGCCGAGCATGTACTAAACACTTCAAGTAGGCCTCCAAACACTGTTTGACATGGTGAGTTTGGCCATCAGTTTGTGGGTGGCAAGATGCTTTAATCTTTAATTCAGTCTTTGTCAAACTGAATAGCTCTTGCTATAAAGAACTAGTAAAGATTCTATCGCTGTCTGATATGATTGCTTCAGGCGGGCGGACCATGAAGTTTGAATATGCTATCCATGTAACTAATAGCAACTTCAAGTGTAGTAAAAGGGTGGGTTAAAGGAATGAAATGGGCATACTTAGATAATTTGTCTACCAACACCAATATGCAATAAAAGTGCTTGGACTTGTGAAAACCTTCTGTGAAATCTAAACTGGAAACTTGCTAAGCGTATTCTGATATAGGAAGAAGCTGCAAAAGGCCATTATACTTTACCTTTTCTGAATTAGCTTGCTGACAAATTGCACACTGCGCTACAAATTACTTAATCATTGCTTTCATGTCGGGCCAAGCAAAAAGATTCTTAATTTGTGACCATATGCCTTCCCAAGAGGCTTGAATGCATAGAGTCAAATATTTTGGTTTGGATAGGGGTGGTGTTATTACCTACCCAAATGCCCTTATATACCTAATGACACCTTGCGTCAAGGAGAAACGCTTGGGGATTTTGCACAACAAGTGTTGGTCTTCCATATCAGATTATAAGGAATCAAGGATCCACTTAACCAAGATGGAGGAGATCCATGCAACCAAACACATCCTTGTGGTTCATCTCCCCCTCACCCCTCGTGACCTCCAAACCTCGACTCCTGCTCCTCCTTGGCTAGCCCCACGGCAACCTGAGCTCCGTCCTTCACCTTGCAGATATGTGTCTAGACTAGAAGTTGGGTGTGCGTATCAGACTCAAAATAGACAACAACAGAGGAGAAGAATGAGACGGGACATAGGGAATGCCTACCAAATGCTGAGGGGCCACAAATTCGTGTTTCCGTTGGCCTCCAAAACAATTAAGTGTTGTATAGCATTTCTCAATAATATTGTGACAATAATATCACACGTAACACACACGAAATCAACTTAGGGCGCACATTCCATAACACGCAAGGGTGTCTTCTCACGCCATCATCACTTCAACTGCTGGCTGTGCTTGACGCCGAGGATGGGAAGCCATCTCCTGGCATGGTGTCCGATTGTAATTGTATCCTCCCACATGGTGCCGAGGGACCTCCGGGAGTGGCTCTTGCCATTGCCCGTGCCTCTGAGGAGCGGACCACTGCGTCTCCGTCGGAATCGCGATGGCTTCCGCAGCCGGCGGGTACGAACCATCAGGCTTCGGTTCAGAGGCCCCTGCTGCTGCGGGCGCCGGCGCCGGCGCCGTCGACCGCGCCGCCTGCGCGAGGAGCATGCTGTATGACGTGATTGCCAGAGCGGTGGCGGCGAGGCTCAGCAAGGCCGCCATCCTCAAGTACCCGTCCCTGAGGAGCCTGCACCACCAGTCGTACCTCGTCACGGGGAGGTTCCACGCCACGCCGTTCGCGTAGATCGCCCCAGCAATCAGCGCCGCTATCCATGAGAGAACGGCGCACACGATGTCGGTGACCCGCTTGGACTCGGAGGCGCCGTGCCGTGGCCTGCAGCAGCCACAGCAGCCGCTGGCGAGCGAGGCGATGATCATAGCCACCGCCAGCAGCGGGATCGCGATTAGCGCTAGCAGGTACGCCGGGTTGGCCGGGTAGTCGCACTCCCCGGTGTAGACGTCGATGTCGATGTCATGTCCCTGCAAGAAATGAAGTGTACATACGTCGTCGTCCATCAATGGAAGACTGGAAGCATCTTGCAAACGGTATGGGAAGAGGGAACGAAGGTAAAAAATAGGTGTCTTATTTGCTTACAGTGAGCTTTGTGCGCTCGGCGATGAACCCCAGCACGGCGCTCGCCAGCCCAAACAACCCCACCACGAGGGACAGGACGATCACGCCGATATCCATTAGATGATTTTGATCCAATGTGCCTAGCTCGCTTCCTCTGTCTCTGAGATCGGTAAGTGAGACGTACGGTACCGTAAGACGCCTGGCTGTGTACTGGTGGTGACAACTGTACGTGCTGATGCATGTTTATATAGAGAACGCGGAGAGAGTGCTTATATGATTTATATATCGTGCCATCAGCCTGTAGTATTATGTGGGTTAGTTCACGCTGTCCCATATATTGTGTACCTCTTGTATCATTGCTAGACCAAAGTAGTCAACTCGGCACATGGTCAGCATCTTCAGGTGGTTGCGATGCGACATGTATGTTCCTTAGCAAGTAGCGTACGACAAACATAGGCAGTGTATAATATGGCCATGTTTGGATCCCAAAGCTAAAAATTAGCTCACTTTGTGAAAATACATTAAACATGAGCTAATTATAGGCTAATACACTACTAAAAAAACTTAACCGAGGCATTTAGCAAAGGGGCTCGGAGACGGGCGGGCATTTGAACCGCCTCGGTTAATGCCTGGGATTAACCGAGGCGGTCACAATCAACCGCCTCGTAAAATCGATTTACGGAGACAGTTAAAAAGTAATCGCCTTCTAAAATCAATTAACCAAGGTGGGACTTATAAGAGGCTCGCCTGCAAAAATACCCCCATTTTCGGAGGCAGACCTCTTATAAGGTCCGTCTCGGTTAATATGGCCGAGGCCCGTCTCGGTTAATATGGTCGAGCCCACTAGGAAGCCCACTCGACCCGGTTAGTAGTCACGCTATATAAACAGAAACCCTAGGTCTCTCCCTCACTCCTAGCCCGACGCCTTTGCTCCTAGCCCAATGCCCCTCCCACTTCCCTCCCCTCCCAACGCCCCTCCCCCTCCCCTCCCCCTCCTGTCCCCTCCCAGCGCCCCTCCCACTCCCCTCTCCTCCATCTCCCACCACAGCCGGCGCCTCTCCCTCCCTCCACAACCGGCGCTTCTCTCTCTCCCTCCCTCTCCCATGCCTCCCTCTCCCCGGTGCCTCTCCCTTCCCAAGCCCCGATGGCTGAAGAGCCTCGGCGATAGTGGCTCATCTTCTTCTCCCCAGCGACGGTGGCGCCTCTCCCTCTCCTCTTGTGGTGGCGCGGGCGAGGCTATGGGGCCTCCTACGGCGGCATTGGTGGTGGCGCCCTCCATCACCCTCTAGGCAGTGGCAGCGGCGCTCTCCATCACCCTCCAGGCAGCGGCACCCCTCTCCCTCAGATCCGGCACCCCTCCTCCCCCACGCATCAAATCTGATGGTGGAGCAGCTGGATCTGACCGCCCGTGCTCCCATGCGGCTCGTGGCGGAGCAGCTGGACCTAGCGGTGAGCTACGGCGGCAGATCCTGGCGGCGGTGGCACGTGGACGAGCTCGATGGGCCTGTGGATGGGTTCACTAGGCTTGTCCAAGGGCTTCTTATTTTTTTTGTTTTTTATTTGATTAACCGAGGGGTGCTACCAACCACCTCTGTTAAGACCGGATTAACCATGACCTTTGTGCGGAAGCGGATGGGATGCCCGCCTCAGTTAAGTTTTCTATAGCAGTGATAGTCTAAGGCCATGTTCGCTTGTCTTATGAGCCGTACGATTTTAGCGAACGAACGATGTTTCTTTCACAATCAATCAGCGAACAATATTTTCAGTCATGGCTTTTCAGCAAAACAAAAAGGGCCTAATACGGGCTAATGGACTCTAACAACCAATTAGCCCACATTGGCTCTTATTCACCCATAATTAGCTCACATTTAGGCTTTCTAATTGGTATCTGGAAACTGGAGCTAATTATTAGCTATGGGATCCAAATAGGCCCTATCTATTGCCAAAAAGTCAACTCACCCAAGCTGCCTGATGATGATAACATAATGTACTTTTGTTCAACGGCGATGTGCGATGGTTGTTATGAATGCTAGCTACCGGGAGAGAGTTGACATTGGTGACAACAACTGACAACTGGCTAATTAGTAACGTGATTACACGAACTCTAATATGTTAACTATTTCATTCATAGCTAGGTAGGAGTGTGTTTTAGAGTTTCTTGCTCATGCTCCCTCCGTCCTCAAATATAGCGTATTCTGGCCATTTTTAAACAAAATAAGAGAGAGGACAAGAGACGTATGTACCCCTCACTTACCTTTCTAATGTATTTAAATCTGATTTTTTTGCATGATTAAAGAGTGAACTCTTAGTCTCCTTATACAAAATATGGTAAATACATAAATTACTTTCTTTATACAAAATAATCACGTATTTTATTTAAGTAAACATTATCTTCTTATTCCCTAATCCACTATATTTAAGGACAAATTTTAAATGTTAGAATGCAAAATATTTCAGAATGGAGGGAGTATACAACGGGCAACGGATATATATAGATGGATAGTGTAGATGTCGTGCTCGTGGAATGCGTTATGCGGGAATTTATTTGAGCAACGTTAAATTTAAAGATGCATAGGTTAAGTTAGTTCAGCAAGAACGTGGCTTGCTGCCGAGTGGACATCCAACAACTACGTAACTCCGAGCTCAAGTCAACTCGCAAGAACAGGACGTGCTTTATTTGTAAAAATGATTTTGCTACATCGTCCTTTAAGGTTTTGTTTAGACGCATGTGTATCCATTTCAATCTACATGTATTAAAGTGAAATTTAGTTTAATTTCAGTCTAATCCACTTTAACACATGTAGGTTGAGATAGATACATGTGCATCCAAATAAGGCCTAAAGGCAATCATGAAGGCCCTATTCGGCTTACTCCATATTCGACTTGTTTTTTCAGCCAGAACTGTATTTTTCTCTCATAACAATTCAGCCAGAACAGTGTTTTCAGTCAGTTTCAGCCAAGATTCAGCAAGCCGAACGCGGCCGAAATCGACAAGGTGCAGGAATGTACTAGCTTCCTCGTGTTCTCGTCCTAGTGCCAATCATGTCTGCCTAATATGCATCTCCATAAACATTCTGCCGCAGATCATTTTTGTTTTGCTGGAAAATCTACCACCACCCGAGCGTTTCAACGCCCCCTAGCTCAACACTCAATTAAGGCCATGTGTGCGCCCAACAGCAGAGGTGGAGCCATAAATTATACATATGGGGGGGACAAAAAAACCAACTTATAAAAACTGAGCGCGGCTCGACTGATTAGGTTTTCTATGGTGACCGTCCCGGTTAATTATAGACTTGATACAATTGCTCGCATTTTTATATGTATTCTAGAATTTAAAGCTCTATTCATTTAGTGGCAGGCGACATGCCCATTGAAGAAAGGCTCTATGATGACTTATAAATCTCGAGATGTACCAACCTAGTCTCACTACTATAGAAGTTAACTGTAGGGGCGGCTCTAGAGCCTCTGTAGGGGCAGCTGCGTCAGCTGTTCTTCCCAAGGTGTTTCTACATAGGGTGCCACTGTAGGGGTAGTTTCATGACCGCCCCTGCAGTGCCCTCTGTAGAGGCGGCTGATGTTTTCAGCCGCCCCTACGGTGCCCTCTGTAAGGGCGGCTGGTAATATTAGTCGTCCCTGTAGTGAACTTCTGTAAGGGCGGCTGTATCACCAGCCGCCCCTGCTGTGTGTATTTGTAAGGGCAGTTCAATCAAGAACCACCCCTACAGTGGATTTTCCAGCAAAAAAATAAATAATTCAAATTCAAATCTAACCACACATATATATATATAATTCAAATTCGAATCTGACCGCCACAAATATACATATATACATCCACAAACACAAGACCATCATCACAAATCATAATTCACAAAAGTCCATCATTACAACATAGTCCATTATGAAGTCCATCATTATAACATAGTCCATTAAGATATCCACAAGTCCACATGCAAAACAAAGTCCAAACCGTTCCAAAGTCTGATCCAAATCATACCACAAGTCCACATTGTCATCAACGGCCTAGGGCTAACCTATCAGTCTCCCGAAGGTGTTGGTACAGAGGATTACTACCTAAGTCGGAAAGAAGATGATGGTAAGTACCTTTATGATACACAATCTGGTCCATTATAAAGTTGCAAAGGTCGCCGACCATCTCTAAGAGCTCGTCATCCTTGTATGGGTTCCTTCTCGTGTCTTTATCTTTCTCCAACTACAAGAGAACAAGTTTAGGTTTATTATATCACAACATATGCAAACTTTTCATACTACGAGCGAAGAGGTTCAAACTTATCAGATTTGGGTTACTGTTGTAGCCACCGATGGTACTCATCATAATACATGTGTAGTATCCATAATGTAGACTCCCAGGCTTCTGCTTGGGGCACTGTGTGTTTTGCATATGGAGATGTTAAGTAATGCTATTGACAGACACGTAATATATGGAGTACCAAAGTAAATGACACTTACCGCACATAGAGTTTTGACATACAACTTTTTCTTCCTATTTGGATGATGCCTCCCCTTATGTTCCTGGACATAGTGCCTGAATGCCCTGTTCCAATGGTTTTAGCAAATGCAACTTGTTAGTATTCCACATTGAACCTTATAAGTATGTATACAAACATAGTAGCTAAAATAAGGATTGTCAATATGTATACGTCTTGACAATCGTTATGAAGTCTTTGTATGTCTCGACTGGGAAATCCGTTGAATCAAAGACCCATGCCATGCTATGTGAGAGCCAGACGCCTATGCAAATCCAGTGATCGCTGCATGAATTTAGTCATAGAAGGAACACATAAGCTCTTTTGCATCGAACAAAGTAATTTGAACAAAGCTAAGTATACAGTCGAACTTACTTGAAGTGGTATGGTATCCATATATTATCGTGTTGTTGGAGATTTTTTAAAACATAGGGCAATGTATGCCGCAATCTTGAGGGACTCTTCCAATATTTTGTTATTCCTGATGTCCTCTTTCTTCTTAAGTGTCTTTCTAGCTCCTAGTTCTTTGCAATCTAGTTTTCACTCTTTAGGGTAATTAAAATTTGTTGATGCTATAGGTGAAGGGTCTATATACCCATGTTTCAGAGCTAGCCTCTTTTTCACAAAGTTCACTTGCATTCTACAAATCACGGCGCGGGTTAGTTACAAGAAAATTAAAAGATT
The DNA here is from genome assembly GCF_019320115.1 of Miscanthus floridulus. NCBI lineage: Eukaryota > Viridiplantae > Streptophyta > Magnoliopsida > Poales > Poaceae > Miscanthus > Miscanthus floridulus. The sequence continues at coordinate 81,000,806 of NC_089595.1, read as the reverse complement.
GCATTCATATCATATCGAGAGGGCAAGGACTTACAAGCACCATATGCGAATCAGATTCATTTCCATTCGTCCGAGGTGGAAGCATGCCTGGTTATCCTTAAACTCAACGGCAATTTGCCCACCTAGGGCTCCAAATGTGCCGGCAGGGATCCATGCTTGTAAGATTTCTAGTTCTGTTATCTGAGCACGCAAGTACCAATCGTGGAACTTGCTCATTCCACGTGGCAAGCACTGTATGACTCGGTTTGGTAGGAAGTTCTTGCCTTTTTCATATTTATCCGGGCAATCATTTGACCATTTGAGGTTATCAACAGCTAGATACTTGTTAAACCCTTTGTGCAGTTTGCTAGTGGTGCCCTCCTCAGAAGCTGGTGCTCTGAATCTTTTACTTGGTTCTTAGGCTTGAACTGGTCATGAGCCATCCACTTGTGCACCGACGAGACATCATTAATGCCCACATACGATGGCCTTATCTTGATTGGGATTTTGTTTCGAGCTTCCCATTCGGGCACGTCCTTGTCAACTTATGCATCACCTGCTCCAGGGGCCACTTGTTCTTCACGTATCGGCTGTTCACGAGGCAATTGCTGTTCATGAGACACTTGTTGTTCATGTATCAGCTGCGCTTGTTGAGAAGGATGTTGCATCTCATCATGCCTTTGCTCGGTACGAGTTGGAGAAGGACGTGGCATGTCATCATGCCCATTCTCGATACGAGGTGGAGAAGGATGTGGCATGTCATCATGCCCTTGCTCAGTACGAGGTGGAGAAGTCTCTAGCATGTGGTGGTCATGGTCATGGGCCGGTGAGTATACCTCCCCGTCCTCGACGGGTCGCTCTAGAGGATGAACTTCAGTCAGAGTTGGCGAAGACTCGGTCAATACAATGTCCCATCTGTGCCAGAGGATGAACTGGTTCATGACGTCTCTGAGTAACACAAGCCCCTCGGGAGTAGGGTGTTCTATCTTCCAAGTCATGAACTCGGGCTTCATGGTATGCACCTCGACCCGAGTGTAGTCCTGCGAGATGTCCCTATTGTGCCACGTGCCGCCCGGAGGATGTGCCACGTCCGTTGCCACCTCAATGATCACATTTTCCCTGCCCATCGGAACCACCAATTTGCAACTGGTTGGCGCCCGTATGTGATCGATGGGGGTTCCGGTTGCATTGGAACCTTGACTGCTGGGAACATCCGGAGGGCTGCCAACTACCGCCAGTTCTCTAGGCGGCCCCATTGGTGTCTGTGGCTCCATCATAGACAGTCCTTTCTCCACCAACATCTTTTCAACTAGAGCCTTCACTTGGCGCTCAAGATTAGACTCTCGGTCTCTGCCATGTTTCTTGTACATGTGCCTCTCCTCTACGAATTCGTGCTTCCAGGACATCCTCTTCCCTAGCCCCCTGGTGTGTCCTGTGTGCTTGGGGTTTTCCAAGGCAACGGTAAGCTCATCCCTCTCTCTGGAAGGGTTGAATGCACCCTTCTCCTTGTCTTCAGCAAGTTTCAGTATTTTTGATACTACCTCTCCGGTCTCCGGCTTAGCAAACTTGAGGCTACTACCGGATAAATCGACACTCCTCGCATATATCCACTGTTTAAGGCATGGCTTCAACTTCAGCACTTTCGTATTCCCGGCAGCTTCGGCCTCTACGTCCATCTTCCTAAAGACCTCTTGCTTGCCAGCGTAGCCACCGGGGCCTAGACAAGGGTAGTGTTGGTTCTTCTTCGCCTGCTTGCTGTTATGGACACTGAGGGACAATGATGCCTCTGAAGTCTTCTCAGCCAGGAGCTCCTCCCATTAACAAGGAGTTATGTTGCCATACTCGTGGAAAGGAGTTAACTTCTGTTGGATAAAGTTCTTGTTCAGATCTGATCGCCAACGTCAGAAGCTCTGCCCCATTATCTTAAAAGCATTTTGTTGTACCAACTCGTGCGTTCCGTCTGAAAACCTAAAGTTCTGCTTCAGCTTCTCCCATAGGTCTACCTTCTGGCTCATAGGTACAAGATTCCAGCTACGGATAGTTGGGTTCAACTTATCTCTAACTACAAACCCGATGTGATTACGGAATTTCGCCCTGTATGTATATGGCTCAAGGATCTGCCCATCTGGTTCGACCTCCGTTATCACATAGCATGCCTTGTTGTGATATTGGTTTGGCTTTCTAATCCCCCCTTGTTTCCTCTTTGGCTGGGCAGTCTCAGTCGTGGTTGTGTCCTGAGGTTGTGGAGCGGAGGCCTCATTGTGAGTACCTATGGCTCCTTCCTCTGATCTCCTTTGCCCCACTACGTATTGTTTGGCAAGACGAGCCAGAGGCCGACATTGTCTTTTCAGAGGTTGAGTAGGGACGACATGTGTATCCGGTAGGTCAAAAGTGTTAGCAGAGGTAACATAAAGCCATAGCATTAGCCAAATTTACAAGCTACTAAGGCTTTATCCGTACCTCGTCGTTTGGATCAAAATCCTTGTCCAACTCGTCATCTGTTGGCCTCCGTCTTGGTTCTTGTGGGAAAGGATCCTCGACACTTACATATCCCCCTGATGAGGTGTCGTCATCATCATCCCCTTCTTCACCTTGGGCATCCTCTCCGCCTTCTCTTCCCTGGGCTCCCCCCACTGGATCCTCATCGTCGACAAGGTCCTCTTGAGTAAGCATCACTTCTAGACCCTTTTCTAACTCGTTATCGAACTGCTCCTGAGTAAGCTGGTCATCTAGTTCTTGCTCTCCATGGGATGGCTGCTCATCATTCACAGGGCATCGGGATACACTCTTTGATGTTCGCGACATTTCGTGCCTTGTTCTAAGAGATGCAAGAAAAAAGTAGTATAAGTAGTAGTACTGGTGGTAGAAGTAGTAGTACTAGTAGTACAAGTAGTAGTACTAGTACTAGTAGTAGTAGTAGTACTTGTAGTAGTAGTAGTCAAACAAAGAGAAAGCAGGACTAGCCCACTGCATAGCCACTTTTAAGTCATGAGCGTTGTAAAACTCAAATTTCTACCTTAATACAGCGATATGCAACGAGAGAAAAAAAAGTCATGATAAGATCGGATCAGACACATACAGCTAGCATAATAACATTTAAAAAGAACTCCAAAGACACGAGGTGATGAAATAGTGTGGATAGGTGCATCAACGGTCACTAATTGCAGATCAACCCCAAAGACAGAGGCGAGGTTTTACATGTGACAAGCCAACACCAAATTGAACTGGACTCGCTAGCTAGGGTAATCAGATTCCGCATGGGAGCACGCAAGGGCCCAACAAACTTTGCAATCGGTCGATACAAACTTTGCTATCAAATGGATACAACTTAGAACTATTTGAAGAATAAGACTTCATCTTCTGTTTTAACCTAACAGAGTAGCTCCAGTTGGAGAATCGTAGCATCAACTTCTTCTGTGTTCATATCTAAGAATAGTACTTCGGTTCAAGTGTCAAGTGTAAACACAGCTATACTAACTTATACAGTTATCTACAGTTATCAAGTGTCAAGTCTCATCAGCACAGAAACGCTTGACGAGTACCAAGTGTAAACACAGCTATACTGACTTATACAGTTATCTACAGTGTACACTCCTTGCACCTGCCCAGGACTTTCTTTGGCCCAGAATTCTTCATTCTGAGATTATCAACTCTCAGAGCAGTGTAATATATAACAAGTCCTTCACGACAACTCCCTTTGTTTATTATGGAAGCTTGCCCTTAACACATGGTATTTTTGTGTAAATCCCATGTACGGCAATTCTTCCGTGGCCTGTTCTTCCTAACCATATGGGTTTCTGTGTAAATCCAACATTTACAATTTATATTCTTGCAAGTGTATTGTGACGTTATGAGTAACTCTTCCCTGCTATTCCTGATATTTTTTTCTTGCCACACTGTTATGTTTTTATTATTATGTTAACTTGGTATCATTGACTAACAACTTTCCTATGCTTTGTCTTCATCTCTAGTTTTCTGAGGACTTGAGGCAAAAAAAAAGAAGTTTGTTTAGTGATCCAGTTACATAGGCTAAGCTGTAGTTTTAACTTTTAAGTCTTCTCAAACGATTATTTTGTCAGTTTGTGCATTTTGTTCTTGTATCCTTGTATCAGATGATTTATTTCCTTTTTTTCTGGCTCAGGTTTTCTTGGACACTTGCTTATCTCGTTATCAGTCAAAGAAGATTGAAGTAGGAGCATCTAGGGACTCAGATGACACTGAAAACATTTTAGTGCAGGAGTAGCTAGCATGAGTATCCTTTTTACCGCTGCTTCAGGAAAATATTACTGATTTTTGTGGCGTTTAAACTTGCTGAATTAAGATGCTTCATTTTATTTTTCAGTTTTTATTTCTACTTCAGATAAGCGCATCTATGACTTAATATCTCTGGAAGATACTCCATTCATTCCAAATTATAAGACGTTTTGGCTTTTCTAGATACATTGTTTTTACTATACATCTAGACATACTATATCTCTAAGTGCGTAGCAAAGGCTATGTATCTAGAAAAGCTAAAACATCTTATAATTTGGAATGAAGGGAGTAATATCAAACTTTCAGGATTTTTTCAAAGAACCTTTATTCCTCAATAAATCTAACTTACTTTACTAAATGCATTATTTGACATAGAAAGTCCAGAAATAGAGCCGAGCCCACTACATTAATGCCTTTCACTATAAGACATAATCTGCTGCTCCCCAAATCTCTCTTTTGTTTGATTGCCGCAGATTAGGATTAGAAATTGGTCAGCTCTGCTGTCCACTCGCTGGTGCTGTGGCAAGAATGGCAATAGGCCATCTAGTACAAGATTGTACAAGGGCTGTAGCAAGAATGGCAATAGGCCATCTAGTACAAGATTGTACAGGTAGTGGGCTGATATCAGCCATGTCCTAGAGGACATAGGAGTAGTTTGTACCTTGTACCTTATATGGTACTTGTAGTTTGTACATATACTACACCCAAAGGCAATGAAAGTTCGTTCAGCCATTCACATTTTCAGAAGCAGCCGAGCTGCTGTTGGTGTTGTGTGTGTGTGCTGTTCTCACCTCTTCTTCAACCTTCAGCCGAGTGAGTGTGTGTGTGATTGTGTGGGTAAGCTAGCTGCTTACCTGTGCAGGGAAATCGAGAGCCAACATTCACAACTTGTTTCCTTAACCATAAAAAAAGATGTTACTCTTGGTGTTCCTCGAATCAAGGAAATTATCAATGCTGCTAAAAAGATAAGCACGCCTATTATCACCGCTCAGCTTTTGTCAAGGAAAGATGTGCTTTCTGTGCGTATTGTGAAAGGATCTATGGAGAAAGCAGTGCTCGGCGAGGTGAACTATCACTTGATATGTTTTGTTACAGATCATTTTTATATACACTTCAAAGAAACCAATTGATTTTCCATCTTTCCTCCTATTTATCATTATTTTAGTGTTAACACTTGCACAGATGGGGTCCTTGCTTAGCTGCTGCAATCTGCTGGGGTTCTTGAAAAAGCCAATAAGCCATGCCCTGTACTGTACTACTAGTACTACTAATTTCACTAATCTCTTAGAACAAGTTTAAATATGATCTACTATGGGACCAGATGTTAGAACAACTAACATCTCTTAGAACAAGTTTAAATATGATCTACTAATTTCACTAACATCTGCAACTAACATCTGGAACATATATCAAAGATACGATCAAGTTTAAATATGGGACCAAGTAAGGTTCTGTTCACCCAAATTATTTCATTGACAAAGGAAGTGACTATGTCAGTTGTTTCTTTCACCAAGCACTCTGAAATAGTACAACACTATCTAAAAAGTACTTTTGTATATCTCTTCTTAACTATAGTCTGTGACTCTGTACCTTTTGAAAAAAAAACTATAGTCTGTGTACAAGAATAGGACGCATATCAAAGATACCATCAAATTTAAATAGTATGTTTACCCAAACTAGTTCATTGACAAAGAAATTAACTATGTCGGTTATTTCTGTCCATTTGCATTTTTCCCCCAGTATTGAGTTACAGACAACAATATCAGTGGCAAAGCATGCATTTGATGTGTTCATTTGAAACACAAAGTCTAAACACGCAAAGACAGGATGCAAGAAACAAGCAGCATTGCTACGGACTAAGCCAACATAAGCTAATGTTGAGTGATCAATGATGAAGTGTAGTATCTTTTGTGATCAGACTATATACATTCACTAATCTTTGGACACAAAAAATGGTGATGTCAATAGCATCACCTCACAATCTCTCAACAATTCCAGCATAGCATAGCACCATAAGCCTGTTTCGTTTCTGTGTTGGCACAGATGCTAACCATATGAACATTAACTAACCACCAAAGTGACTGACATTACCACATCAAACCAGATGAAAAGAATGGAACAAATAGTATTAGACCACTACTACGAAGCACTGCCAAGTAAGGAAGGATTGAAAAAATGAAGAAACCAATTTATCAAACAGAAGGACAAGCCTCTATGAAGACACATGTATATGATGTAGTAGTTGCTAACTTATGCAGAGAAAAGCTACCTCATCTGAATTGGGCTCACTGCTGCTGCTGCATTTCACACAATGTTTCATCATAAGCGGCATCACAGTAAGCAAGCAAGTGTGGCTTCCCAGTTTCCCTGCCTATCTCTGTATCTTCTCATCACTGGGTGCCATGTGGCTTACTCAAGCAGTCAAGGATTTCTGTGCGTGTGTGCACAATCTAGTGGAACATCCGGTGAAAACAAAGAGGTAGGAAAAGGGGGATGTGGGCGAGGATACTCACGTGGAGAAGGCGTCGGCGGTGGGCCAGAAGGTCCTCCTCTGGGCGGTAGCGGCACGATGAAGATCCGACGAAGGGACGACGAAGGGACCGATGAAGATCCTCTGGGCGGTAGCGGCATGATGAGGGCGGGGAGATCGCCGGCGCCCTCGGTCCCACTGGATTGCCGGAGACGGTGTTGACGATGCTCCGGATCTGGGTGAGCGGAGAGGGAGAGGGAGGGGGCCGGTCACCGGAGACGCGTCGAGAGCCTGCCTGTGCTTGCGGTCCTCGCCTCCTCGGTGCGGCGGGAACCCTAGCCTCCTCGGTCCTCGCCTCCTATGCCTGCGGTCCTCCCCTTCCTTCCTCGGTTCCTTCATGCCGCGGGAACCCTAGCCGCTAAGGAAATTGGGTAGCCTGACGGCGTCCACAGGAGATTTCGCCCAACACTTAACGGGTGGCCACAGCGACAGTCACTGATATACCTCAGAGCACTGTAGGGGCGGCTGAGGTTATAAGTCGCCCCTATAGATAAACTGTAGGGGCGGCTGAAGTTATAAGCCGCCCCTACAGACTGCAGGGGCGGCTGAGGTTATAAACCGCCCCTACAGTTGAATTTTTTTTTTCAAAAATCTAAATCAAAATAAATTATTCAAATGTAAATAATAAATAAACAGTACAAAATTTTATAATTATTTTTTATATATATATTTACATATACAATAACTAAGACAACTACAACAGTTTAAAATTGAACCTTTAAAAATGGGGAAAAAATTAAAATTTTAAAAAATTAAAATCAAAACTACTAAAATAATTTTGAGACACCAAATGATCTCAAATGAAAATCAAAGTTGAACATCAAAGTTGTAGAGATCATGAAGATCTACAACTTTTATTTTGGTCATCTTGTCATTTGACAAAATTTGAACCTTTCAAATTTGAAATTTGAAAAAATGATAAGTTCAAACCAAAATTTGAGACTCAAAATGATTTCAACATAAAAAGTGATGAATACCAAAGTTGTTCAACTCATGAATATCTACAACTTTTATTTTGGTCATTTTTTCATTTGACAAATTCATAGCACACATTGTTCACTAATCTTACACATGTCTCATATAGTTTATAAAACTTTATGAGAGATGTGTCACATTTGTGAACAATGTCATTACTATTTTATCATATGAAGAAATGACCAATACAAAAGTTGTAGATCTTGATGAGTTATTCAACTTTGGTATTTATCACTTTTTCAGCTAAAATCATTTGGGGTACCAAAATCTTGTCTGAAGTTGTATTTTTTTGAAATTCAAAATTTAAATTGCTCAAACTTTTCATATGTATATATTGACAAAACCAACAAAATAAATTGATAGAGAATGATTTTAGAAAATTTTAGAAAAAAAATCATCAGATTTGGAGTTAGTATGAGAAAGAAAAACTAGTTACAAAGTTGACCCACAGATTAAAAAAAGAAATCACACTATTCACTATGATCATATAAGGATCATCTAGAACAGTGTAATTTCTCTTTTTAATCTGTGGGTAAACTTTGTAACTAGTTGTTCTCCCTCATACTAACTCCAAATGTGATGGTTTTTTTTCCTAAAAATTTCTAAAATCATGCTTCAGCATTTAAGTTTGATCAAACTTGGATGTGACAATGTTTTACACATTTTAAAATTTGAAATTTAACAAGTTCAAACTAAATTTTAAAAGCCTAAATGATTTTAGATGTAAAAGTGATGAATATAAAAGTTGTTCAACTCATTAAGATCTACAACTTTTATTTTGGTTATCTTGTCATTTGACAAAATTTGAACCTTTCAAATTTGAAATTTTAAAAAACGACAAGTTCGAACCAAAATTTGAGACCTAAATTGATTTCAACATAAAAAGTGATGAATACCAAAGTTGTTCAACTCGTTAATATCTACAACTTTTATTTTAGTCATCTTGTCATTTGACAAAATTTGAACCTTTCAAATTTGAAATTTAAAAAAATGACAAGTTCGAACCAAAATTTAGACCCCCAAATCATTTCAACTGAAAAAGTAATGAATACCAAAGTTGAATAACTCATGGAGATCTACAACTTTTATTTTGGTAATTTCATAATTTGATAAATTCTTAGTAAACATTGTTCACACAAACATACATGAATGTAGTCTCACACACACATACATGAATGTAGTCTCACACACATACATAAATGTAGTCTCACACACACATACATGAATGTAGTCTTATGAACACTGACACACTTACATAAACTAGCTAGCCCATCGTGACAACTTTCCCCTTGACACCTTTTTGTTCCCATGGCAATACATCTTTGGGCAGGTTCTTTTCCATAGCCTCGATCTTCTTACAAAAGTCTATGAATAGCGGCATCTCATCACACTTATTGTAAGCTTCAACATCGTCCACACCATCAACTCCGATGATATGTTGTTTTCCAGAGGCCACCACGTGCTTTTTCTTCTTCTTTGGAGGGAGGTTACTTTGCGGGTCGGGCATATAGAAGACTTGCGCGACTCGTTCAGCGAGCACCCAAGGGTCATCCTAGTAGCCTACATTCTGGAGGTCGATGACTCTCTGTCCAATCTCATTTAATTGATGTTGCTTGATCCAGCAGCATTGAAATAGGGCCACCTTTATATCCCTTCTATAGTCAAGTTCCCATATATCTTCAATTATGCCAAAGTACAGCACCTTTCGCCCCACTCCGTCGAGAGCCTCTATTCAGACGCCGCTGTTTTGGTTCATAGATTTCCTGTCCTTTGTGTCGGTATAGTATGTGTACCCATTGATGTCATAAGCATTCCAAGACGTCACCTGTTTCGATGGCCCGACCGCCAACCGACTGATGGTAATAGAATCTATAGTTTCTCCAGGCTGTATGTTCTGGTCCTTCAACCATGATGTTAGGCGTTGCTTATGCTGTTTCATGACCCAATCATCTGAACGGCCATTCCTCTCGGCCATAATGATAGCCATGTGTTCATCAATGTATGGTTGCATCACTGCCATACTCTGCAAGACACTATAATGCGCCCGACTCACCTCTCTGTAATCATTGTCGAGGAACACTTTCCTACCACTTGTGCCCTTCCTAGCTAGCCTTCCCTTGTGACGAGAATCGGGATTACCAATCCCTCTCTGTACTTTTAGCCACTCTTGGTAGCACTCGACGACTTCTTCAGAATTGTAACCCTCTATCATGGAGCCCTCTAGGTGTGTTTGGTTATGCACGTATCAGCTTAGAACCGACATGAACCGCTCGTAGGACCACATTTCATACAAGAAGCTAGGGCCCAGCGCCTCGATCTGATGAACCAGGTGAATCATGAGATATACCATTATATCAAAAAAAGCGGGAGGTAAACACATCTCTAGCTGGTTCTGGGTCTCCACCATGAATTTATGTAGGTCACTCAGCTCTTGCCTATGAATCGTCTTCTGTGAGATCTTCGAAAAGAAGTAGCACATGCGGGTGATGGCCATCTTTAGGAACTCTGGCTTTATAGCCCTGATTGCAATTGGTAGGTCTCCACCTAGTTGATTGCCATAGTCATGATCCATTTGTTGCTCAAGATCGTCTGTGAATCGGGACAAGTATGCTTGGGTTTCAGCTTCATCAGCTAGATCATCGTCGCTGTCATCAACAACCACTGTTTCACCGTGATGAATCCACACTGTGTAGTCCGGAACAAATCCTCTCCTAATCAGATGTTCTTTGATGGTACTCACATCTCGAAATGCAATAAGGTTCTTGCAATCTTTGCAGGGACAAATAATCATATCGCTATTCTCTTTCAACGTCGCTGCATGCTTCTCTGCGGCTTTGATGAATTTGTCCACCTCATCACGAAAAAGTGCGTCGTGTCTTAACGAACCATACATCCAAGAGTTCCTGTAGTCCATCTTATAGAAACAAAACAACCAAAAAAAGAATATTACTCGAGAATAATTGTATATACTTGAGACACGCACCACGATAGTAGAGGATAGTTAATTAATTGACTATTAATACATAAATATTTTAAAATATAAATTAATAGGTTCAAATAAACAATTTCAAAGAAAACAATTAGCAACATTTAATATTTCATCCACTACCTTTCATGCAAACTCCATTCCAATTTCATGGTAGAGGATAATTAATTAATGGCCTATTTATCCATAACTAATTAAAAACACACATTATAGAAATGAATGAAAATAAATATTAAATGATAATTAGTAGCCACGGTAGAGGATATTTTACACATTAGCAACAATTAAAATCTTACACATTCACCTACATGCAAACTCTAGTCACATAAAGAAAAAATTAAAAAAGAATAAAAAAACAAAATCCTAGATCTAGATCTAGATATAGGGTTTCATGACACATGCATCAAACTTCACTAATACTACACTAAAATCAACAAAGATGTACTAACAAATGGTGCAATCTTACTTCCCTACCTAATTACCCTAGTATAGTGAAAATTAGAGTCCAATTTCACTCATAACTAGCTCAAGCTCCATGGAAGAAAGAGAAAACCAAAAATCAAATTACTCATTAACTAACGAATTAAACTTCAAATAAAAAGTTGGAGAAGCATTTCCTTACCTTTTAGAGCCTCTTCGTCAAAGGATTTAAGATCAAAACATTCTCTCTTAGTAGAGCAATTTTTAGGAGGAGCCAAAGGCCTCCTAACCTTTTTTTTGTAGAAGAGTATGTCAAAAGGTGGAAGAAGGGGTGGCTGCTATTTATTCGTGCGCCGTCAGTAGGGGCGGCTGATGATTTAGCCGCCCCTACAGTAGAACAGCAGGGGCCGCTGGTGGCAGACGCCCCTACAAAATGGTCATTGCAGGGGCAGCTGGTGATTGAGCCGCCCCTACAGATCAGTCCAAACTGTAGGGGCGGCTCAGGTTACCAGCCGCCCCTACAGTGCCATCTGTAGGGACGGCTGGGCTGCTGGGGCCCGAAGACGCCCACTGTAGGGGCGCCCCCAACCCCAGCCGCCCCTACAGTAAAAATGCCTCGTTCCTACTGTGCGAATCTGGCGTAGTGTCTTTCAATGGTGTTTTTCTATAATTTTATTATCTACTCTATCCTTCCCGTAAAAAGTGCCGCTATAGAATTTGTGTTGGTCTTAAGTTTGACTATGTTTATAGAAAATATTAGTAATATTTATATCTCTATAAATAAGTTTGTTATGAGAATATATTCAACGATCTATATGATGATATTGATGTATTTGTAAATGTTAATATTTTCTTAAATAAGTTTATTATGAGAATATATTCAACAATAAATCTTATGCAAATATTACCCCTTCACCAAGGAAGTTTGGGCAATACTCCAAACTATGTTCAGCCAAACTCATCTCCACGGTATTCCGCAGAATGGTTCTATATCTACAAGTATTGGTGAAGATGCAGAGCACACTTTGGTAAAGCCCAAAATGCCTCTTTTGACGTAATTAGTGTACTTACGGTAGAATGTTTGCAAGGAGCACAACGAAGAGTCTTCCGGTACAAGGAACTCCAACAACGAGAAGTCTTTTTTTTTTTAAAGATGACACCTATGACCTAACAATGGCCCTGTTCGGCTTACCACATATTCGGCTTGTTCGGTTTGTTTTTTCAGCCGGAACAGTGTTTTTTCTCTCACAACAATTCAGCCAGAACAGTGTTTTTCAGTCAGTCTCAGCCAAGTTTCAGACCAGCGAACAGGGCAAATATAGCTTGACGATGCATCCACCACTTACCGATCATTTTATTTGGGTTTACCTAGTTGTATCTTTTGTTGTTTACCTAGTTGTATCTTTTGTTGTTTTTCTTTCTTAGTAGAGGGGTTTGCTGTGCCCGACCTGGCATGTGTGTTTTGTCGTTGGTGTTTTAAATAGCGGGCTAAGACATTTAGTGACCATCCTCTTCAAACAACTAATAGTGGGCTCAATCGGGCTAATAGCCGCTAAATTGTACATAGGAGCAAAGAATTTTACCCTCTGCAAACAGTTATATCTGGAGATATATAGCGACAGCTATAGTAGGAGATTTAGAACATTTTGTTGCTTTAGTTTTTTCAGTTGCAGGCAATGGTTTGCTAGTTGTATGTACAATCTAGCTGTTTTTTCGCTCTCTTCGGAGCACTTGGTTTGGCTAGTATGATGTTTCCTATTTGCTCCTTTTTGTTGTATTATTGAATAAAACTTGAGGCAAAGCTCTTGCCATCTCTTTCAATCACAAAAAAAAAATCATATCAACTCTAGTTTTTAGATCGTGGGTAAGCTCTGTACCCAATTATCGCAGCGTCCTTTGTGCATATACATATATAGGAGGTGTGTAAGGTCATGTTCGTTTGTCTTATGAGCCGTACTTTTTTAGCGGATGAATAATGTTTTTTTTTCTCAAACCAAATCAGTCAATAGTACTTTTCAGCCTGACTTATCAGCTAATTGACCAGAGCCAAAGTCTAACAAGAACAAACAACAAACTTGAGCTACCAGGTCAGAAAATTAGAACTAAATTATTAGACTCACTCAGGCACTCAGCAGAAAGACCGTGGGACGACGAATTTGTTGACGACTGGCATAAGAAGCTTGCATAAGGAGGGCACCGATTTGAGGCTAGAGCTAGACAGCATCTGTGGACTGAAGATCAGTCATGGACACAAGGATATCCCCAACACCACTGTCAGAAAACAGGGAATGCTCCACCACACGCGCAGCCAATCTAATCCCTGCTTTAGTTAATTCTTCGCGGATAAGATGTCCATCAGATCCTTGCTGGACAGGGTACTGTATTGTCTCATTCTCATTTGGCACGCCTACTGCTTGAGGCAGCTGGACCGGCGGTTGTAGGCCCATCTCGGCCCCGGCCGGCGGCGTCGGCTCACCTGCTGGTTCGGGGGGCGCGGATGCCATGGCCGGCGGCGGTACCGTAACCGTATCAGCTGGTGGACGCTGGAGCTCTTGGTCCCGTGGGGATCCATTATTGGCTTGAGTAGCATCAGGAGGGAGCTTCGGTTCACCCTCGGCAGGAACGACTGGCGGCGCCGCAGCAGCTTCCACCCGCTTCGTCCGCATCAAAACGTAGGAGGTGACGCCGAGCGCGGTGGCGGCGAGGGATAGCACGCCGGCGCCGGCGAAGACGCCGTCCTTGAGGTAGTAGCAGTTGGGCGCGGTCATCCGCACCACGTTTTCGTTCCACACCGCTCCTTCTATGAGCAGCACCCACGCGATCACCGCTGCTATCCTGCTCGCAGAACGTGCGTGATCATTTGCTCATATGTTCGAGGGAGAGATCGGCTGCGGTCACTCACCATGAGACGACAGCGCAGACGATGCCGACGATCCGCTTGGTCTCCGAAGGGTTGGAGCGGGACTTATCGCAGCAACCACAGCAGCCGCCAACCGCCGTGAAGGTGACCTGGGCGGCAAGCAGGAAGATGGCGGCGCAGATCCCCAGCCCAAGCGCGGGGTTCTGCGGGTAGATGCACTCGTCGTCGAACACAAGTATGTTATATGGCTGCATGTTACAAGATTCATTCGACTTCAGTTAAGCAAACAACAACGCGAGCGCGTACGTGCACCTAGCTCACAGTTAGTCGTCTCACAGAACAACAAGGTCATATGCATCTTTGCAAAAATGTATAGCTAGCAGATCGGTAGTGCTTACAGTCAGCTTTGTTCCCTCTGCCGAGAACCCAAAGATGGCGCTGAGCACCCCCAGAGACCCGACCACCGCAGACACGATGATCAAGATCTTATCCATTTTTGTGGCCCTTTTATCTTCCTCCAGGGGCAGGAGATGCTTGAGACTTGAGAGGCGTGGTTCTTCTGTCTGTGGACCAACGTAGATGTCAAATGTGTGCAGTGTGCTTGTATATATAGATGGTGCACACTTGCTGTGTGCAGGCCTGCCCTACCGAGAGCTAGCTAGCTCAGCACCTCAGGCACACCAGACATATGCTGATCGAAGAAGTTGGTCGTCACAAGCAAACGGGAAGACTACTAATAGAACAAACCATGCATCATATCACGTTTGTCGCCAAGTTCGTGGTAATTCCTCTACGACTATGATTGGGTTCATCTGCCCTACATATATATATGGGTAATTTTCCCCCTCTCAGCAGCTGAATTCTGCGTCTTTGGATGTAAAATGAACGTCTTTGATTAAATCAATGCTGCATTCACCTATATATAGTATGTGGTTGCTTTCCATATAGTCCATTCGGCACGGCAACGATAAATCCTTCACTACTACAAAAACGATTAGTGGCAACATCTCTCTTTCTTTGTAGGGGTGGCTTTATATTGAGCCGCCCCTATAAATGGTTGCCAAATGAGCCGCCCTTATAAATAGATTTGTAGGAGCGGCCGGTGTTATCAGCCGCCCCTACAAATGGCTCGATTTGTATGGAGGGGCGGCTCAATATTGAACAACCCCTACAAATAGACACCGGGTATTAAAAATTAAACACTAAAATTCAAATTTTGTAAACGACCTTGGATGGAGAAACAACCAAAATGAAAGTTGTAGATCTCGAAAAGTTATGAAACTTTATAGTTGACAACTTTTTGATTTGAAATCATCTTGTCAAGAAAAACTACGTTTGAATTTCTAAAAAATTAAAATTTTAATTTTTTAAATGACCTCGGATGGACAAACAGTAAAAATGAAAGTTGTAGATCTTGAAAAGTTATGAAACTTTGTAGTTGATAACTTTCTCATTTGAAATCATCTTGTCATGGAAAACTACGTTCGAATTTCTCAAATTTGAAATTCAAATTTTATAAGTGACCTCGGATGGAGAAACTACCAAAATGAAAGTTGTAGATCTCGAAAAGTTATAAAACTTTGTAGTTGACAACTTTTTTATTTGAATTAGTTTAGGGCTTAAACAATCAATTTATGCTCAGTTTTGTATAATATGTGGGGAACCAAAATGGATTATGGACACAAGTGATCGTGAGGTGTACTGGTAGAGGAGTTTGTGCGCGAGCGAGAGGTTGCGGGTTCAAATTATGCAAAAATCATGAAAAAATGCTACAACCATAGAGAGTAGGGTGTGTGGCCCTCGATGGGGACTTCCTTGGATTAGAAAAAAAAATTGCTATTTTTTCTCTTTTTTCGTGATTTCTGGAAATTTCTGTCTCTGCAAATCAATTCGTAGGGGTAGCGAAAATCGTCTCTACAAATACATAATTTGTAGAAGCGTTTGTGTAGGGGCGGCTGGACAAACCGTCCCTATAAAGCCTCTAGAGGGCCCCCTACCAATACTATATGGAGCAGTGCTTGCAAGTACTTCCGAACGTACTCTCTTGTTCTTCTCCTAAACGACGAGAGACGATAGAGAGACCGCCAGCCCGCTTTGTTTCACACTGCGTTGGTACGTACTTGGCAGCGAGTGCTTAGAGGAGTTAAGGGTGCTTAGGTAAGGGCGACCAGGCGACCTCCTCTAGGTAAGGGCTTAGAGGAGGTAAGGGTGCTAATTAGGTAAGGGCGACCTCCTCTAAGTACAAACAGCCGTTCCCAAAAGTGGAGTACAATACATGCCACCGTCATATCATATTACCAGAATATAATGGAGAAGGAATAAAAAGTTCAACAGGCTAGGTTAATGCCATTGTGATCTAATATAACTAATACAGGGCTACGTAAAACAAACATTACTAGAATATTCACATCGTTCAACGTTGGATGTGACGATTAAGTAGCATTTACCCGCAAACACTACTAGTAGTTGTTAAATGTTGAGGCCATGATGGCGATGCCCTCATCACATTATCCCCTTCGATCCTACCTTTTGCGGGAAAACTATCTTTTGCCCACGAACTGTCTTTGAGTAGCGGCAAGGTGTATTAATTGGGCCCAGTATTTAGTTAATGGGCCTTGTTTTTTGTTTCCTCTAGTTTTAAGAAGCGGGTTCTTTTCAAGGGCACGTAAGTTTTCATGCAACACATGTTAATGTTCTCTATATTTTTTTTGTTTTGCTTTGTTTAGTGTTTTGTTTCATAGCCTTTTTGTCTTTTTATCATTTTGTTTCTACTTTAAATGTTTTGCTTAGTATTTCATTTATGTTTTAATAGCTGTATTATTTCTTTCATTATCTTCAATATTTTTTCCTAAAAAAATACTCATAGCACATATATTTTAATCTTTTGCACATTGCTTATAAATTGCCATGCCTAATTGACGAGCAGTTGGGAGTAATCACGCCCCCACAGCTTCGCCCGCCTTCTCCACCGTGCGAGCCTTTCTTCTCTAACAACCTATTGTCTCTGCGGGGCGAGGCGCGGGGCACGTGACGAGGTTAGCAATGGCCGATGCGGCGGCAGGGGTGACGCCATCCTCTCGAAGAAGAACCTGCGATGGGTCCGGCAGTGCGATGACGCTGTGGCAGGGACACATTGAAATTGATCTTCACTTTGTCTGCGAACACGTGTTGGCTGGGGTGGTTCGGATTTTGCATGTCCCCACCTCGCCACAATATGCTGATGTCTTCACTGGAGGCTACCATCTTCGGTCCCATGAGTTTGGATCCACTCTAAACGTTCCTCCCTGTGGCTAGCCACACTCAGACTACAGGAAAGGGGGTGCTAGATAAATACTGCAATGTACCCTTGCATGGCACTATTGACTTGTTTTGGCCTAGTACCCGGACATCTGGACGGCCACACATACTGCCTACCCATGCACCTAACGTGCTCCCTCTGCATGTGGCAGGAAACGACGCTGGCGACGCACTTCCCTGGATGCATGTGGCCAATGGAAGGGACGTGTGGACCACGCCTCTGTCCTCCCACTTTGCCTGTGTGGGCCCACAGCGCATGCATGCAGCTCCTGCACACCCGTCGGCACGCTACTGCCGCATCTGTTCGTGCGCTCCTACTGCTATTGTCGTCGCGCGCTGCTGCTGCCGCACATGCTGATCGAGCCCCGCCTGCTGTTGCGGTACGCATGCGCCTGCCCATGAATGTGGGGGCCGCCGTGCCTGCTTTGCTTCTTCCCACATGCACGAGGGAACTACCTCCGTCTGCGCCCTCTTCCAGCGCCTAGTCATGCAACACTTGCAACATAAAGCATTTGCTGCAACATACGTCCAAAACAAATGAAACATTTACAAACATACGCTTGCAACATATGTGTATGGCTACTGCAATATATGCAATATACAGATAAAACAATGGCAACATACATTTGAAACTGGTGAAACATTTGAAACACACACTTGCAACTTACGTGTATAGCCAGTGCAACATATATGCAGCATCTAGATAAAATACTTGCAACATAGTTTGAAGCAGCTAAAACATACACTTGCAACATACGTGTATAGCCATTGCAACATCTAGATAAAAGACTTATAACATACGTTTGAAATAGCTAAAATATTTGAAACATACACTTGCAACATACGTGTATAGCCATTGCAACATATACAACATTCAGATGAAACATACATCTGAAACCCATGAAACATACGTAGTTAGATGCCATGGAGTGACGAAAAAATTTGGGCCAACACTCAACTGCCATGCAGATGTGGGCCCACGCTCCTCTCACAGATAGGCAAGAGGCCTGACCAGCCCTACAACTAGCTAAGCACCTAAGCCAGTCAGCCAAAGCAGCAATGCAGCAGGCAGCATGCAGCAGGGGTGAAAGCCCTAGTTTGGTTTTGGATATTTGATGAAACTTAGGACTAACCTTTGATCTAAGTGTGTAAATTAGAAAAGGTGGTCCAATCCAAGTGATAGAGCAAGATGAGGTCCATGGTGATGAAGATGGACATGTGTTGATGATAATCAAGCTCAACTTGGAAAACAAGAAAGAGGAAAATAAAAACCGAAAAGATCAAGGCAAAGGTATAAGATAGGTTTTTGTTTTGCACTCAAGACACCATAGAGGGTGTGAGTGACTTAGGATCGATAGCCATACTATAAAGAGGGGAAGTCTTTGGCTAAACGGTTTATTGAGTGCCACTAAGTGACATGACTTTTGCATATGCATTTAGGAACCTAATGTGCTAACTTTGACCCTTGTAAAATGCTTTGAAAAATGCTAATAGGTGCACATAAGTTCTACACTTTATGGTTAGCAAGTTGGAAGCAAGGGTCAAGTGGTTGTGGACTTAGAAAAAGAAAAGGAGGAGTTGCACGATGATCGGACGCTGGCCACGTCCTGATCGGATGTTGGCCAATTGAGTCCGGTCATTTTTAAAAACTGGCCGAGAGGGGCAGAGAGTGATCAGACGCAGGGCTTCATGCACCTACATGTCTGATCATCTCTTGCAGAGGTGGCATGAGTGGCGATCGGACACGCAGGCCCTGAGTCAAGTGCGTGCTGAAGTACTATGACATTAGCCTCAGGCGAGCGCGTGTAGGAGCGGTGCACTGATCGGACGCACGGGTGCATCAGGTCACCTCTGACCTGACACGTCCAGTCAAGGTTTTTCACCTCTGGATGCTCTTTGTAAATGTTCGGACGCCGTGGGCTCGAGCGTCAGGTCTTCATAGCAACGTGTCCGGTCACGACTTAACCCTAGGGCGCTTGATCAATTGACCATTGGAGATCAATGGCGTGAGTTCAAAGTGAGGACACATGGCAGCTGATTCTCGACCAGACGTTGGCTTGGGCGCGTCCGGTCAACTTGACTGGCATGTCCAGTCAGTACGGAGAGTGGCCTCCCTTGGCTCTAACAGCTCTATTCGTTTTTGGACATCTATAAATAGTGTTTGGCCAGCTTGGGGCTCACTCTCTTGGCACTTTGACATACTTGACATCCTTGTGAGCCTAAGAAAACACCTCCCACTCATCTCCATCATTGATTCATCATCAAAGTGAGATTGGAAGTGATTTCAAGTGCATTTGCTTGAGTGATTGCATCTAGTGGCACTTGGGATCGTTGTGGCTGTGGATTTCTTGTATCTCTTGGTGGTTGCCACCACCTAGACGGCTTGAAGCAGTGAAAGAGCTTTGGCATGAGTTGCTGATTGTTCATGGCTGGCTCTAGTGATTGTGAGGAGTCTTGCACCTTCCCTAGCGAAGCACTGCAAGGTAGCTCTAGTAAATTACTCGTGTCATTGAGTTACCTCACTTGTGGGTAGGTTCTTGCGGTGTCTAATTGTGTGGACAAGGTTTGTACAACACCTCTTAGCCACCAAACCACCAAGTGTTAGTCGACACAATAGGGACTAGCGTGTAGGCAAGCACGTGAACCTCGGGAGAAAATTGGTTATCTCTTGCTCTTTTTGGTATTCTCCTGGTGATTGAATCAATATTCATCTTGTGATTGGTTCACTCCTCTACGTGGCGGTATAATCACCCAACTCACCCATTTACATTCCTACAAACTAGTTATAGCATGCTCTTTAGTGTAACTAGAATTGAGAGCTTGCTTTGTAGTTTAAGATCATCTAGTGGAGCTCTTTAGTATAGCAAGTGTGAGAGCTCTCAGTGAGTAGTGACTTAGCCAATTGTGTGCTTAGTGGTTATAGTAACTAGAATTGTTAGATAGGTGGCTTGCAACCCTTGTAGAGATAGAGTAAGTTTACATTTTGCTATTTGTCATACTAATCAAATTGCTCTAGTGATCTTATAGATTTTTAAATTAGCTATTCACCCCCTCTAGCCATATTAGGACCTTTCAAGTGGTATAGAAGCCATGGTCACCGTTTGATTGAAGGCTTAACAACCTCGGTGTCAAATTATGGCTCAAGTTATGTTCAACCATATGGGGGGGGCAAACCACCATTCTTTGACGACACATGCTATGATTATTGAAAGAGAAAGATAAACATGTATCTTGGTTCAATCAATGATCAAGTGTGGGATGTAACCGAAAGTGACTATACTATCATTGATCCCAATAATCTCACCAACCAAGACAAGGCCAACAAGCAATGCAATATAATGGCTCTCAACACCATATGCAATGCCATTGATTCTAAGGTGTTTGAGCAAATCAATGGTTGTGATAGAGCTAATGAGGTATGGAAAACATTAGAGGAAACATATGAGGGCACACCGGTGGTGAAGAGTGCCAAGTTGTCCATTTTCAAGGATAAGTTGACAAGCTTCAAGATGAAGGATGATGAGAGCATTCCAGAGATGTTCCATCGATTGCAAGTGATTATCAATGATTTGAAGGCATTGGGAGAGAAGATCAATGATGATGATGTTTCTCATCGGTTCTTGATGTGTCTACCTTCAAGATTTAAGATGTTGAGATTGCTTATCATAAGAGGAGGGTTGAAGGAAATTACCCCTAACCAAGTACTAGGTGATGTCATGACACAAGAGACATACCGTGTGGAAAGGAAGGGGGTTGACAAGGATGATAAGAAGGAAGATGAAGACAAGAAGAACAAGAGTGTAGCATTCAAGGCTAGCTCATCATCCAAGAACAAGGGCAAGTCCAAGAAAGAATCAAGTGATGATGGAGGTTTTAGTGACATTATTGATGAAGCTATGGCTCTCTTTGTGCGCAAGATAGGAAAATTCATGAAGATGAAGGGCTATGGTGCAAGAAAAAGAAGAGATCACATCAAGAGCAAAGAATGTGTGAGAAGATACTACAATTGCAAGAGCTCCGATCATGTTCTAGCGGATTGTCCCTACAATAGTGATAATGATGATGATGAGAAGAATAAGCACAACAAGGACAAGGAGGAGAAGATGATGACCTTCCAAAAGAAGAAGGTTGGAGGCTATGTGGTCACTTGGGATAGTGATGGCTCTTTGGATAGCGATGACTCTAGTGATGATGACAAAAAATCTATCAAGAAAGCACTAGTAAGCATCACCATCAATAACAAGCCCTCCATCTTTAACACTCCATCGACATGCCTCATGGCAAAGCCTACCAAGGTAAAAATATGATGTGAGTGATGATGATGAATGTGAAAGTAATGCTTGTAGGAGTGATGATGATGATGAGGAGTACACCAAGGAGAAGCTCATGGACATGTGTGAGCAAGTGCACATTTGCTTTGAGATGAAGAGAAAGGAGTGCAAAAAATTACGTAAGAAAGTTAAATTTCTTGAGCAATCCTTTGATGAGCTCAATGCCACTTATGAGAGGCTAATGGAAGCCCATGAGAAGCTTGGTAAAGCTCACTCTAAGCTTGAAAAGGCTCACTCCTCTCTCATCGAGCAAGTCAAGAAGAAGAAAGCCAAGAAGGAGCAAGTGATTGTGTCTTGTGATGTGGAACTAACATGTGATATTATTGATGAATCTTTTTATAAGCCCATTGTTGTTGCTCCCACTAACCCTTCTTGTAGCACTACTACTTCCACTTCACCTTTGTGTGATGGTTTAACTTGTGATGCCTCACTAATGGTGGAAAATAAGACCCTTAAGAAGGAGGTGAATGAACTCACTTGTACCTCAGGCAATACCTATGGTGGAGATACCGGCTTGCTAAAGTGCTTGGGTAGCCAAAGGTTTTCTCTTAACAAAGAGGGATTAGGCTATACCCTGAAGAAAGGCAAGGCGGTCTTTGTCACTCCTAAAGCTAGCTTTGTGAAGGGCAATGGTCGGTTTTTGCAATAGATGCAAGCAAGTTGGGCATATAGAGTAATATTGCAAGACTAACTAGAACAAGCAACCTAATGTATCCTCAATTAGATTTGATTCTTGTTACATGCTTGTTAAGGGTGCCAATGGTGTGAAGGCTAAGTTTATTGGTACTCCAATTGTGTGCCTAAAGAAGAAGGCCATTGGTGTACTAAAGACCTTAGTAACTAACCTTCAAGGACCTAAGCAAGTTTGGGTACCTAAAAAGAATTGATCTTATTTTCTAGGTCAATTATAAAGCCAGAGGAAGACATTGGGTGCTTGATAGTGGATGCACACAACATATGACCGGTGATTTAAGAATGTTTAATTCAATCAATGAAAATGAGAGCAATGGGATTGATAGTATCATATTTGGTGACAATGGCAAAGGCAAGGTCAAGATTCTTGGTAAGATTGCAATATCTAATAACTTGAGCATTTCTAATGTGATACTAGTAGAGAGCTTGAACTTCAACCTATTATCGGTAGCTCAATTGTATGATCTTGGTTTCAAGTGCATATTTGGTGCGGATGATGTAGACATCATTGTCGGTGTGGGACCCATGGGATACCCTGCAAGGAAGGGAGAAGAACTAGCCTAACTAGGATTCTTCTCCTATAATCTTAGTAGTAGTATTATTCCGTAATCCTACTAGGAACTCTCATTGTAAACTGACTAGGACTCTGGCCTCCTGACTATATAAAGGAGGGCAGGGCTCCTTGGATCGGGAGTTCAGAAAACAATTGTACAATACAACACTTTACAATCAATCCAACGTAAAGGCTAACGCCGACTGGACGTAGGGCTATTACTCGATCAATGATCGAGGGTCCAAACCAGGATAAATCGACTGTCTCTTGTGTTAACCGTCAAGTTCTGCATACACTGAAGCCCAAACATACTGCCCTAGGGACCCTCGTGGTAGGCTATCGGTGGTCAAACACCGACAGCTGGCGCGCCAGGTAGGGTATTTCGGCAATTTTGCATCCGAGAGCTCGATGGACCTCAACAGCATGATCTTCTCGATGGGATCAGCTTTTGTCTTCGGTTCATGGATCTACGAGGCAGGCGACGATGGCAAGCTCCAAGGCCGTCTCCTCGAAGATTCAGATCATCATTAGAACTTTTCCATTTCAGCGACAACAACAGATTAGCTTGCCAGAAGATTCGCGCAGCTCGTAATGTCTAATCCAACTCAGATTCCATGACTTCACGCATCCAATTCAAACTCAAGTTCCACCTCCGAGACAAAGTCTTATCCGAGTTCTTTTGAAAAACCGATTTCTTTTCTGACAAAGCTCTGGAACATGACGTCAGCCTATCAAGAATACTACTCGGAGTACACTTAGAGTACTTCAAAGATGTCGGGTCCTCTTCTGTCTAGACTCCACAACATGACAACATCTTATCAGACACGGCCTGAAGGATTCCTCGATCTGGTGCTTAGAATGCCACTGAAGGGAGCCTAGGAAGGTTTCGTTTTAACTATAACATCTCAAGACTACATCGTTCACTGGCTAGGTTTCGTTCCTAAGGATGATGGCACCCAACTAGTCAATGATACGACAATAGCAACTCTACCCTACCAAGAAGGAGACTCGATCTATGACCTTGAAACCTCTACTGAAGTTATCAACAGCTCTAACAGTATGGAAATCAACGACGATGACAGAACAACTCATACTAGAGAAGTATTCATGATTCGCCATCCTCGATCACCATTGATCCCCTAGAAGCACCTGATGTTAGGTCTTCAGATGAATCTGAATCCAACATATCACCATTTATCTAGGGGCACGATTGTGAGACTGAGAGTCAGAGGCAAGCGAGAGAAAGAAAGAACAAATTGAAACAAGGACGTCAACGCCGTGCTAAGCAGCAAAAGGACACTTGGATCAAATATGAGTTAGATCTAGCTGAGTACAACAGAAGAAAATTAGAGCGAGAGGTCGAAGAAGGATGAGTAGTGAATACACCCTATGATAAGATCCGAGAAGCACTAGAAGAACTCAGGGCGACTTCACATCCCAACGAAAAACAAGAATAGCTTCGGGACTTCCTCCGATCAACAGTCCTAAGGACGCAAGACGGAAGGGCCCGCTCAAGACTACCAGATAGGTCAACATCGCATGAACAGGAAGATCAAAATCAAAGGAAGTCCGCCTTCGAGAGACTTGGACCAAGCGGAAGTCACAACGGAGAAAGTAGAAGAAATCATAATAAAAAAGACCAGGTCAAACAAACAAGGAAAGCCAGAAGCAAAGCACCCACAAGGATAGCTACGCAAAACTACTCTCACCAAGACAACAGTTGGCAAGAAGGGGGCGCTGAGTTAGAATACATAGAAGTCAGAACACATGATAGATTCCCCTATTTTGCAAACAGACTGGCTTCAATACGACTACCTTACAAGTTCAAACTGTCCAACCACTCCAAGTACGATGGCAAGACCGAACCAAAGCAATGGCTCAGGATTTACTCACAATTGATTGAATTGGCTAGAGGAGATGATGACATCAAGACCTTGTTCTTTCCCATGGCCCTAGAAACCATGCCCCTTCAGTGGTTTGACAAATTAAATCCAGGATCAATCAGAAATTAGGAAGACTTGCAAAGAGCTTTCTATGAAAATTTTATGGGAATTATTACACATCCAATCACCCACGCAGAATTAAAATGACTCAAGCAGAAAGGAGGGGAAAGTCTAAGAAATTACTATCGACGATTTGGCGAACTACGAGCTCAAGTACATGACATCACCCAACAAGAAGTAATCGAAGCTTTCTCACACGGAATCATGGCCAGGTGGCAATTTCAAGACTTCTACAAAGAAAACCCAAGAAACAATAAAGAATTCAGATGAACAGTGGAAAAGATGATTACTGTAGAGGAAAAACCAAGAGAAAGATTCTAGGATAGAAACAACAGAGACAACCCGGACAGGCAAATTCCTTGAAACAGCAGACGTTAGGACAGAAAGCGTGGTCCAGACAACACAGTAGCAACGGCTGACAAAACAAAGAAGTTTTCAAAACCCAGAAGATATGACGACATTGAGAACATACGTTGCCCCCTGCACCCCAATGGAAAACGCACCATCGGAAATTGCTACACCTTCAACGAAAGATACACAAAAAAAGATAGTAAGGGGATCAATAAAGAAGATAATCAGAAAAAAGATGAGAACAGCCACGAAGACAAGGGATTCCAAAAATCCAGGGGGATGGTAACAGTGATCTTCGCTGGGGCCCCGGATTCCAGAAGCAAACATCATGAAAAATTAGCACTACGAACTATCATGGCAGCAGAACCGGCTACTCCAAGATATCTCAATTGGTCACAGTACCCGATCCAATTTTCAAGAGAAGACCAATGGACTAGCGTAGGAAACACAGGCCATTACCCACTGGTCCTAGATCTAACTATTGCCGGTATGACTATCACCAAGGTACTAATCGATGGGGGAGCCAAACTCAACATCATCTTTTCAGAAATGCTAAGGAAGATGGGACTACAACTCACCGGGATGATTACACAAACAAGTACACCTTTTTATGGCATAGTACCCGGCAAGGTAGCCATGTCACTCGGACAAATTACTCTACCAGTTACTTTTGTAACTCCCTCAAACTACCCTACAGAGTTTATCAAGTTTGAGGTTGCGGACTTTGATTCATCATACCATGCAATCCTCGGGCGCCCAGCGCTAGCAAAATTCATGGCAATACCGCATTATCCGTATCTACTGCTTAAGATGCCAGGGCCTAATGGTGTCCTTTCTCTTCGAAGTGATTTGAAGCGCGCTTTTGACTGCGATGTTCAGGCAATCCAAATTGTAGCCAAAGCATGTAGAAAAGAAATAGCCACTATTGTCGCAGAAATAAGCCAAGAAGAACTAGAGATTCCGGCTAAAAAGCCCAACATCCTCACACCGCCGAAAGAAGCCGACATCAAGCAAATCAACCTAGGCACCGGCGATCCCTCCAAAACAGCAACCATCAGCGCCCACCTCTTAGCAAAATAGAAACTCGCGCTCACCAACTTTCTTTGGGACAACAGAGATATCTTCGCTTGGAAGCCGACCGACATGCAAGGTGTCCCAAGAGAGTTGGCTGAGCATAGAATTGATATCAATGAAGGCTCCAAGCCTGTAAAGCAACGGCTATGACGATTCGCACCTAACAAGAAGGCAGCGATTAAAAAAGAAATCACAAAGCTAATGGTAGCCGGATTCATCAGAGAGATCCTTCATCCAGATTGGCTAGCAAACCCAGTTCTAGTACAAAAAAATACAGACGAGTGGTGCATGTGTGTTGACTACATAGATCTCAACAAACATTGCCCGAAAGATCCATTCGGGCTACCACGCATTGATCAGATAGTTGATTCAATAGCAGGATCTACCCTATTATCCTTTCTTGATTGCTATTCCAGATATCACCAGATCACATTAAAAGAACAGGACCAAAGCAAGACATCTTTCATCACTCTATTCGGCGCCTACTGCTACAAGACCATGTTGTTTGGACTCAAGAATGCTGGAGCCACTTACCAAAGAGCTATCCAAACATGCCTTGGTGATCAGATCAGTGAAAACGTAGAAGCATACGTGGATGACGTGGTTGTAAAAACAAAGAACCTAGATGCACTGATTGAAGACTTAAAACAAACCTTCGAGAATATAAAAAGGTGGAGGTGGAAATTAAACCCAAAGAAGTGTGTATTCGGAGTTCCTTCAGGACAACTACTCGGATTCTTGGTCAGTCATCATGGAATCGAAGCAAGCGCCAAGCAAATTCGAGCCATAACAGAGATGGGCCCTCCTCGAAGCGTCAAAGATGTACAAAAACTAACAGGCTACATGGCGGCACTCAATCGTTTCATTTCAAGACTCGGTGAAAAAGGGTTACCTTTCTTTAAACTACTAAAGAAGACAGACAAGTTTGAGTGGACGGAAGAAGCCAATGAAGCTTTCAAGAAACTTAAGGCATACCTCACATCCTCACCAGTCCTCACACCTCCAAAGAAAGATGAAGACATGATGCTATACATTGCGACAACTTCTACTGTAGTCAGCACGGCGATAGTAGTAGAAAGAGAAGAAGAAGGGTGTGTGTATAAAGTACAACGCCCAGTATACTACATCAGCGAAGTACTGTCAGAATCAAAAATCCGGTACCCGCATGTGCAAAAACTACTCTACGCCCTACTGATCACTTCACGCAAGCTTCGTCACTATTTTGAAAGCCACAAGATTACCGTGGTGATAGATTTCCCACTAGGAGACATCTTACACAATAGAGACGCAACAGGGCGCATATCTAAGTGGGCGGTTGAACTCGGCGCTCTCAACATCGATTTCACCCCACGGAAAGCAATTGAATCTCAAGCCCTTGCTGATTTTGTTCCCGAATGGACAGAGATTCAACAACCTATGTCAAATACAATCCTTGACCACTGGAAGATGTACTTTGATGGATCACTCAAGCTAGGCGGAGCCAGTGCGGGCATTCTCCTAATCTCTCCAGATGGAAAACAACTCAAGTATGTCCTTCAGATATTATGGCAAGCTACCAACAATGAAGTAGAATACGAAGCTCTCATCCATGGGCTACGAGTGGCAATTACCATCGGAATCAAGCGATTATTCGTATACAGCGATTCGGCAGTAGTCATCAACCAAGTCAACGAAGATTGGGATTGCACCAAAGAAAACATGGGTGCTTACTACGCTAAAATCTGAAAACTCAAAAAACATTTCCAAGGATTAGAAATTCTACATGTCCTGCGTGATTCCAACATTGCAGCAGATGTCCTCGCCAAGCTCAGATCAGACAGGGCAAAGGTCCCACCCGGCGTATTCATAGAGGAGTTATCAGCTCCTTCTATCAAACAACCCGGTGAGACAACCCCATAACTCACAGCCAAAGGCAACCAGATTCTGGTAATCAACACTTCATGGACGCAGGCTTTTATTGATTATATCAAAGAAAATAAGTTGCCAGCAAATAAAGAGGAAGCTACCCGAGTAGTTCGCAGAAGCAAAAACTATGTCCTAGTGGGGGACAAGCTCTACAAAAGAGCCACATCGTCAGGAGTACTCCTAAAATGCGTCTCATTTGTAGAAGGCAAAGAAATCCTTAGCAAAATACACTCAGGTTGCTGTGGAAATCATGCTGCTTCAAGAACACTAGTAGGCAAGGCATTTCGCACCGGATTCTACTAGCCAACCGCTTTGAAAGACGTAGAAGAACTTGTCAGAAAATGCAAAGATTGTCAAATATTCACAAGACAAGCTCATGTGCTAGCTCACAATCTCATCTGCATCCCACCCACTTGGCCTTTCTCCTGCTGGGGGCTAGATCAAGTAGGACCTCTCAAGAAAGCAAAGGGCGGTTTTGAGTATATCTTTGTAGTAATTGACAAGTTCACCAAGTGGATCGAATACAAACCACTCACAAAATACAGCGCGGCCAAAGCAGTCGAGTTCATCCAAGACATTATGCACCGCTTCGGCATGCCCAATCGAATCATCACAGATTTGGGTTCTCCCTTCATAGCTACAGAATTCAAAAGTTAGGCACGGGATTGTGGCTTCAGCATAAATTATGCATCAGTCACACATCCAGAAGCTAACGGACAGGTAGAAAGGGCTAATGGACTCATACAAGCCGGATTAAAACCAAGATTGTATGAAGAGCTAGCAGACTATGGATCAAAATGAATTGAAGAATTACCCAAAGTAGTATGGGGGCTACGAACTCAAATAAGCAGAGCCACCGGATACTCGCCTTTCTTCCAAGTTTACGGATCAGAAGCCGTACTACCTTCCGACTTGATTTAGACATCACCAAGGATAGAACAGTATGACGAAGGAGAAGCAGAACACACCAGAAGATTAGAACTCAACAGTACAGAAGAAGTAAGAGTAAACGCTACCCTTCAATCAGCAAGGTACCTCCAAGGATTAAGACGCCACTGCAACAAGAATACCCAGTCTCGATCATTACAAGTCGAAGACCTAGTACTAAGAAGAATACAAAAAATCGACGGATGCCATAAACTACTCAGTCCATGGGAAGGGCCTTTTATCATCACAAAGGTCATCGAACCAGGCACATACAAGTTGATAAACGAAGACGGAAAAGAAGTCAACAATACATGGCACATCAGTCAGCTATGAAGATTCTACATATGAAAACAACTCAAGGGAAAACATGTATACAAGACACAACAGATCAACATTCATGGTCAATAAAGATAGCGCTCATCAACAACATATGTACTATTGTGACCTATCAATATTCATGATCAATAAAGATGGTTTCTTGATAACACATGTCTGGCTTTCCCTGAGTTGTTTCTTTAAAGCAAAATGGCTGAAAATACGCCTGAGCATCCCAGCCGAGAGCAAAATAGCTGAAGAGACGCTTGAGCCCGCTGATGAGGGTAGCTAACAAGCTAACACCCGAACCAAAAAGCAAAATGGCTGAAAATACGCCTGAGCATCCTAGCCGAGAGCAAAATAGCTAAAAAGACGCTTGAGCCCGCCAATGAGGGTAGCTAACAAGCTAACACCCGAACCAAAAAGCAAAATGGCTGAAAATACGCCTAAGCATCCCGGCCAAGAGCAAAATAGCTAAAAAGACGCTTGAGCCCGCCGATGAGGGTAGCTGACAAGCAAACACCCAAACCAAAAAGCAAAATGGCTGAAAATACGCCTGAGCATCCCGACCGAGAGCAAAATAGCTGAAAAGACACTTGAGCCCGCCGATGAGGATAGCTAACAAGCAAACACCTGAACCAAAAAGCAAAAATGGCTGAAAATCCGCTTGAGCATCCCGGCCGAGAGCAAAATAGCTAAAAAGATGCTTGAGCCTGCCGATGAGGGTAGCTAATAAGCTAACACAAGAACCAAAAAGCAAAGCAACTGAAACTAAGCCTGAAGCATAAATCAGAGCAATTTTAAGACAAGACCCTCCAGCTCCTTGTGCCAAGAAGCAAGAGGCTCGGGGGCCTACTAATCCTAAGAAGTTTTTGCAACTAAGGAAAGAGACAGATGCTGAACACAGTTCAAGTTAAGCGAAAAGGCTAAAAAGGAGAAGCTAAAGACGTTTGAGATCTTCGGTCCTAAGTCTTTTCAGTACTAACAAGAGCCCAGAGTCTGTCAAGACAACATTCTATATCGAGTTGTTTACATGGCGCAGACGAAAACCGAACAAGCACTCGATAGATCAAGAAAGGTTGTCAACACAAAGACCTACATATAATGAGTTGTTTACATGGCACAGAAGAAGGACAGAAAAGTACTCGACAAATCAAGAAAGTTTGTCAAGATAACGCGTAGAATTGTTTACATGGCAAAGACGAAAGCAAGACAAAGTACTCGGCAAGTCAAGTAACCCTGATCACTTGGACAACTCATCCAAAGAATAAACAAGGCATCTAGGCAAAGAAGACATCAACAAAAAATCTTCATTCAAAAAGAAGTATAATGCCATATTACAAGACGCGAGCATAAAGGTCAATTAAATCAAACGTCATCATCAGGTGAAGAGATAACAATATTAAGATTATCTACAATTCTACTGGCTAAGTCTTTGACCTCAGGCTCCATCCTCTCAACGGCATCAATGTATTCTTGACTATCGGCTTCCTCTACTATCTTGGACAAAGGCGCCTCTGGAGCAAGAACCCAGACCTAGGCCAGGACATTTTTGGTACATAGTTGGGCGCACCTCTTCACAAACTCATGGAAACAAGTCAGAATTCGAGGAATTAACTGAGCCCAAGATTGCCCATCATCCGCTAGAGTTCGGAGAACATCGGCTACTGAACGAAAGGATTTCCACAAAGCTTTCCAGTTTTTAGTAGCCGTCGCCAACTTGCTAGACAAGTCTACAATAGTTTTTTGGGCCTACACAAGATCTCTATCAGCTCCACGCCTAATCAACTTAGCAAGCGCAAGTTCTTCCTCAGCATGAGTAATTACCTCCTCAGCCTTGTTGTGACTAGAACAAGCAAGAGTCTTCATTTCATCAATGCCCTCCTAGAGCTTCTGCTTTTCAACTTGGAGAGCTAAACAAGACACCAAACAACGAGTCAGTAGAAAGGAAAGTTTGAATATAGAAGGAAACAAAAAGAACCTGCAATACCATTGCACTCTTTCTTCACGGCCTCCAAGTTATTCATGGCTTCCGAATTCTTTAAAGCCTCCTAGATAGCAGCATCCCTCTGCTTCTTGGCCTCAACAACCTGAACACGAAGAGCTTGTTCCACCTTCTGATGCGTTTGACGCTCAGCCTCCATCTTGGCCTGGCAGAGACCCAGCTCTGTCTTTAGGGCGCTCAACTCAGAAGACAACTTCTTCTCGGTTTCCGACAAGAAAAAGAAGCCGGTATGATCCTGAGAGAAGGACTGAACAAAAAGAAAGAGAGAAAAAAAGGTATAAGAATAGGAGAAAGATGAACATCCAAAGAAAGAACTTCAGAAAACTTACTTGGAGTTTTTCTCCAAAAGAAGTTGCAAAGGTCATGAAGTCTCCCCAAGAAGCAGTCAACTTTGACAACCGATGAGTGGCATCAAATTGATGAACCATATCTTCAGTAGAAAGAGGAGCGGAGGGAGAAGATGGCCGATGCGGAGAAGGCAAGATCAAGGACACATCATGGGAAGTCCCGGCTACCTCCCTAGATGAATCCACCGCAATGGCCACGGTCACCTCCGGGGCAACCAAGTCAGCAGCATCATCGTCACTTGAAAGCCTTGTCACCCCCACAACCACTTCACCGATAGTGCGCTACAAGTCCTGAGGCTCAGTACTCAGTGGCACACTAGAGGGTTGGCAAGAAGTCAATGGAGGGACAAGAGAAGACGAAGGCCTGAAAGTTGATAAAGAAACTCGCTAATGAGAACAAGAGAAAAGGAGAACAGAAGCAAAGAGACGAAACTAGAATCCACTCACCCAGCTATCTTCTTCTTCGTAAAACAAAAAGAAGACCTCGTAGGGGAACCATGTCAGCAAAAACATCCTCGCCACTCAGCGGCAGGAGCGGTATAGCCGGTACCGGAGCCCTGGAAGAACTCGATACCAGAGCTACGGAAGAACTCGGTACCAGAGCTATGGAAGAACTCAGCACCAGAGCTATAGAAGAACCCGGTGCAAGAGCCTCAGAAGAACTCATACCTGACGACCGCTTACTACAAAAAAATCAAGACCAAAGTCAAAACAAAGAGGAGGGATTCAGCAGCAGGAAAATAAGAAAACAACTCACCACCGCATGATAAGGGGTGCATCATCGTCCTCTTCTTCCTCGGTCTCGACCAAGGCCACCATAGCACCAGCTAAAAAAAGAACAAAAGTACTCGGTTCAAGATAAAAACAAGAAGACAAAGGGACAAAGTGTATTAATATGCTCACCTAAGAGCATGCTAGCTACAACTGGAGTACCTGGATGAGTACTTGGCTGGCGAGACTTCTTGGAAGCAGGTAAACCAGATGAAGAACCATCCGTTCGCCCCCTCTTCGAGACACTATGAGGACCTCGAGGGACTAGACGAGGAACATATTCTTCATATACATCAACAACTCTAGAAGAAACTCCAGGAAACACTGTGGTGATTGGGAACTTACTAGTTACAGAAGCCCCAGTAAGGTTCTCCCTAGTATTCACCATGGTAGGGAGGACATCAAGGGGAATCGGGTCAACAAAGTTGTGCCCCAATTCCTATGAAAAGAATAAAACAACAAGACAAGGAAAATTAAGCAAAAATGGATACAACAAAAGAAATATAGAAAGAACCCGCACGAAGAGAAAATGACTTACAGCTGGAGGCGGGTTGTTGGCAGAGTACTCAGAAATAGTAAGTGGGACAACGCTTGCTCCTTTTAGCATCTTCTAGAGACACTCGAGTACCTCCTCGTCGGTCAACTCAAGGGCAGGGACCATGCACGAAGGATCCTCAGCCCCAGAGTACTCGAAACCAAGGTTCTCTCGCTCCTTTAGAGGCTGAACACGATGACAAAGAAAGCTAGAGACAATACCAAAGCCAGTCAAGCCCTGCTGTTTTAGAGTACTTATTCTATCAAGAAATGGCTGGATTGCCTGAACCTCAGCCGTCGTCATAGGGTTCTTATCCCATCAGTCATTAACCAAGGGACCAGATCCAGAGTGAACAACAAGAGAAGGAATCAGATTGGCGGTGTAAAACCAGTCAGCATGCCAATCCCTCACAGAATCAACCAGGTCATAGTCAAAGAACTTGCTCTTAAGACCCTGGCAAAATTGAATCCCACAGCCACCAAGAACACTGGTGTCTTCGCGGCAGGGTTGGGGTTTTAGATGAAAGAAGTAGCAAAAGAGAGAAAGAGAAGGGGGAATTCCATGGAAAGTTTCACAAAGATGAACAAAGACAGAAAGGTGAAGGACTGCATTGGGAGCAAGATGATTCAGGCTAATCCCAAAATAGATGAGAAATTGATGAAGAAAGGCAGAGGCAGGAAGGCAAAGTCCAGCACGGATGAAGGAGACGAAAAGAACGATCTCACCAGGACCTAGAGCAGGGACCCAATGCTCACCTAGAACTCTCCATTCAACAATGTCCTTGCTCTAGATCAAAACATCACTGACAAATTCCCGAAGCTGATCTTCAGTCATCATTAGAGCTGGCCAAGCCTTCTGTGCA
Organism: Miscanthus floridulus; assembly: GCF_019320115.1. NCBI lineage: Eukaryota > Viridiplantae > Streptophyta > Magnoliopsida > Poales > Poaceae > Miscanthus > Miscanthus floridulus. The sequence goes on along the minus strand of NC_089595.1, from coordinate 80,966,833 downwards.
GCCCTCATGGCCACGAACTCTTGGTTCTCAAGCACGGAAAGTGATGATTCCTCGTCCATGAAGGTTGCCTGGGACTTGCTCATGGCCTTCTTCCTACCCATGTACTAACGGAGGCAAAAAGGCACTAGGGGAAGAGAAGGCTTAGACGGCGGCACAAAGATGGCGGCGGCAATAGCGATGGCGGAGGTGCAAGGGCTAAGGTTTTTATGGCAAAGGCAGGGTACCAAAGAAAAGGAGGGCAAAGGCCTTTAAATAGATTTTACACCAGTAAAAACGTGGCCCACCAAGCCCATTAAAACATGGTGTGAGAATGCAACGGTCCATTTACTGACATAGCTAAAATGACAGAAGGCACAAATCCACACAATGGTATAGCTCAACGGGTAGATTTTGGACTTATCCATCCAGCAAAACAGCACAGTTACCATATGGCTGCAAAAAGAACTCATCAGCCATGGAGCAATGGAAGGTTACCTCACAAGGAACATAACAACCCGGTTCTAACATAAAGAACTCAGGAATCTCATAGACAAATAGGACATCAGTAGAATAAAGAATGACAACTCAGAAGACAAGATTCTCTCTATTACAAATGACTTCAAAAGATACAAGATTACACATCTTACAAAACCCAACGAACTCAGAACTACGACAGGCAAGTAGCAAAAAGGAACCCAGAAATAACTAGGCTCTAGAACGACTATGTGTTCCAAATTGCTACTCGGTAGAACAAACCGCACTCGGCTACACTGTTTTCTTCAAAGGACGGACGCAGTGCACCCAAGGCGGAAATCAGCAGAACGGCAAGACAACATGGAGCAGAGAAGGCCGACAGGCATCTGTCTACCCAAGTCTGATGTGATGCTGGATATGATGTTGATCTGCACCGGACAGTCTCAACACAAGCGGCGAGGATCAACCCAGAACTACCAGATGAAGGAACGAAGCCCACATCACAAGACTTCCTCCAACTACTGCCACGTACATCCTGGTACATTGCTACTATAGGATTAGTCTACCTCTAATCCCTATCACAAGACTTCCTCCAGCTACGACAAGACATACGAGAACTACAAAATGCACCCGGGGGCTGCTCTACCTCACAAACTACCATATTCATGACTATAGAGACTTTAGAACAAGCAACAAAACGCTCAACGAATCAAAATAGCACTCTAGGAGGGTATTTATAGACCGAAGGAGCGGTGCACATGGACCAGGAGCACCAATAAAATAAGCCTAACAAAGGACACAGTGAAAAGACAGAATTCAATGAAAGAGGACTTAGGCGTGAAGGAACAGTACTCAACAACAAGCATATTCGGGAGAATATACCAACACAGTACAACCTGTGAACAAAAGGCATTTACACTCAACCACCACCATACAACTATATCTGACAACAGCAAACTACCAGAGAATACACCAAGACCCAATCCGGATATATGCTCTGGGGCTGCAAAAGGAAAGGTATACAGTTCTTTCGAACAACTCAGATTCAAGACCCTCCAACTTTTTGTTCCAAATAGCAAGAGGCTTGGGGACTACACTCAGTGAGTGCACTTTTTTCTTCAAAAAAGCGCACGTCACTCAGATGACTTCAAGACCACAAGATAAAAAGAACCCGGATATAGCTATATTCGAGCTTTTTTCGACAAAAGAACCCGGACATAGCTAAATCCGAGCTCTTTTCAACAAAGAAACCGGGTATATGCTCAGGAGCCTTTCGACGAAGAATCAGGGATCTTTCAAGAAAAGACCCTCAAGCTCCTTGTACCAAAAATCAAGAGGCTCGGGGGCTACATCCAAATGGGGGTACTTTTTTCTTCAAAAAGGTACACACTAGGCGAAGATCTCACGAAGCGTTGCACGGTTTCGCTCAAGAAAGCACTCGGACGACGCTTGTTCCTGCTCAACAAGACTTAAAGGAACAAGACGAGGCTTCTAGAACTCAACCATGAAGTGCTCGGGGGCTTGTCAGTGCAGGACCCATGGGATACCCCGCAAGGAAGGGAGAAGAACTAGCCTAACTAGGATTCTTCCCCTGTAATCTTAGTAGTAGTATTATTCTGTAATCCTACTAGAAACTCTCATTGTAAACCAACTAGGACTCTGGCCTCCTGACTATATAAAGGAGGGCAGGGCTCCTTGGATTGGGTGTTCAGAAAACAATTGTACAATACAACACTTTACAATCAATCCAACGCAAAGGCTAACGCTGACTGGACATAGGGCTATTACTCGATCAACGATCGAGGGTCCGAACCAGGATAAATCGACTATCTCTTGCATTAACCGTCGAGTTCCGCATGCGCTGAAGCCCGAACATACTACCCTGAGGACCCCCGTGGCAGGCTATCGGTGGTCAAACACCGACAATCATAAGTGTAGATGGCTCTAACTTGATATTCAAAGGATTTAGATATGAGAATCTATACTTCGTTGATTTCAATGCTAGGGAAGCTCAATTGTCAACTTGTTTGTTCACTAAGTCTAGCATGGGTTGGTTATGGCATAGAAGGCTTAGTCATGTTGGAATGAAACAATTAAACAAGTTAATCAAGTATGACTTAGAGGCTTGAAGGATGTCACATTTGAGAAGGATAAGCTTTGTAGTGCATGTCAAGCCAGAAAGCAAGTTGGTAATACACATCCTAAGAAGAGCATGATGAGCACATCTAAGGTATTTGAGTTGTTGTACATGGACTTATTTGGACCAACCACATACACTAGTATTGATGGAAACAAATATGGATTTGTGATTGTGGATGATTTCACTAGATATACATGGGTGTTCTTTCTTGTTGACAAGAGTGATGTATTTGCAATCTTTAAGACATTCATCAAGAGAATTCACAATGAGTTTGAAACAACCATCTAAAAAGTGAGAAGTGACAATGGAAGTGAATTCAAGAACACAAGAGTTGATGATTTGTGTGATGAGTTTAGAATTAGGCATCAATTCTTGTCCAAGTACACTCATCAATCAAATAGCCTAGTTGAGAGGAAGAATAGAACTTTAATTGACATGGCAAGAACAATATTGAGTGAGTACAATGTGAGTCATTCATTTTGGGCTGAAGCAATCAACATGGCTTGTTACTATTGCAACCGACTCTATTATCATCCATTGATGGAGAAGAACCCATATGAGCTCTTGAATGATAGAAAACCCAACAATGCATACTTTTGGTTTTTTGTTGCAAATGCTATATCTTGAAGAAAGGTACAAGATTGAGCAAGTTTGAGAAAAAGTGTGATGAAGGATTCTTGTTTGGTTACTCCACTACTAGCAAGACTTATAGAGTTTGAAATTTGGCTAGTGCTACTCTTGAAGAGATTCATGATGTGGAATTTGATAAAACCAATAGTACTCAATTGGTCAATACGATGAAGAACGTGGACATTGGTGATATAAGGCCTAGAGAGGTGATTAAAGTTAAAGATGACAAAGATCAAGTGCTCTCTAATTCAAATGTGCAAGCTAGTGGTTCTCATGTTCAAAGTCAGGCTAGTGCAAGTGATGATAAAGTGCAAGATCAACAACAAGTGGCTAGTTCATCATCTTAACCAAGTGATCAATCAAATGCAAGCAATCAAGTGCAAGTGCTCCAACCAACCAATGTTGTAAGAGATCATCCATTGGACTCTATCATTGGTAATATTTCAAGAGGTGTACAAACAAGATCAAGATTGTCATTATTTTTGTGAACATTTTTATTTGTATCATCCGTTGAACCTAAGAAGATAGATAAAGCTTTGTTGGATGTTGATTGGGTGAATGCTATGAATGAACAGCTAAACAACTTCACAAGAAATCAAGTATGGGAGTTAGTTGAGAGGCCTAAGGATCATAATGTGATTGGAACCAAATGGGTCTTTCGTAACAAGCAAGATCAAGATGGGATAGTTGTCAGAAACAAAGCAAGATTAGTGGCTCAAGGTTACACTCAAGTTGAAGGTCTTGACTTTGGAGAAACATATGTCCGGTTGCAAGATTAAAAGCAATGAGGATCTTGTTATCCTATGCTTGTGCCCATAACATCAAGTTATACCAAATGGATGTGAAGAGTACATTTCTCAATGGGTACATCAATGAGCTTGTGTATGTTGAGCAACCTCCTGATTTTGAAGATGAAAAGAAGTCGAACCATGTCTATAAGTTGAGAAATGCTTTGTATGGCTTAAAGCAAGCACCAAGAGCATAGTATGAGAGGTTGAGGGATTTCCTACTCTCTAAAGGATTCAAGGTGGACAAGGTTGATACCACTCTCTTCACCAAGAAGCTTGGTAATGACTTGTTTGTGTTGTAAATCTATGTTGATGATATCATATTTGGATCAACCAATCAAGATTTTTATGAGAAGTTTGGAAAGATGATGACAAGTGAGTTTGAGATGTCCATAATTAGAGAGCTTAGTTACTTTCTTGGTCTTCAAATCAAGCAAATGAAGAATGGCACATTTATGAGTCAAGGCAAGTACATCAAAGACATGCTCAAGAAGTTTGGCATGGATGAGAGTAAAGCTATTAGTACACTAATGGGGACAAATTAAAACTTAGATACTGATGCTACTGGCAATATGGTGGACAAAAGACATATCGGTCTATGATTGGAAGCCTACTCTATATATGTGACCACATCAAGGCCGGATGTGATGTTTAGTGTATGCATGTGTGCTAGATTTCAAGCCCCACCAAGAGAAAGTTATTTAAAGGCAACCAAGAGAATATTGAGGTACTTGAAGCATACACAAAATGTTGGATTGTGGTATCCCAAATGAGCAAGATTTGAGTTGATTGGATATTTGGACTCTGATTATGCGGGATGCAAAGTTGAGAGAAAGAAAAGATCGGGCACATGCCAACTATTGGGAAGATCACTTGTGTCCTGGTCATTAAAGAAGCAAAATAGTGTAGCACTTTCAACTGCCGAAGCGGAGTACATTTTGGCCAGTAGTTGTTGTGATCAATTACTTTAGATGAAGGCTACTTTGAGTGACTTTGGAATCAAATTCAAGTGCCATTGCTATGTGATAATGAGAGTGCCATGAAGCTCACCAACAACCTGGTTCAACGTTCAAGAACGGAGCACATAGATTCCACCATCATTTTATTAGAGATCACCAACAAAAAGGGGACATTTGCATTGAGAGTGTGGGCATCGATGATCAACTTGCCAATATCTTCACCAAGCCACTTGATGAGAAGAGGTTTTGCAAGCTAAGAAATGAATTGAACATACTTAACTTCTCAAATATGTGTTGATGCATCCCCATTATATGACATGCCTCTCCTTCAAGCAAAGCAAGGTAAAGTTGATTGACATATCATTCATCCATTGCTAAGGACTTGGTTAGTGCATCTAGTCATTCCTCACATGTCTTAGGCTCATACATGAAAATCAAATGAATTTCATGCTTGTATGGTACCACTATTGCTTGTATGCTTGAAATGATCTAGTGGTAACATATGGCATGTTTGTGGGCTTATGAAGCTAGTGTTTAATCTAGAAAATAAGCTATAAGTGGTTAACTGAACATGGTGCATGATAACCCTGATTTGGAGGTGTGAAGAAGCTTGCCCTTGGATCAAACCGAGTTAACATCTTTTGTAAGAAATCTAAATTGAACCAAATTGGAAAAATGATCCTCACTTCACATGGTTGCACCCTAACCTATCTAAAATTTGAGCTCATCTTTTGTGTTAATTGTTGACAAAGGGGGAGAGAATTCACAAAGATAGTAAGAGATAAGGAGAGCAAACAAATGAAATGACATTGTAAGGGGATCAATTAAAATTTGAGGCACACAAGTAGGGGGAGCAAACTCATAAACTTGTATGTTGCATTTGTATGTGCATTACATATGTTTGCTTGCATGGCATAAGTTCTTAAATTCCCTATCCATACTTGTGTGGTGTATGCTAGATTGTAGAAAATGATCGATGAAATGAAAACTAGCATCCATAGGATAGCTAGATATACCTTGATCTTTTACAAGTGGTACTAGAGCCTTACTTCTAATGTTGATCTCATGAGGTATCTAGTTTGTCTATGCTTTTCAAGTGATATCTAGTGAATCATGGTGTTAAGGATGGTTTCAAATGGCAACTCTGATTGGTATCACGCTTCAAAGGTTCATTCATTACACCTTAGCATCATCTGGTAGCTATTACTCTCCCAAACTTCTAATCCATGCATATGTGCAGGCTTTCATATTCAAACTCTTAGCACATATGAAGCGGGAGCTAATACTACCAATTTAGGTTAATGAAACTTGTCCATAATCTTTACACATGGTAATATGCTTGGGCAAGCAACATGAATCCAAAAAGATTTTATTGAATATCTATGTAAATAGGTTGTCATCAATTACCAAAAAGAGAGAGATTGAAAGCCCTAGTTTGGTTTTGGATAATTGATGAAACCTAGGACTAACCTTTGATCCAAGTGTGTGAATTAGAAAAGGTGGTCCAATCCAAGTGATAGAGTAGGATGAGGTCCATGGTGATGAAGGTGGACATGTGTTGACGATAATTAAGCTCAACTTGGAAAAGAAGAAAGAGAAAAACAAAAACCAAAAAGATCAAGACAAAGGTATAAGATATGTTTTTGTTTTGCACTCAAGACACCATAGAGGGTGTGAGTGACTTAGGATCGATAGCTATACTATAAAGAGGGGAAATATTTGGCTAAATGGTTTATCGAGTGCCACTAAGTGACATGACTTTTGCATATACATTTAGGAACCTAGTGTGCTAACTTTGACCCTTGTAAAATGCTTTGAAAAATGCTAACACACATGCACATAAGTTTTACACTTTAGGGCTAAAGTTAGAAGCAAGGGTGAAGTGGTTGTGGACTTAGAAAAAGAAAAAGAGGAGCTGCACGGCGACCGGACGCTAGCCAGGCTAGTCCAGTCATTTTTAAAAACTTGGCGCGAAGCTGGCCAAGAGGGGAAGAGAGTGATCGGACGTAGGGCTTCGTGCATCTATGTGTCCGGTCATCTCTTGCAGAGGTGGCGTGAGTGGTGATCGGACGCGGGGGCCCTGAGTCATGTACGTGCTGAAGTACCGTGACATCAGCCTCGGGCGAGCACGCATAGGAGCAGTGCACTGACTGGATGCATGGGCGCGTTAGGTCACCTCTGACCTGACATGTCCGGTCAAGGTTTTTCGCCTCTGGATGCTCTCTGTAAACGTTCGGATGTCGTGGGCTCGAGCATCAGGTCTTCACAGTAGCGGGTTCGGTCATGACTTAACCCTAGGGAGCTTGATTAGTTGACCATTGGAGATCAACGACGCAAGTTCAAAGCGAGGACACGTGGCAGCTGATTCTCGACCGGACGCTGGCTCGGGCGCGTCCGGTCAACTCGACTAGTGCGTCCGGTCAGTACGTAGAGCAGCCTCCTATGGCTCTAACAGCTCTATTTGTTTTGGGACATCTATAAATAGTGTTTGGCCAGCTTGGGGCTCACTCTCTTGGGACTTTGACATACTTGACCTCCTTATGAGCCTAAGTAAACACCTCCCACTCATCTCTATCATTGATTCATCATCATAGTGAGATTGAGAGTGATTTCAAGTGTATTTGCTTGAGTGATTGCATCTAGTGGCACTTGGGGATCGTTGTGGCTGTGGATTTCTTGTTTCTCTTATTGGTTGCCACCACCTAGATGGCTTGGAGCAGCGAAAGAGCTTCAGCATGAGTTGGTGATTGTTCGTGGTCGGCTCCAGTGATTGTGAAGGGTCTTGCATCTTCCTCGCCGAAGCGGTGCAAGGTTGCTCTAGTAAATTGCTCATGTCATTGAGTTACCTCACTTGTGTGTAGGTTCTTGCGGTGTCCAATTGTGTGGACGAGGTTTGCGCAACACCACTTAGCCACCGAACTATCAAGTGCTGGTCGACACAATAGGGACTAGCGTGTAGGCAAGCACGTGAACCTCGAGAGAAAATTGGTTGTCTCTTGCCCTTTTTGGTATTCTCCCGGTGATTGAATTAGTATTCATCATGTGATTAGTTCACTCCTCTACGCGACGATATAATCACCCTACTCACTCATTTACATTCCCGCAAACTAGTTGTAATAAGCTCTTTAGTGTAACTAGAATTGAGAGCTTGCTTTGTAGCTTAAGATCATCTAGTGGAGCTCTTTAGTATAGCAAGTGAGAGCTCTTAGTGAGTAGTGACTTAGCCAATTATGTGCCTAGTGGTTATAGTAATTAGAATTATTGAATGGGTGGCTTGCAACCCTTGTAGAGTTAGAGTAAGTTTGTATTTCGCTATTTGTTGTACTAATCAAATTATTCTAGTGATCTTGTAGATTTTTAAATAGGCTATTCACCCCCCTCTAGCCATATTAGGACCTTTCAAGGGGCAGCTTGGCCTTGGCGCAGACAACACACAGAGTGAAAAAGAGCAGCACGACAAGTAGTAGTAGGCATAGGCACAGTAGAGGGTAGGCACGGCAGGGAGGCATGTGGCCGACTGGTCCAGCCAGTCCTCTCTTTGTGGTCACGCGCATGCACGGCCCCCCACACGCTTATAGAGAGCATCTAGAGGCGAAAAACCTTGACCGGATGCGTCAGGTCAGAGGCAACCTGACGCGCCCATGCGTCCAGTCAGTGCACCGTGGGCTCGAGCATCAGGTCTTCACAGCAGCGCGTCCGGTCACGACTTAACCCTGTAGTGCTTGATCAGTTGACCGTTGGAGATCAACAGCGCAAGTTCAAAGCGAGGGCATGTGGCAGCTTATTCTCGACCGGACGCTGGCTCGGGCACGTCCGATCAACTCGATCGATGCGTTCGATGAGTACGCAGAGCGGCCTCCCGTGGCTCTAACGACTCTATTTGTTTTGGGACATCTATAAATAGTGTTTGGCCAGCTTGGGGCCCACTCTCTTGGGACTTTGATATACTTGACCTCCTAATGAGCCTAAGCAAACACCTCCCACTCATCTCCATCATTGATTCATCATCATAGTCAGATTGGGAGTGATTCCAAGTGTATTTGCTTGAGTGCTTGTATCTAGTGGCACATGGGGATCGTTGTGGCTGCGAATTTCTTGTTTCTCTTGGTGGTTGCCGCCACCTAGACGGCTTGGAGCAGCGAAGGAGCTTCAGCATGAGTTGGTGATTGTTTATGGCTGGCTTCAGTGATTGTGAGGGGTCTTGCATCTTTCCCGACAAAGCGATGCAAGGTAGCTCTAGTAAATTACCCGTGTCATTGAATTACCTCACTTGTGGGTAGGTTCTTGCGGTGTCTAATTGTGTGGATGAGGTTTATGTAACACCTTTTAGCCGTCGAACCACCAAGTGTTGGTCGACACAACGGGGACTAGCGTGCAGGCAAGCACGTGAACCTCAAGAGAAAATTGGTTGTCTCTTGCCCTTTTTGGTATTCTCCCGGTGATTAAATCGGTATTCATCATATGATTGGTTCACTCCTCTACACGACGATATAATCACCCTACTTACTTATTTATATTCCCGCAAACTAGTTGTAGCAAACTATTTTGTGTAACTAGAATTGAGAGCTTGCTTTGTAGCTTAAGATCATCTAGTGGAGCTCTTTAGTCTAGCAAGTGTGAGAGCTCTTAGTGAGTAGTGACTTAGCCAATTGCGTGCCTAGTAATTATAGTAACTAGAATTATTGAATAGGTGGCTTGGAGCCCTTGTAGAGCTAGAGCAAGTTTATATTTCGCTATTTGTCATACTAATCAAATTGCTCCAGTGATCTTGTAGATTTTTAAATAGGCTATTCACCCCCTCTAGCCATATTAGGATCTTTCAAGGGACAACTTAGCCTGGGCGCAGACAACACACAGAGAGAAAAAGAGCAGCACGGCAAAGCAGCAGAGGGTAGGCACGGCAGGGAGGCCTGTGGCCGGCTGGTCCAGTCAGTCCTCTCTTTGTGGTCACGCGCATGCACGGGCCCCACGTTCTACATGCACCCCGAAAGAGTGGCCGCATGTGCTCCCAAGGTGTGGACCCGTACACGCCCCTTTTTTGGGCTTAACGTCACACAGGGTTAGTTCGTCCATCGTCCGAACTCCCTCAGTCAAGCATAACCATCAATTTAGTGTTCTATGTTTAGCAAGTCAGATAGGCCTCGACACCTTCCTATCCACCGAACAATGCTTCTATGAGTAGGTTCGGTACCGTAGCCTCTGCTAATATACGTACTTGTCACCTACAATTAATTATATACATGAATTCCATCGTCTATCAATGTTTGATAATTTTTTTTCTTACATTGCAACACACTTGTGTATATTTGCTAATAGTACTATAATATAAATAATACCATGCAATCGCTCCTTTTGCATGTTGCCTAACATGTTGCCTTCTCGATCACACACATTACACATACACTACCTATGTCCTACAATAAATGTTATTCTCACTTTCTGGTAAGCCAATCATTTTTTATTTTGATCAAATATTTATAAATATTAATATTTATAGTATATAATTAGCATTATTAGATAGATCACTAAATCTAATTTTATAATATACTTATTGAAGATACAAATATTATAAATATTTCTACGAACCTACATGACTACACCGTAGCAACACTGCGTGTTTGGGTCGTGCCTTGGGAGGCATCTACCTGGCCTGTTCCGTCACGACATTACTTCACCATCATCTAGTTTAACATCAATAGAGTGGAGTTTGGGTGGAAATCTAGCTATTACACCGAGCAGATCGCTCGTCGCCGCCTCTGGCACAGCCGTCCGTGTTCGTGTTCCACTCCGTTCTGCAGATCCCCTTTCTCTCCCTCCTAGTTAACGTTGGCGATCAGCCGATCCTACACGGCTCTCTTCTTCCTGGGCCGCCCAGTCTGGGCAGTGGTGGCGCGGTTGGGCCTTGCATCTCTTCTGGACCGTTTCTTCATACTCCCGCTCCCGGCTTCAGCTTTCCCGCCTTGATCTTCCCCTCCGTCAGCTTCCAGAACGTCGTCTTCAGAATTGGATGTCGCCGGGGTCGTGACATGATCCTGACCCATGCGTCTGTGGTCCGCCTGGGAGCCCTGCTGGGCCAGGAGCTGGCCGGAGGCACGATCCAAAGATGCCCTTATTTTGTGGCGGAGATAGTACTTTGCAGCAACATGCACCAGTACAGGAGGTACAACACGAGCAGTACTGCAGCGTGCGCCTGACCCTGAGGAGTACGTATGCATTACACCTGCACTGCACTTGCGCCGTGCGCCCCTGACCCTGAGGAGGAGGAGCGAGCGAACTTCGGGTTGGGTGCTTGCCACTCCGACAGCCCGACTGCATGCTGGCCTTCTACAGTCACGTCTGTAGTAGCCGCCGGCAGGCGGAGCAAGACACAGGACATGATCCCAAGCGAGGTGACGACGAGGCTACGCACGGCCGCCCTGACGAAGACACCGCCCTTGAGTACGTAACACTCCTCGATAGGGCCCGCAAATTTGGCTTCGCGCGTCGTGGGCGCTACGCCTACCCAGTAGAAAACCGCAGCGATCAACGCCGCTACCCTGCAAATTAACCACATGCACCGCCCACCAGAAGAATGAATATACTCCTATTTAGAGCGAGGCTGGTGCATGCGAGCTTGATTGATTACCATGAGAGGACAGAGACGACGACGCCCATGACTCGTCGCCTGGAGGAGTTGGAAGAAGCACCGCCCGGTGGCCTGCAACAACTGCAACAGCCGCCGGCCGCCGAGGCGATGATCTGGGCCACCGCAAGCAGGAAGATGGCACATCACTACTACAGAATTGAACATCACTGCTGGCACCATTAGTGTCAAATTTCGGCCAACCGGAAGTGATGAACCTTCGCTGTCGGTTCTGAGCTTGAAAATGAGAAAATGATTGGGAATTAGCGAAAACCGACAGTGAAGGTCCACATCACTGCCGGTTTGAGTGGACGGTCGCATATCACTGTTGATTCTAGCCAACAACCGACAGTGATTTGGATGTATCACTGTCGGTTCAAGCTAAGAACCGACGGTGATAAACTGACAGTACAAAAAGCTACCGCCGTCCTCTCCTCCCTCCTCTCTACATTGTTGTGGCTGCTCTTCACCACGAAGCTAGCTCTTGGATTTTGAAGAATAGGCTTGATCTTTTTGCTTTAAGGTTAGTAACAAGCATCCACTACTTTGATTTTGTTGCTTAATTACTGTTGTTTTGATGACTACATTGCTTCATTCTCATTCAGTTATTTCTCCATTCTAGAGAGCACTTTCCAATTGAACTTTGTGCAAGGCATCCAAGCAAATTGTGGAGAATCCATCATCCAAAAGGTTGATGTCTATGAATCCATTTAAATTCCTAGCTAATTATATGGTGGTCAAGATGATTGTTAGTATGTGATGCTATAATTAGTTCATGTTAGGAGTAGAGTAGATTCTTTTACAATTTTTATGAGCAAATTAATCCATGTGTCATCTATCAACACATTATTTGGAGCTATATTATTCTTCATTATCAAGTCTCCAATTTTAGTCTTTTTTTAAATTAGTGTCTCCATTTTTATGTGGCACGGAGTAGAATAATTATTCTTAATTATTGTGCAATAATTGTTTTTTATAGGGCTATGATTTTCAATTTATGTGGCAGGGGCTATCAATTTCATTTTTCCAATAATTAGTATAGAATAATTTTTTCCTACTGTAATTCCTCTATAATTACTCTCCGCATTATTATGTGGCATGAAGTCTCAATATTTTTTTTTGTAGATATGGATCGAGAGTGGATGTATCTATCCCGAACGGACAAGCGGTATATGTTTGACGTCGGCAAGTTTCTCAGCGATGCCAAAGCTGATGCTGGGGATGGGAACTCTGTCTTCTGCCCATGCAAAGATTACATGAATCAAAGAAAATAGACTCAAACTGAGTCTATACGAATGCACATGCTTACCAGGGGTTCATGCCGAACTATACGATATGGAGTATGCATAGGAAGGTTGGTGTGAATGTTCCGTTGGAAAACAATGATGATGTGGCCATGCCTGACAGAGCCCTCCACGAGGCCGTTACTAACGAGGAACCCGGTCTCAATACGGAACCTATGGCTACCATTAATGATGTGTTTAGAAATACGCTAGCTGACGACACCGAGGATGACGATGACATTGATGAGCTGCTACGTAATGTAGAGAGCGGATTTCTCAGTGAGAAAGCTAGATATAAAAAGACAAGATGGCAAAACACATCATATAAGAATTGTCTAGCGAGCAAATTGGAAGCCGACGTGATGCTATTAGAACGTCGTCTTCAGAATTGGATGTCGCCCGGGTCGTGATATGATCCTGACCCATGCGTCTGCGGTCCGCCTGGGAGCCCTGCTGGGCCAGGAGCTGGCCGCAGGCACGATCCAAAGATGCTCTTAGGGCATGATTGGTAGGCCGAATCGGGTCGTCCCCGCACTGTTTTGATGTCTGACCTCATTTATGCGGCATGTTTGGTTGCCCTTCTCGCACATTTAACCTATATCATTTCATTCATCTGCCCTCCTCCATCCCGCATGACTTCGTCTTCTCAATTTCCACTTCTCTCTCCATACAGGATGGCTTGATTTAGGCATGGCACAGGGACCCATGTGTCATACACTCAAAACTCTCATCCATACATGCAACCAAATAAGATCTCATCTTATACTAGACCAACAATAAAGACAACCAAACATGACTAAGTACATGATTTGAACATGCATCTCACCATCCTGGACCGGCTCTCCATCCCGATCCCCCTCACCAAAGCAACCAATCACGCCCTTATTTTATTGCGGAGATAGTACTTTGCAGCAACATGCACCAGTACAGGAGGTATAACACGAGCAGTACTGCAGCGTGCGCCTGACCCTGAGGAGTACGTACGCATTACACCTGCACTGCACTTGCCCGTGCGCCTGGCCCTTAGGAGGAGGAGCGAGCGAACTTCGGGTTCGGTGCTTGCCACTCCGGCAGCCCGACTGCATCCTGGCCTTCTACAGTCACGTCCGTAGTAGCCGCCGGCAGGCGGAGCAAGACACAGGACATGATCCCAAGCGAGGTGGCGACGAGGCTAAGCACGGCCGCCCTGACGAAGACACCGCCCTTGAGTGAGTAGCACTCCTCCTCGTCGGGGCCCGCGATTTTGGCTTGGCGCGTCGTGGGCGCGTTTAACATCACGCCTACCCAGTAGAAAACCGCAGCGATCAACGCCGCTACCCTGCAAATTAATCACACCAGTTTCATTAATCCGAGAGAATATACTCCTATTGAGATTTGAGAGCAACGCTGGTGCATGCGGAGTTGATTACCATGAGAGGACAGAGGCGACGACGCCCACGACTCGTCGCGTAGTGGAGTTGGAATAAGAAGCACCGCCCGGTGGCCTGCAACAACTACAACAGCCGCCGGCCGCCGAGGCGATGATCTGGGCCACCACAAGCAGGAAGATGGCACAGAACCCCAGCGTGTGAGCGGGGTTGGCCGGATACACGCAGTCGCGACCAGACACGTGGATTTCATCCGGCTGCAAGAACATCAATTAATCCGTCACCGACTTGATCAAAACCATTGTTCTGGCAAAGACGAGTACTTCTGCATATAGAGATTGATGCGATTCGGCGAGATTAATGCTAGAATATATATGGACATCGTTTGGATCGCTTACTTTGAGCCTGTTGGCCTCGGCTATGAACCCCAGCACGGCGCTCGTCACACCGAACAGCGCCACCACGCCTGATACGAGGACCGCCACGGCAGTCTGCATATTGATCCTGTCGCCTCTGTGCCTCTGTCTCTCGGTCGTAGTAGCTAGGGGTCTGAGATATCCGAGACGATGAAATGGCTCAATGCTCTGTACTCCCAGCTGGCTTTGATGTACTCATATATATATACGCATGCTCGTGTTTTAATTATTATGTATAGAGAAAAAAAATCTCGACTCTCTAGACAGCCTTGGAGCTTTACGCTTTAAAAAGGAGACCTCTCATGTAGGTCTTAAGGCTTGAGAGTGCCGCCTGAAAGGTTATGTCTCGACAAACTTATGAGAGTGATCTGACGAACGTAGCGCTAATCCGGTAAAAAAAAGCGCATGGATCGTACCATCTGGCATCTACCGGACGCTTTCCTTGTAATGACAAACGATGGAGTCTCGCGCCAAGCCAGATCGATGATAACACAATTTATTGGTCCAGTTCAACAGCGCGATGATTATAGTTACTTAAATTACCATGTCACTGTTGAGCTGACGTCAACGATGGCAAACAATGAACTACTTATATGTACTCCTATATATATGCATGCTCGTGTTTTAATTATTATGTATAGAGAGAGAAAAAATCTCGACCCTCAGATTGCTAGACAGCCTCGAAGCTTTACGCTTTAAAAAGGAGACCTCTCATGTATGTCTTAAGGCTTGAGAGTGCCGCCTGAAAGGTTATGTCTCGATAAACTTATGAGAGTGATATGACGAACAGTAGCGCTAATCCGGTAAAAAAAAAAGCGCATCGATCGTACCATCTGGCATCTACCGGACGATTTCCTTGTAATTACAAACTATGGAGTCGCGCCAAGCCAGATCGATGATAACACAATTTATTGGTCCAGTTCAACAGCGCGATGATTATAGTTACTTAAATTACCATGTCACTGTTGAGCTGACGTCAATGATGGCAAACATGCTACATGCGACGATCAATGGTGACGGCAAAATATTTTGGTACATCATATCAGGGTAGCCTTGTTTTTTCTTGGTGAGCTTCACTCCTCGGGGGAAAAAAACACTGTCCAAGACTCCAACAATTTTGTTCAGTTTCGTAGCCCTTCTGTAAATTTAGTTTATGGATTATCTTGGGCATTATCATGTAAATCTGTAGTTTCCTTCTTTCCGTAAAGCGTCATCGGATTCCTCACAATGCTGCCCATGTTTGCTACGTGCACTGCTACACCAAAAGATTACCGCCTGCGCCATCATCCATTGGAAACTCAAGCATTTCCAAACAAATTGTGGAGCCATCACATAGGCCATAAACTACTGATCTCATGCCTGCTAGCCACACCTTTCTAGTGCATTGTGGTCAACCATGTTCTAACCATGTTTATATCCGCTTGTGCATGACCAACATCTTGGAAGAAAAACGTTGAACGATGTTCATTACATGTAGGATATCAAAAGCATATACACATTTTTCATGATTTGGTCATAATCTCAGCCACATGAACCGATTCCTTCTATAGAAGACTTCATATTTGAGCCACGTTAGTTGGAATCGACACGTTCTGTTTGGTTGTTTTCCACTTCTGTAGACATCAATGGTGACGGCAAAATATTTTGGCTAGGAACACAGGTAAAGCAGCTAGGTGAGGTTAGGGCTATAGGGACGAGAATGGCAAGATGTAGAGTATGGTAGGGGAAGGAGCAACATAGGGATTCGAAGTGCCTTGATGTTCTTTATGGGCATGCCAAGACATTGGTGCCCAGGTCTCTGCCATAGACGTTTCATGTGGTTTCTTTTCATAAATGTCTAATTCACTTGTAATGTTGATTGAACTGTACACTATTACTCCGTATTTCATTACATACTACTTGTTCAATTAGTATGGACTTGTTTTAATCTTGCTTATCTTTTTTTCTTTCTTTCTTAGTTTCTTAACTTTTTGTTGGACTTGATTTATTTCTTTTAATAAAGCTAGTAGGGGAGCTCCCACTCCTAGTTTAGAAAATTGTCTTGGATATACATCGTGGCTTGATGAAGGCACTCTCACAGTGAGATCACCAATTTTACCGGACAAGCGAATGTCAAACACTTCTTTTTTTTTAGTGGAGCACTGTCTAAATGTCACACTTTGGAGACCAACTTAGCAAAGTAGTAAAAAACAACTGAACGGCTTAAAATCAGCCGGCGTAAGGCCCAGTTCCTTCTTCGGGTGATGCTGACGGCAGCCGTATTCATTTTCTTTTCAAGCGGCCCAGTGTTGAGATTGAGGCAAATGAAAGATGATGTAGCTAATAGTCGCCTCCAAATACAAAACAGTGTAGCTGCACAATTCGGATGGAAACTGGGCAAAAGTTACATTACAGGTATAATGAAAAGTAAAGTTCGAGCTTAGGATGATTCAAACCAGAACAAGTAGGTATACAGACAGGGACATGCTTCACAGTCTCGAAGCTGCTGACAAATACAGGAAGAAGTACAAACAGCAAACTAAAACTACGTATAACGCACAGAGCATTAAGCATCATCATCTGACCTCTCAATTAATTTGTAGCCTGAACAGCGTCGCCTCCAGCAGAACCAGTCATGATGGAAAGAACGCCATCCCCAACGGTGTTGTTATCAGAAAAGAGGGACTGCGTCACCACGTGCGCGGCCAATTTAACTCCTTGTCTCGCTACTTCGTTGCGAATAACCGTCGAAAGTGCCGACGATCCGCTCCCTGGCTTCGAAGGAGCAGTAGAGGGGAGAACGCCGGCCGGAATATCCACGCCGCCGACCTGAGGTGCCGGGATAGGAACAGAGTACTGTAGCGGGACCTGCGGCAGCGGTTGGCCCATCGCGACCGGCCCGAGCGCCGGCTGCAGCACGCTTGGTTCCGAGGCTGCGGCTGCTGCCACGACGACCGCCGGTGCCGCTGCTGGGGCTGGCGGGCGCGGAGGGAGCTGGTGGTTCGGCGTGTGGTGGGACACATAAGCAGCTGGAGGAGGGGGCTGTAGGTTCGTCTGTGGTGCCTGTGCGTAGCCTGCTTGTGGGTGAGACTCAGTAGGAGGGACGACCTGAGGCTGCTCGTATCCCTGGGGTTTTACAGGGTAGTCGTTCTGTGGCTTGCCCGACGGTAACAGCGGGTGGCCCATTACTACCTCGGGGGACGGCGACTGCCCGCCTGCTGCGCCTGGCCAGTTGTTTGGTGTGCCTGCGGCCGATGCCGGCGTTGCCGCTGCCGCCGCGTCCCCAGCTGCTGGCTGAGTCCGCTGCATGATGAAGGAGGTGATGCCGAGCGCCGTGGCGGCGAGGGCGAGCACGCCCGCGCCGGCGAAGACGCCGTCCTTGAGGTAGGGGCAGTAGGGCGCTTCGGCCACCCGCACCACGTTGGCGTTCCACGCCGCTCCTTCTATGAACAGCGCGAACGCGATCACCGCCGCTATCCTGTTCGGTTCCATCATTTTTTATTTTGTTCACAAAACAACGAAGGGAGTTCTTATATATATGTAGTGGGCTCGCCATGATCGACCAGTTGGAGTCAGTATCACTACTCACCATGAGAAAACGGCGCAGACGATGCTGACGATCCTCTTGGTCTCCGAAGGGATGGAGCGGGACCTGCAGCAGCCGCAGCAGCCGCCCACCGCGGAGAAGGTGACCTGAGCCACTATCAGGAAGATGGCAGCGCAGATCCCGAGCCCGATCGCCGGGTTCTGCGGGTAGAGGCAGTCGTCGCCGTACACCAGTATGGTATATGGCTACATGCATGGAGCATGAGTCGAGTTCATCAGTTAAGCAGGCAAGCGAGTGTACATATATATATAATAACATACAATGTTCACAGCTCAAAACAAGATCTGTCATGCCCATAAAAAAAATAGAAGGAAACACAATATATAACTGGATATACTGATACAAAAGGGGCATAATATGATTGATGAATAGATATAGCTAGGTTGTTATTTGTAGGTTGGTTTCAAACGGAGAACTTGAATCTTGAAATAAGACAGCAAAACTGAAAGAAAAAATGCAGATCGGCAGTGCTTACGGTGAGCTTTGTCCCCTCTGCCGAGAATCCCAGGATGGCACTCAACAATCCTAGAGACCCGATCACTGAGCAAACGATGATCGACGTCTTATCCATTTTGACCGCCATTTCTAGCTTCTCTCTGCTTCCGGCGAAGGCGAGAGATGCCTGCTGGAGGCGTGGCTAGTGGCTTACTACTCTGATGATCTCCACGCGCGGCTCTAAACCAGAGTCGTCGACCCACGTTTATATCGGCGTTAGACACGCTTGCCGATTTACAGAGGGCACACCTCGCTGTAGCCTGTAGGGGTACATATGGTAGCGTACGTATAGCCGTTTAGGTCGACCGGGACGAGCATAAATCAAATGGTTTAACAGCCTGTTCCGGGCTGCTCGTGGTAATTCACTAATTCTTCAAGTGCTGCGTAGGGCGTACACGGGATATAGTTACTTTAATTTACTATCAGAACAGGAAACCACGGGGGTAGAAACTGTGTGGGTTTGACTCTGTCAAATTCGTTGGTACTTGGTATAGAGAGCCAGAAGCTCAGCTGGCTAGACTGCGACCCTCTTTGACATACAGAGGCCAACTATTCGCAAAAAAAAAAAAAAGGCATACAGAGGCCAACGCCATGTTGGCGATTAAGAATAGGACTCAGTGAAGTTTTTTTTTTTTTTTGCCGTTCCTCCATGCATGCTACATATACCCAAAGTAGTCACACCATTATCGTCAATGGCCGTGCATAACTGACACATTATTGGACGGGTATCTTTGCTAAATATAGGCCATGTTCGCTTCTCTTATAATCCGTACTTTTCAGCTTGTTTTTTTTTCAGGCGGAACAGTATTTTTCTCTCACAACAAATCAGCCGAAACAGTGTTTCGGCTTGTTTTTTTCAGCGAAGCGAACGAACCTGTGTAGTCATCATTATTGCCATTGGCAGTGCGTAGCTGACACGTTGGATGGATATCTTCGCCAACATAAAACGAAGCTTAGGCTGTCTATTTAGCAGAGAGCTTCACTCTCTGTTTTTTTAGCTTTAACTTTTTGATTTTCTGGCGAAGTGGTTCAACTGGTGAAGCAAGTGAAAAAAAATAGGAGAGTATAATTTTTTTTGAACTCTAGTTCCCAGTGTCAATAGAGAAGTGATCCGTTTATCCTTACTATAATCTTGCTGTTTGGCTGAATAGAAGTGTATTTCTCACGAAGAAGAATCTGTCTGCTCATAAACTTGCTCCTTTTGTCTAGAGACTGCTTATAGAACGGTTAGCGGAGTTGCGTTGACACTCGACATTGATGACAGATTGTAATGGCACAACCAAACTGCACGTTCTCAGCTGGCAGAGCATTCGTACAGGCGACGACTACGACTACGACTACGAGCAACCATGCATCATGCATGTGGGCGCACGAAACAAAACCATCCATGCCGCCTAAATGTACTACAAGTTGCACCAGATCGAGCCGCAAAACGTTTTCTTTAACCTTGATTGAACAGCGCAGAATGTGTCTGCTGGGAGTATCTTACATACGGAGTAGTACAAAATGCATGGAAACTCCAGCGGCCGTTCGGCTGGTCTGAAACTTGCGCCGTTCGGCTGGTCTGAAACTTGCGCCGTTCGGCTGGTCTGAAACTTGCTTGTTTGGTTTTTTTAGTTGGAATAGTATTTTTTTCTCGTAATATTTTAATCAGAATAGTATTTTTTAGTCAATTTCAGCCAAGTTTTAGACCAGCGAACGGAGCCATTTGCTCTGTACTCTTACCGGGTCCGTTCGCTTCGCTGAAAAAACAAACCGAAATACTGTTTTGGTTGATTTATTGTGAGAGAAAAATATCGTTTCAACTAAAAAAAATAAGCTAAAAAATACGGATAGTAAGAGAAGCTAAACAGTGTCTTATCCTGCTAGGGTTGACTTGACTCTGCCCCTTGTGCCGCGTCAGAATAGCGCGTCAAGACTTCTCGAGTCTTTTGGAGATCGCACGCCGATCGTGGAGGTCCACCGCGAGCATATGGCTGGGCAGAGACGTCACGTAGGCCGTAGGCGTCGCAACGGTGCGGAGCCTGACCCACCACCACTTCGTTCTTCGATCGGACAAGTGTCCCAGAGTGAAGACTTCTACGTTTCGTGAATGCGCATTGGTGTCTTCTCTGGGCCCTGTTCATAGCAACGGCTAATAGGCAAGTGCACAGAGACTGTCAACCATTTGTTTGATCTTGTCTTGTTATGAATCGTGTCCAAGATAGTATGAGCTCATTACTCGGGTGCACACACATACGTACGTACGTACAGGTTGTGATTTGCGGTACAACGACACGTGTATAAGCCGAGCGCCGCTCTGTACGTACTTCTTCCATCGAGTTGACTTGCATTG
This sequence comes from Miscanthus floridulus, assembly GCF_019320115.1. Taxonomy (NCBI): domain Eukaryota; kingdom Viridiplantae; phylum Streptophyta; class Magnoliopsida; order Poales; family Poaceae; genus Miscanthus; species Miscanthus floridulus. The sequence goes on along the minus strand of NC_089595.1, from coordinate 80,945,759 downwards.
TCAATCAATCCCCTTCCTTCCGCCGCCTGCATCATCGTCAACAACCGTACGTAGAGAAATGTGTTTAAATCCAGGAATAGGTTATATCCAGCGACACGGATCCAGAAAATATTTCAGGGGGCTGAACAACACTGTTGTTCGATCTTAAGTCTCAGACCCTCTACACTATAGAATTTTACCTAAACATTCATGGGGCTCCACAGGGGTTCCACTGCTGCGAAATGGGTAGGAGGGCTTGAGCCCCCTCCCCCGCCCCACCGCTGTGTCCGCCCCTGGTTATATCGGGTGTTATATGGAAGTGTTACATAGGAATATTCGAATAGTAATAATAAACAAATTATACAAGTCCTCAGTAATTCGCGAGACGAATTTATTAAGCATAATTAATCCGTAATTAGCTTATATTTACTGTAGTACCACATTGTCAAATTATGAACTAATTAGGCTTAAAAAATCATCTCGTAAAGTAGTCATAATCTATATAATTAGTTATTTTTAATCTATATTTAATACTCTATATATATGTTTAAATATTCGATGTAATAGGAACCAAATTTTAGAGGAAGAAACTAATCGAGACCTCGTGAATGACAATGGAGTGTAGTAGTATTACACACACACAACGAGCACACACAGTCGATATTGCGGCAATTAGGCCAGTCAAATCATCCGCATCGAAAACGCCAAGTCAGGGATGGTCCCCGTAAACAGGCAGTTGTGCAGCCGACGATTGCGGCGGAGGGCCAACCCAGCGACTGAACCGTTGCCGCGTGAGAAAGAAGCTTCGACCCTTAGCACGGCCATACTCGTATGCGGACAGGATGAGCCGGTGACCAGGCATCTATAGCCCTTTAGCACTGCGTAAAAAAAAGATTCTCCGTCACATCAAACTTGTGGTACATACATGAAGTACTAAATGTAGACAAAATCAAAAACTAATTGCACAGTTAGGTTGTACTTTACGAGACGAACGTTTTGAGCCTAATTAGTCGACGATCGGACAATTTCTATCAAATACAAACGATGCTACAGTGCACTACAGTGTTGCACAACGAATTTGGCAGCGCCGAATCCGACCAACTAAACAAGGGCTATGAGTGTTTTTTTACCTAGGGCCATGTTCGGCGGTGACAGATTCACTGTAGCTACAGTAACGTTTGTTTTTATTTGGTAATAATTGTTCAATCGTTGATTAATTAGGCTCAAAACGTTCGTCTCGCAAGGTACAACTAAACTGTGCAATTAGTTTTTGATTTCGTCAACATTTAGTACTCCATGCATATACCGCAAGTTTGATATGACAGAAAATCTTCTTTTTACATAATGTCAAACTTAGAAATTTGGTGAAACGTCTAGGTTTGATTGTGGTGAGCAAGTACGTACAGCAAAAAGACTGTATGTAGGCCTTACGCTGAGACGAAGGAAAAATGGAATAAGATAAAAGAGAAGTGGTTTACTCCATATCGGACTCTCAAGAAAAATTTGTGAGAGAAAAAAGAAATCATATATTAATAATAAAGAATGTCGTAGTTTGCTATAGTTAGGCTGTAAATGTACGCATAGCCTAACAACTATCTACTCTATATTATTAGCCATGTTCTTATTAGCATTAGAAATATTTTCTATAATGAATATAAGATGACTTGTTGTCCTAAACCCCAACGATGCTTAGAGCAAGAATAATATCATGGAAAAACAATCACGATAAATCAAAATCTGAGGCATATTAAGAAAAATAAATCCAAGCAATAACACCAATGCACAATGAGGCTAGACACTTTGATATATGACCTTGTTGATTAGCGTGAGTAGTAAATTACGATTTGAATTACTACTACAGAAGTTAATTGTAGGGACGGTTCTAGAGCCTCTGTAGGGGCGCCTGCGTCAGCCGCCCTTTCCAGGGTGTTTCTACAAAGGGTGCCTCTGTAGGAGCGGTTTCCTGACCGCCCTTGCAGTGCCCTCTGTAGGGGTGGCTGGTAATATCAGCCGCCCCTATAGTGGACTTTTGTAAGGGCGGTTGTATCACCAGCCGCCCCTGCTGTGTGTATTTGTAAGGGCGGTTCAATCAAGAACCGTCCCTACAGTGGATTTTTCAGCAAAAAAAAATAATTCAAATTCAAATCTGACCATATATATATCCACAAACACAAGACCAATATTTAGAACATCATCATAAGTCATAATTCACAAAAGTCCATCATTACAACATAGTCCATTATAAAGTCCATCATTATAGCATAGTCCATTAAGAAATCCACAAGTCCACATGCAAAACAAGTAGACATCTTTGTAGAGTAACTTCTATGTGCCAGTTTTCCTTATGATGTATTGTTTCATGGTACACTTGCTATCTTCAGTACACTATTGTTTATATGCTACTTGTCGTTTCATCGCTCATCTTGGATCCTAGAGTTTCTCGAAGCTTTCATATTATATCATCCATCTGTACAAACTTTACACTTGGTAACTGAGGGATTTGACATAATTTTGCAGACCAATCGCCTGACCATATATCAGTCGGTTCAACACCAAAGAAGTCTAGTACTTCCTCATGAGGCCGGCACCGTAATTTCTCATCATCAACATGCAAAGATTTTCTCCGGAAGTTTGTGGACAGTGAACTTTTAACTTCAAGCCTTGAGGATTGGTTCTCTTGTCACAGTGAAGATTGTGGTTTCAGGAAGCCAGCTTTTGATGTTCCTTTCGACCTTACTGAATTACAGAATTTTGATTATGCTCTGGAGGGTGTTACTTTTCAGCAGCTAGTAAGGATGTCAAATGCTCTATATGCGTCAACATCAGATGTTTTTGAAGCTACTGCATATCTTGCTTTGGAGGATTTCCTTCATGCAGGCATTAAAGGATTGTGGGAAACTTTCTAGGGCCCTGATGAGGCAATGCCTTCCTCAGTTGCCTATATACACAGCTCAAGTTCCAAGTTTTATCCTGCTGAGAAGGCTATTAGCAGTGGAAAACTCGATGGTGTTTGTGCAACTTCTGTACTGCTGAAGAATTTGAAGAATTCACAAGGAATATGGGATCATATTGTCGTGTTGGCTTTGTTGAGACCTGATATTGGAATGGTTTCTGCACAGGGTGACCAGGAGCCATCTCCTGCTGTCTTAGGGGAGGCACTATTCTTTGCTTTGCGTGTCCTACTATCTCGAAGCCTTAGCAGACCCTCCACTGTTCTTCGCAATTCAGACTGTGTTTACTTGCTTCTTGTTGATTCACAGTTTGGAGGAGTGGTAAAAGTGCAAGGTGATTTGAACAAGCTGGATTTTGATCTGAACAATGTTTATGACTGTGCTGCTGAATGGATAAAGAAACATGCCAAATTTTTAGTTTCTTCCATAGATCTAGTTTGGAACAAACTTGGGAATGCTAACTAGGGAGACATTGGGACCCTTCAGGTTCTCATTGCTAACTGGGGAGACATTTGGTGGACAGACAAGCTAATGGTAACAGTTTATTTCGATTCCAACAGCGAAGCCATTCTCCTGAAATTGTTGAAGTATAGGAGGAAGCAGCTATTGATGTGAAACCACACGAAACCTTAAGGCTTGAAATAGGATCTGTTGTATTGATGGATGATGCTTACGTACAGAAAGGTTTTCTAATCAATGATATCCTAACAGACAGTGATCCTCCTATTTATACTTCGACTCCTGTACAAGAACCTACCAAAACCTACTTGCTGTATGTAGGCTCCAGCCCTTCTCATTTGGAACCAGCATGGGAGGATATGAACTCCTGGTACCAAGTACAAAGGCAGACCAAAGTACTGACTGTGATGAAGCAAAGATGCATTTCTAGCAGATATATACCACAGATGGTATCTTCTGGACGGGTCATCCATCCAGGCCCATGTAACAAGCCTAACTATGTGGAGCATCTGACGCAGAAAGTTTAATTTATCTCCTATATTTCTCTTGTGGTGAGTACTAGATCAACACTAATGGTGAGTACTAGATCAAAAGAAATAATAAAAATTTAGAACATCTACCAACCTCATAACTATAGAATAGCTTTGCGACACAACAATGCACAAGCAGCGTGTTGAAGAGTTCAACTCAAAGGGTCTGGAAAATCTCTAACAATGAAGCTAAAAGGAGTTCTTTTGTTTCTTCATGTGGCATCCCCCTGAAAACGAGTATATTACCCCCACCGACCAAAAGACCTAACATTCTGAAAATTACTGCAAAAGTGCTAAGTGGTGGTACCATAAAAAAATTGTGGTATGAAATGGCAACTCCATTTCATTTAATCGATATGACACCTCAATAGGTTATAAAATGAAACTTGGGCAAGTTCCTTCGAGTTCAACATTGCCTGCAGCAACCTGTAGATATAGTTGAGAAATATTCTACTTATTGGCATAGGTAAACCTATGATATATTCCTTGTAAGATCAACACAATACTATTACAGTGGGTACAAAAATAATCATTCAGCTCCTCGTATGTGTTTTTAGTCTTTACCATCCAAAGAGCATTTACTCTAATGTGAGTACCATTCTGGTAAATTATGTCCATATACTTATTTTCTCACAGGACAAGTCTTTCAAAAATGAAAAGTAGTAAAGCACAAATATCTAGCTAAGATGTGCTAGAGCTTTCTTAATGCTTGTGAATAAATGTACAATCACAAAAAATAATCAGCCGAATATAGGCAATCATAACTGTAATCGATTCTAAGGAGTTGGCCAGCCATGGCTTATAATTGGTTGCAAGCTCAGAAATAAACAAACTCGAGTAGCTATGATACTAATTTCTTCCCCCTCAGAGTATGAAATCTAACGCTAATACAATAGACATTCATAGAGTTGACGAGCATCCTAATTTATTATCTCGATGGGATTCGGAGATTACCTCGCCTTGACGAGGTCGGTCCACAACCGTCGCCGCACCTGGTCGCACTCGGTTAAGGGGCTTCGCGGCGAGGAAGATCCAGGCGATGCTGCTTGACTGAGAGAGAGGTGGGAGCACATCCGGACGGCGAGGGAGATCCAGGGGATGGTCCTCAGCGGATTAGGGGGGAGCTTGGCGTCGGGCAGGTCATGGCCATAGGCGAGCAACGCTCGTCGATGCACGCTGGTTCGGCGGGTAAGGCGCGGCAAGGCACGGATGACGTGGGCGGTCAGGCGTGCTGGCCCCGGCTTACGGATGCAAAGAGGGCTACAGCAGTGGAGGACAACGACCTCGGTGCGGCGGAGGTCTGAATTTGGGCAACCCTTCCAAACCCTAGCCGGCTCGGCAAGGATGGAGGTCGAGGTCGAGGTCCGAAACGGGCATCGCGGCCTGGGGAACGGCAGTGGATGTGGCGGGGGCGGCGGTTGGGGTCAGGGAGATGGTGGAGGAGGCGGTGGAGGGGTCAGGGAGGGGCAGGTGACGGCGGTGTAGGCGCCGGCGGCGAAATTGGGCAGCCTGACCGTGGAGGAGCCCGATTTCGCCCAACACTTAGCGCCCACAACGACGGTCACTATAATATACCTCAGAGGCACTATAGGGGCGGCTGAGGTTATAAGCCGCCCCAACAGGGGCACTGTACGGCGGCTGAGGTTATAAGCCGGTTATAAGCCGCCCCTATAGTTGATTTTTTTTTTCAAAATTCTAAATCAAAATGAATTATTCACATGTAAATAATAAATAATACATTACAAAATTTTATAATTATTTTTTTATAGATATATTTATATATACAATAACTAAAACAACTACAACAGTTTAAAATTGCAAAATTGAACCTTTAAAAATGGGCAAAAAATTTTAAATTTTAAAAAATTAAAATCAAAACTACTAAAATAATTTTGAGACACCAAATGATCTCAAATAAAAATTTGATAAGCATCAAAGTTGTAGAGGTCATGAAGATCTACAACTTTTATTTTGGTCATCTTCTCATTTAACAAAATTTGAGCCTTTCAAATTTGAAATTTTAAAAAATAACAAGTTCAAACCAAAATTTGAGACCCAAAATGGTTTCAACATAAAAAGTGATGAATACCAAAGTTTTTCAATTCATTAATATCTACAACTTTTATTTTAGCCATCTTGTCATTTGACAAAATTTGAACCTTTCAAATTTGAAATTTTGAAAAACGACAAGTTCGAACCAAAATTTGAGACCCAAATTGATTTCAACATAAAAAGTGATGAATACCAAAGTTGTTCAACTCATGAATATCTACACCTTTTATTTTGGTCATTTCTTTATTTGACAAATTCTTAGCACGCATTGTTCACTAATCTTACACATGTCTCATATAGTTTATAAAACCTTATGAGAGATGTGTCACATTTGTGAACAATGTCATTATCACTTTGTCATATAAAGAAATGACCAATACAAAAGTTGTAGATCTTGATGAGTTATTCAACTTTGATATTTATCACTTTTTCAGTTGAAATCATTTGGGGTACCAAAATCTTGTCTGAAGTTACATTTTTTTTAATTCAAAATTTAAATTGCTCAAACTTTTCATATGTATATATTGACAAAACCAACAAAATAAATTGATAGAGAATGATTTTAGAAAATTTTAGGAAAAAAAATCATCAGATTTGGAGTTAGTATGAGAAAGAAAAACTAGTTACAAAGTTGACTCACAGATTAAAAAAACAAATCACACTGTTCACTATGATCATGTAAGGATCATCTAGAACAGTGTGATTTCTCTTTTTAATCTGTGGGTAAACTTTGTAACTAGTTGTTCTCCCTCATACTAACTCCAAATGTGATGGTTTTTTTTCCTAAAAATTTCTAAAATCATGCTTCAGCATTTAAGTTTGGTCAAACTTGAATGTGACAATGTTTTACACATTTTAAAATTTGAAATTTGAAATTTGACAAGTTCAAACTAAATTTTCAAACCCTAAATGATTTCAGATGTAAAAGTGATGAATATAAAAGTTGTTCAACTCATCAAGATCTACAACTTTTATTTTGGTTATCTTGTCGTTTGACTAAATTTGAACCTTTCAAATTTTAAAATTTGAAAAAAGACAAGTTGAAACCATAATTTGGACCCCCAAATCATTTCAACTGAAAAGGTAATAAATACCGAAGTTGAATAACTCATGGAGATCTACAACTTTTATTTTGGTAATTTCATAATTTGATAAATTCTTAGTACACATTGTTCACACAAACATACGTGAATGTAGTCTCAAACACACACACATAAATGTAGTTTCAAACACACATACATAAATGTAGTCTCACATACATGAATGTAGTCTCACACACACATACATGAATGTAGTCTCACACACACATACATAAATTTAGTCTTACACACACATACATGAATGTAGTCTTACAAACACCGACACACTTACATAAACTAGCTAGCCCACCGTGACAACTTTCCCCTTGACACCTTTTTATTCCCATGGCAATACATCTTTGGGCAGGTTCTTTTCCACAACCTCGATCTTCTTACAAAAGTCTATGAATAGCGGCATCTCATCGCACTTATTGTAAGCTTCAACATCGTCCACGCCATCAACTCTAATGATATGTTGTTTCCCGGAGGCCACCACGTGCTTTGTCTTCTTCTTTGGGGGGAGGTTACTTTGCGGGTCAGGCATATAGAAGACTTGTGCGACATGTTCAGCGAGCACCCAAGGGTCATCCTGGTAGCCTACATTCTGGAGGTCAACGACTCTCTGTCCGATCTCATTGAATTGATGTTGCTTGATCCAGCGGCATCAAAACAGGGCCTCGTAGGACCACATTTCATGCAAGAAGCTAGGGCCCATCACCTCGATCTGATGAACCAGGTGAATCATGTGATGTACCATTATATCAAGAAAAGCGGGAGGTAAACACATCTCTAGCCGGTTCTGGGTCTCCACCATGAATTCATATAGGTCACTCAGCTCTTACCTGCGAATCATCTTCTATGAGATCTTCGAAAAGAAATAGCACATGTGGGTGATGGCCATCTTTAGGAACTCTAGCTTTATAGCCCTGATTGCAATTGGTAGGAACACTGTCAGCATCACATGACAATCGTGAGCCTTGCAGTATGTTAATGATAGGTCCTTCATTGACACTAGCTTCTTTGGGTTCGCCGAAAACCCAGTCGGCACTCTGACCCCCCTAAGGAAATTGCATATAGTTCTCCTCTCCTCTAGGGTTAGGTTGAAGCTAGCCACGGGAAGACTGTACTTGCCATTATCCTATGGTACTAGCCAAAGCTCCTGCATCACGTTCAGCTGCACCATGTCTTTCCATGATCTGAGACCATCCTTTGACTTGCCCGTGTCCATCAAGGTAGCCATGAGACTCTCAAAGACATTCTTCTGCACGTGCATCACATCAATGGCATGGGGGACCTCCAAGTCTGGCCAATAAGGTAGGTACTGAAAGAAGATCGATTGCTTCTTGAATGGTACACCTTCGATGGGAGGTGTGCTTCTATCTCTGATCGTTCCATCTGGATTCTTCTTTCCATAGACGACGTGTATGTTTTGGACCATTCTGAACATATGTTCTCCATTACGACATCTCTTTGGAGGGGGTTCATCCTCCGGGATGTTACCATAGTATCTTAGGTACAATTTGCCATGGTACTTGTGACCTATCTTTAAGAAGCGTCGGTTCCTTATGTAAACTGTCTTCCTGGATCCATCTAGGAACACCCATTTAGTACCATCCAAACAGACTAAGCATCCAGTCTTGCCTTTGAACTGTCTAGACAGGGCAAACAACACGAGGTAATCATTGGTAGTAACAAATATTATTGCTTTGCATATGAAGTCCTCCTACTGGAACGCATCGTACATCGGCTCCCCATACCTCCATAGCCTCTTCATTTCTTGCATCAGAGGCTCTAAGAACATGTCTATATCAATGCCTGGTTGTTTGGGGCCGGAGATAAGAATGGTGAGGAGAAGATACTTCCTCTTCTGACACAAATACGTTGGGAGGTTGTACATGGTCAAGATGACTGGCCATGTGTCGTGGTCGGTCATCCTCTCATTGAAGGGATTTATTCCATCAGTGCTCAAGCCGAACCGTACATTCCATGGGTCATCACTGAATTCTGCTTTGTACTTGGCATCGAATGCTTGCCACTAGCTACAATCGGCCGGGTGTGCGATCGTATCATCATCCACCTTGCGCTCATCATCCCACCATATCATCAGTGCGGATAATTAATTAATGGCCTATTTATCCATAACTAATTAAAAACACACATTATAGAAAGGAATCAAAATAAATATTAAATGATAATTAGTAGCCATGGTAGAGGATATTTTACACATTAGCAACAATTAAAATCTTACACATTCACCTACATGCAAACCCTAGTCACATAAAGAAAAAATTGAAAAAGAAAAAAAAAACAAAATCCTAGATCTAGATCTAGATATAGGGTTTCATGACACATGCACCAAACTTCACTAATACTACACTAAAATCAACAAAGATGTACTAACAAATAGTGCAATCTTACTTTCCTACCTAATTTACCCTAGTATAGTGAAAATTAGGGTCCAATTTCACTCATAACTAGCTCAAGCTCCATGGAAGAGAGAGAAAACCAAAAATCAAATTACTCACTAACCAACGAATTAAACTTCAAATAAAGAGTTGGAGAAGCATTTCCTTACCTTTTAGAGCCTCTCCATCAAAGGATTTGAGATCAAAACCTTCCCCTTAGTAGAGCAATTTTTAGGAGGAGCCTAAAGCCTCCCAACCTTTTTTTGTAGAAGTGTGTGTCCCGAGGTGGAAGAAGGGGGTGGCTGTTATTTATTCGTGCGTCATCAGTAGGGGCAGCTGGTGATTCAGCTGCCCCTATAGTTGAACAGCAGGGGCGGCTGGTGGCAACCGCCCCTATAAATGGGTACTGTAGGGGCGGTTGGTGATTGAGTCGCCCCTACAGATCAGCCCCAACTGTAGGGGCAGCTCAGGTTACCAGCAACCCCTACAGTGCCATCTATAGGGGCGGCTAGGCTGCTAGGGCCCAAGGACGCTCACTGTAGGGGCGCCCCAACCCCAGCCGCCCCTACAGTAAAAATGCCCTCATTCCTAGTGTGAGAATCTGGCATAGTGAATCTTCTTCAAGCTTCATCACCACTTAGAAGTTATGTTGACGTGAACTATGTTTAGCATACCGATAAGGAGCTAGATCGCTTGGTATAGGCGGTCAAAAGATTAGCCTAGTTGACTTTTAGGTCAGCTGACACCTACACACAGTGTGTTCGCAGATGAACACTTCACTTGGTGCCTCCAGCAATGAGCGTGATCCGCGATACACATCATCGGAGGAGCGTCGTCGGGATCATGATATGCAAGACACGCTGACGTGGTCTCTTGAACCCAGAACCCAATACGCCCAAGAGGGACCCGTCAGGGCATGCTACTGCTTTGGAGCTTCATCGTCGTTCATCCACCAACCATGCAACGGCAATAAAAGAACAAGGAGAGATCGTAGATGGGAAAGAAATGGTAAAAGGAGTAGTAGATGTGTTTGCTAATATAGTGTCATAGATATTGTTATATTTTGCTAAAAGTTTGGTCAAATTTAAAGAAAAAATGTTTGGCTTAGAGCATCTCCAAAATTTTGCAAATCCCTTGTCCCGAGATGGTGATTCCATACTATTGGTAATGTACTTTTAGTCGCCTCCTCCTATATAGTACCAAAAATCCATCCACACTATCCATCTAACATGTTAGCCCCCATGTGACTGGGCAATTCATTTTCCTTTTTCTCTTTGTCTCCCTCATCTCTCTCCTCCCATGGCACCACCCGGGGGATATGAATAGAGGATGTATCTTCTACATTTAGATCTTATTTGATGTACATGGATTTACCTCAATCTGTGTGTGTTGAAGTAGATTGTGGTAGAACTTAGTCTAATTTTCACCATAATCCATTCCAACACATGTGGATTGAGGTGAATACATGTGCATCAAACAAGCCCTTAGGTGACAGTTAAAAATACAAGATATTAGGGATGGGATGAGCACCTGTGGGGGATATGACCTCCGGTACCCATAAGACAACACATGGGCCGCACCATCAGAGCTGGCCCAACCCACAAGATCAAGGCGTGCACGACACTAGTCGACGTGCACCGTAAGATATTATATAGTATCAAATAGAATATTTTCCTTGTAACCCTACCCCTCCAAAGTATATAAGGAGAGGCAGGGGTCCCCTAGTCAACATCCCCATATAGATCCTAGTCCTAGCCCAAGGCATCTACATATATCGAGTTATCGACATACATCTCATATTCAATACAATACACCAAAGACACAGTACGTAGGGTATTACGTCGATCAGATGGCCCGAACCTGTCTAAATTGTTGTCTCTATGCCTTGTATCACCATTTGGTTTCTGATTACGCGCACCTCCACCGATCAATCTACCTTCGTGGGATACCCCTTGAAGGACTACCGAGCATCTTTTGTCGACAGTTGGAGTCCACCGTGGGGCTCGTGCGTGTTGATCCCTAGCGAACCAGATGGCGTAACTCAAGATCAACATCCTTCGTGGCAACTCGGCTGATTGTGTCGACATCCTTCGACAACCACGACGCACGTCTTCGTACGCGGATTGACACCGCCAAGCTTCGACTATGTTCGTCCTACTCCAACACGAGATCAACTTCGTTCTAGCCATCAAGCAAGCCGCTAAGCGAGCTGCCCGCGTCGCTGACTAGATAACGCCATACGCCACCGACCAGACATTCTGTCTAAAGCTAAGTCACGTTTTAATATTCTTCTAAATATTCTCCAATCTTCATATATCGCCATGATGCTTCTCTGAGCTGTTTTATCCATTTTTGCTCTCCAAACGATTTTCTTTCATGTATACCATCTTAAAGATGACATATAGCTAAGTCTAAGATGAACCCCCTAATAGTCATGTTGACGCTCGGATGTCCCCAGAGACGGCCTTGTCTCTGGCTCCTCCCTACACGTGCACGAGCATCTACCCTCTGCGTTATAGGTGGTCGACAGCGGCTCCTTAGCGACGCTTTGTTCTTCCTAAACGCACACGGGCTCCATACTCCACGTTATGGTTAACGGGCTAGTTAGGGCTGGAGACTTAGCTACACACTAACTAGTCGGACTGTTTATATTAAATATAAATACGTCTTCATAATAACACTAAGTGTTCACACCAACTGATCGCCGAGCTACATACGCTATTTCTTCTCAAGAGTTCATATATTTCTACATAATGTACTACTCATTCTACATATTTGTATTGTAGGATTATTGTCCAGGTCATCGGACCACCTGGCGCTCGGACTTCTCCACCGATCAACTGGTTGAACCGCTAGGTTCATGGACTTCGTCGTCGACTAGTTGATCAGACTGTTCGCTGGTCACTACTACTCAATGCTCACTTTGTCGCCGACCAGTTGATCGGACTGATCGTCGCTCGTGCTTCATCATTAGCTACGCGGGGGACTCCTCGGTGCTCGGACATCGCCAGCTACGTCGGGGACTCCTCGCTGCTCGGATATCGCCAGCTACGTAGGGGACTCCTCGGTGCTCGGACATCACCAGCTACGCCAAGGACTCCTCGCTGCTCAGACATCGCTAGCTACGTAGGGGACTCCTCGGTGCTCGGACATCGCCAACTATATCGGAGACTCATCGGTGCTCGGACATCACCAGCTACGCCGAGGACTCCTCGCTGCTCGGACATCGCCAGCTACGTCGGGAACTCCTCGGTGCTCGGACATCGCCAGCTACACCGGGGACTCCACGGTGCTCGGACATCGTCAGCTACGTCGGGGACTTCTCGGTGCTCAGACATCGCCAGCTACGTTGGGGACTCCTCAGTGCCCGGACATCGCCAGCTACGCCGGGGACTCCTTGGTGCTCGGACATCGCTAGCTACGCCGGGGACTCATCGGTGTTCAGATTCTTCGTGCAAGCGTTGCCAGCTAAGCTGATGACTCCCTTGGTGGTCGGATCTTACTATGTCTCATCGGTGTGCTATCAAGCTGCTCCATGTTGTTCAGATCAGGGTGCTGATCTTGGGCAGCACATCTGGGGCCTTGAAACGCCCATGATAGATGACGTCGGTAAGCTTTCAGACTTCTTTTCTTTGACCCTGCTATAAGATTCATTCTTCATCTTCCAGCAGGCTCGGAGACTAAGTGGCTATACTTCACCTGGCGGTGAATGTAGTGCTTATTTCTTGATTTACCCTCCTTATTGACGGAGTCTAAGTGGCTACACTCTCCTAAGGGGAAGAATTTTCAAATTTTATCTTGAGCCCTTTACATCCTTCTAGCAAACCTCAGCTTCGAGTAAGTCTAGGCTTGCTCACAGTTGAACTACTCGAACGTCGTTCCCACTGCTGGGACAACAGCTCGGATGCATGTTCAACTGCTTGGACGCCTGTTCAACTGCTCGGATACTCGCTTCAATAGCTTGACTTCCAGTCAAACTGGTTGGACACCTGTTCCTGATGATCAGCAGCAAGTTAGACAGCTCGGACAAGCTAAAGACGGTGTTGCTCAAATGATATAAGGCGCTCGGGGACTAGCTGTGTGGGATATGACCCTCGGTACCCATAAGACAAGACATGGGCCGCACCATCAGAGGTGGTCCAGGCCATAAGATCAAGGCATGTACGGCACTGGTCGACGTGCACTGCAAGATATTGTATAGTACCAAATAGAATACTTTCCTTGTAACCCTATCCCTCCAGAGTATATAAGGAGAGGCAGGGGTCCCCTAGTCGACATCCCCATACAGATCCTAGGCCTAGCCCAAAGCATCTACATACATCGACATACATCTCATATTCAATACAATACACCAAAGACACAGGACGTAGGGTATTACGTCGATTAGACGGCCCGAACCTATCTAAATCGCTGTCTCTACGCCTTGTGTCACCATCCGGTTCCTGATTACGCGCACCTCCGCCGATCAATCTACCTTCGTGGGATACCCGTCGGAGGACTGCTGAACATCTTTTGTCGACAACATCAATCCAAACTCCCTAAATAACATTAAGTACTCTCTTTGTTCTAAAATGTAGGCCATTTTCAGTTTGTGCTATGTGAAAAGTTTCTAACCATGATCAAGCTTATAGAAAAATAAACCAATATCTCAAATAATTTTTTAGGGAAATATCTCAAATTAATTTTATTATATCTGCAATGAAATATTTTTTGATAGGGTATTTATTTGGTATTATACAAGTTAATATATTTATCTATAAAAAATCTAGTAAAAGTTATAAATTTAACTAGGACAAATAAAAAGAACATAGACTTTGAAAAGGAAGGCGCGTCAGGTTTGAAGACTCTCCTAGACAAAACTAGACCAACTTAGTTTTTAAAAATAAATTTCATTATCTAAAAAAATAAAATAAAAAATAAAAAACGGATGGGTATAAGACCTCCTGCGGGCCATGGCAACTTAACTAGGCCGCGGCCCTAGCGTACATCTGTCTGTTTCAGCCGCGTAGCGCTCGGCGTTTGAGTCGGTCCAAGCGGGCCGAAGCGACCTCAATTTTCCTGCTTGGTCGATCTGGGCTTCAATAGCTTATGCTGATCCGTTCCCATTGGACAGGAAGTACAGGACTATTATGCGTAGTTACTTAGAAAAATTAGTACTAAACGTTTTATTTTATATATATAACTGCTACTATATAAATAGGGTTTTCTCATTTTCTGGAAATTTGGATAAACGATCGAACGTGAAGTAGTGCCGCAGGGCAGTGGCAGCCTGGCAGGGCGCTAGCTTTCCAATGCTATTGCGGCCGCGTTGCTATCCGGTGGTCCGGCGGTCGGTGGCCAAAGTGACCAAACCGACCGAGCTCCGAACATGTGTCCAGAACCAACGGACACGACGTGTGATCCCGACCATTAGCTGAATAGCAGAGGTCAGAGGACCGATATATCACCCAACCAAAATGGAGAGGCACACGCCTACGTGCCGGTTGTTGTACCGCGCGGCCATTGGTTGGCTGGGGGACCCCGGCCGCGTCACAGCCACGACGACCCGGAGCGACGCCACGCACCAGACACTCCCTCAGTAGCTGCCTAGCTGCATGTGCCGTGTCTATGGGCCGTAAGGGCAGCTCCAGTCGTGAGTCGATTTTCCGAGGAGAGAGAACACCACGTAAGCAGGGAGAAAGAGTCGACTCCTTCAACCAAAAGCAAGTGAGCCACATAAAAGTTAAAAAGTACAGCAACGCCGGGCGATGGATAATTTATTAATACTAGGTAGCGTATTTATACGTTACTATAGAACAACTAAATCTTTTATACTAAAAACATATAGATCGCACGATAAAATAACAGTATTGTTAAATTAAATACCGACGTCAAAGTAACATTTAATTTAAAAAGCAAAGTTCATGAAATTAATATAGTCACGGAGAGCGTGACGTCGCAGACTCACAAACTCTACTGTATAGACTTTTCGTGATACGGCTAAGATAATATTTTATATCGGTAGAAAGAATTCTACTATATCCATTTCTTTCACGCGCCAATAAATCCATGAATAAGTTCCACTGCATCTCCATATAATCATATACACACAGGTTCGAGTATATATGTAAATAGGTTCGTGCTTTTGTGTTGCTACGGGACAACTAAACTTTTGTACTAAAAACACACGGATCGTACGATAAGATAACAATACTGTAAAAGTATATGACCGATGTTAAAGTGATATTTAATCCAAAAAGCTAAGTTCGTGAAATTTACATAGTTACAGAGAGCACGGCGTCGCAGGCTCATAAAGTCTACTGCGTAGATCTTTCCGTGATGCGACTAAGATAATTTTTTATACCGACAGGAAGAGATTTCTGATATCTATTTCTTTCATGCGCCAATAAATCCACGAATAAGTTCCACCACATCTCCATACCATCCTGTACACGGCGCTGGCAAGTGAATTAGCCACAACTTATGTAATTAGTTTTATAATTAGCTCATGTTTAGTCCTCCTAATTGATATCTAAAAATTCAATGTGACAGCGACTAAAGTTTAGTCTTGGGATCCAAACATCCCCTAACTCTCGACTCCTACTGGCTACTCACTTGCACCCCCATACATATGTGTATGCACGTATATACTCTAATGCCAGAACGTCTAAGATGGTCTTTATTATCAACCCTTTGAAAATATCATAACTTTAAGGTTGTCATTTGTGTATGCTGTAGGATTTGGATGCTTTGCACTGATTCATGAGGGTGTCCATGAGAGTCGAAATTTTTTATGCTATTACGATGTCTAAGCTTACCAATCAGACAGAGACGAACTTGATTGTTAAAATATTTTCAACACTGCTTTCATATACTCCCTATGTCCCAAAATAGAATTCATTCTCGCTTCCCGAGAAATCAATTTTTTTTAACTTCGACCAATTATATATAAAAGAATATTAATATTTATAATACATAATTAGTATCATTACATAGACCATTGAATATATTTTCATAATAAACTTATTTGGAGATATAAATGTTGCACGTATTTTTTATAAACCTAGTCAAAGTTGAGAAAGTTTGACCTACACACATCCCATAACGATTTATATTTTGGGGCTGAGGAAGTATATGCTAATGGGAGTAGTCAACTGAAAGTCGTGATGAACACAACAATACTTTCATGTTATATGCTAATTGGAGCATGAAGAAATACAGGGGAATGGACCTATATATGAATGGTGAGAATATTCGTTTAGGAAATTGCAGAAGGTTCACCAGTCTCACCATGTATAACATGCACATCTTTTATTTGGCACCACTGATATTCTCAAAGAACAACCACTTTTTTAATTTTAGGTCTGTATGCTGGAAACACTAAAATTAAGGGTCAACCTCGTTGAGTCGTCTTGCTTGATCTTTGTCAATTGTTTTCTTCCATGCATGATTATTGTTTCCTTCAATGCATGTGGCATTAGGTGATCGATTTATTTTCTTCAAAGTAGGCGTGGATCGCAGGAATGACAGTTTCTTTTTCTATCACGCGGGGTATCGTATGGCCAGAAGGGAGGAGTCTTGCTTGATCTTTGCCAATTGTTTCCTTCTATGTATGATTATTGTTTTCTTCTATGCATGTGGCCTTGGGTGATCAATTTGTTTTCTTTAAAGCAGGCGGGGATTGTAGGGATGACAGTTTCTTTTTCTATCGCGCGGGGTATCATATGGCCGGAAGGGAGGAACGACCCAAAAAAAAAATCGCACAAAAAAATAGTCTTACTTTTAGTCTTTTTAGTTGTAGGAGATACATGTTTGGATTGGGATAGAGATAGGGATTGGGATTGAGAAATGGGTTGGGATAGCAGAAAGAGGTATAGAATGGATATGCTACTCTTTATTTTCTTATCCTTATTCATTTCCTATTATTCAAACATGGGATCTATCTCCGTTGGGAAAGCGCGTGGAGTCGCCCTCCGGTGAGCCGAGTTGCTGCGACGCCAAGCTAGAGGTCCTCCTTGCCTCAGGTAACTCTTCCGTGCAAAGCGACGGCAGCTGTACAGGTGGAGGTCATGCGAGCTACTCGCTGCTCTCCAGGTCGACGACGGGCACAAGGCCGTAGCTGTGTGGCGCCGCTCGAGCTGGCCATGCGGACGCCCAAGCGCGCTCCCCAAGGCGACGCCAGTGAGGCCAGCGCACACGGGCGGATCTCCGACCACGCCATGCTGAGACGAAGGTTTGCGGCGCCCAAAATTCATTTTTTATTTGGCAAGAGTCGACTTAGAATCTTGCATGGACTCTTTTTCTCTCTCAACGAGTCGCCTTCTCCGGTGGTTGGGTTGACCCATGGCTGTGCCAGCTAGGACGATGAGTTGCTTTGGATTCGACGCCGGAGAAGCCCTAAGAGGATAACATATTAATCGTCCTGTTCGTTTAAGCTTGTTTGGCTTATAAGCCATGGCTGAAAGTACTATTGACTGGTTTGGTACGAGAGAAAAATATTATTTATTGGCTGATAAGTCATGGCTTATAAGCCAAATACGACTAAACGAACAGCCTGAATATACACGTTTGGATTGAGATATGGATAGGGATTGGGATTGAGAAATGGATTAGATAGCAGAAAGGGGTATGGAATGGATATACTACTCTTTATTTTTTCTATCCCTATTCATTTCCTATTATCCAAACATGGAATACTACCCTGTTCGCTAATGCTGAAATTTGGCTTATGCTAATGCTTATGCTGAAATATTGTCAGAGAAAAATACTGTTCCATGGCTGAAAGTAGATGTTGAAAGGATGATACCACTGGCGAAACCCAATATTCACTCTATTCGTTTGTTGGTTTCAGCCAGGCTTATTCAACTAGCCAACAATATTTTCCTCTCACAATAAATCAGCACCAGCCAGCCCAAACCAGCCTAGAAACTAATCAGTGAACATGCTGATTTTCATTTAAAGAAAAAACTAGCGAAACCCATTAACCCAACATGCTGCACTTTTCCAGATTCCGGTGGTGCATCGTCCTTTTTTTTTTGTATGTAGTGGTAGAGTGCACGCGCTCATCTTCTCGATAAAGGGACGTGCGACCGGCACATTTGAGGGGCTTTAATATGTGATTATGACCTACGCTAAATTCTCTCTACCTTAATATAGTGACGCACAAATCTTTTATGTGTTCGAGAAAATAATTATGACCAACCAATTTCACCGTCCTTGTGCGTCGTTCTTTACGTTGCTCTCCTCCCTTTTTTTACACACCCAATTTTTCTCTTCACTTATATTTCCAAATGACTCTAGAAACTCTTTGGTGTTTAACAAATAATTTTTAAAAATATTTTACATATCTAGTCAAATTATTAAAAAATGATTTTTCGATAAACGATGAGTGTGTTATTTTAGCATGGAATGGGTGGGATATATGCTTATTTTAAGTGGGTCCCGTGACAAGGGGATGCAAATTGCACATCCTAGCATCTCCGCTTGAATCTCTCTAGGTCATCAACTTTTAGCCACTGCCATGCTGACAAATAACAAGCAGTCTGTTTGGCTAGAGCTGAAACGATCGTATACAATCATGGATTATTACTGCTGGCTGGTTTGATATGAGAGAAAAATACTGTTTTAGCTGAAAATTTACGGTCATTTACGACCAAGGTGGGTCCTAACAGCAGTGAGACAAATAAAGACCTGAACCGTGCTGCTGACACTTCCTATTTACAGTACCTCTTTTATCCCATCATTCTCATATAAATATGATCCGCATATATTTTCTAAGCGAAGAGAACAGAAAAATAGCAGGATGAAATAATTTCGTAAAAAAAATAGCAGGATGAAAGAGTCGCAGCAGGTATCCATCCATGCTGCAGTGACGGAGGGCGGGAATAGCTTCGGCGTACGTATCCGTCCATGCTGCAGTGACGGAGGCCGCCAAAGTTTGGTGTCGTATCCTTCCTCTCGTATTCAAAGGCAAATTCACACGCTTTGGACTCGCGCATGCTCCGCCGTTCCTGAATAATTATCGTTGTTGGTATACGTACCATAAGTTTAACTCGATTTATAAAAAATACATAGAATATTTATATTTCTAAATAAATTTATTAAAAATAAATTAAAAAATCTTTTCAATGATACTAATTATGTACCATAAATATTAATATTTTAATATATATTTAGTTAAAGTTATTTATCGAGAAGCGAAAATAACATATATTTAAAGACAGAGGGAGTATGCAAAAGAAGAAAGCGAAAAAGATATGGAACGATTTTTTTTATTCATGTCCAATGGGCATCTAGCTACAGTGGTAGAAGAAAGGAATCGATGCTTCATCCATTTCATTCCTTTCATCTTGAATCTCTCTAGTTGACGTTTGGTTGTTTTGGCCCCTCCTAATAACTTAAATTTTTTTTATGTATTTACACTGTCATCTAGTTATATTTATACTATCTTATTACTATATTATAATAATTTATTTAGTGTAATTTATTAGACAGAGTGGTGTAATTTAGGGATAATACAACTTATACTTCTATGAATTGCATATTTCAAAGAAATATATGCTAAATTTTTCAGAAAAAATTACAAATTATTTATATGAAATGCAGATACAGAGAAATATATGTCAAATTGTTTATAAATTGTTGCTAAATTTAAGAAAAAAACACAAATCTTCACACATCGCACACAAGAGGGGAGCGCGCCGTCGTGGAGGAGACAGCAAGCTGTGGCCGCCTGAGATCCGGACCTCGGCTGCTGCCGACGCGCCGCCGTCCATCCGCACGCGGAGGAGACGAGCGCCGGTATCCCAGTGTCGTCGCGCGGCTCATGGGCCTTGACGCGCTTCCGTAGCCAGGCGGCCGTCGGGATCGGGCAGCACGGCGGCGCCGCGAGCCTAGTCACGCTCCGCGGTCCCTGTCCGAGCGCGAGCCGTCGTAGTTAGGCTTTGGAAAAATCGGTTGTTGGTGAGACCAAAACAACCAGTTGCTCTTTAGCGTTTCTCTTTCTGTAATTAAAAATCTTCTATTCCAAATAAGAACTTTAGGATTTTCCAGTGTTTCTCCAAAAACAATGCTTTTGTGTTTAGTAACCACGACACATGTGCGTTCACATAATTAGTGAACCGCATGCAACATACAGTACAGTTTAGTTATCACTCTCTGGTCTAATTGTGTGTGCTCATTCTGAAATGATAAGTTTTTGGGTAATTTTTTTTTAATGATAGAATATCGAGTTATTTGGGATGGATGTTATACTGTAGTAAGAGCATATATATAAAGGTAAAGATTTCGTTGTGGCCGGCCGTTTTGAAAGCGCACCACACGCCCACCTCCCCATCACCCTCCGTAGCGCGCCACACTATTATTCTTCCCCACCGTTCGAGCCCGCCCCACCTCCTCCTTTCCCAACTCCGGCGGGCTTAGAAGATAAGGAGTTTGGGAGGGAGACCGGCCAGGTGATGAGGACGATGGGAGGGCGGTTTAGGGGTTCTGGCAGCGGTGGAGGCGGCAGGATCAGGCCGAGGCGGGGGAGCCCATAGCCGCGGAGCTCCGACGAAACCCTAGCGCGACGTGGCGGGGTGGTGGGCGGCGGCGGAGGCGGGGACGTGGAGGAGTGCGAGGGCGAGGGAGCCGCTGGCCGGGGGCGAGGAGGAAGACCAACGGAAGCGACGAGGGCGCAGGGCTGTCGGTGGCGAGGAGGAAGAAGGCGCAGGGTGCTGGAGGCGAGGAGAAAGAAGGCGGCCCACGGCCATGCGGCGCGAGGAGGAAGCCGGCCGTGCGCAAAGGCCTAACGCATGGCCATACGCGTGTTAGCCGCGTCCATATATAAATACAACGCCAAAATGACGAAAGAATGTATGTATAGGCTTGTTTAAATAGCCAACTAAGAGCAGAAGTTATGTTGCTTACACGCACGGAACCTCATATATCATCACTACTTGCACTATATTACTGCTGCTGCATCCGCAAGCACAGATCGAGCAAGAAGATGCAAATGCGACTAGACAACAAACTCTGCAGATCGTCCAGCGAGCCACAACACCGCTAACAGTCGCTACTCTAGCACTACAATGTTGTCACTAGAAGCAGCTGTACGTGATCCCCAATCAATTGGACCGGTGAAAAAGCCGAGCTGAACTTGGAAGCAAAAGCAAAAAGGAAAGGAGAATCAGGGAACAGAAAAGCCGTAGCAAGTCCTCGCCATCAAAGGACCAAACATGTCACGCCTGTGAAGGGCAACTTGTTTGCACGCAATAATGCAGGGGGGCTAACAATAGGCAGCCAAGCAGGCAGAGCCAGACACAGCGCATACGGAATCACATGCCGTTGTTCCATATTACTACTCCGTACGTCCCAGTCTGCGCCGGGCCCCGGCGGGCATCCAAAGAGAACCTGCATTGCTGTCGGTCCGGCACTCCGGCCGGCTTGGGTTGGTCTCGGTCCCGTCGCTGCTGCTGTTACGGCGCCTCCTTCAGGCTTTCAGTGTCCGTGCTCACACAGATCCTCCTCGTCCTCGTAGATTTGGCTGTTGGAGCGGGCCCGACGATTGCATGCATCTTGGCATCGCTGCTCCTGCTCCGGCGTTCAAAACACTGAACCGTACCGGTGCTTGATGCTTCATGTTCCCCTTTTCTTTGTACGTATCGTTTCTTTTGGGTCACTATGATCAAGTCTTTGATCTCTTCTCTCGCTTCGGTACTTATTAAAGCTAGGCAGCAGAGCCAGTGGATCCTTGTACTACTAGACAGTGCTGCAGTGCACAGTCCACATACCGTGCTTTAGATTTGTAATCTGAATTTCTGTCTCTCTGCGTGTCGACGACGCACCAGTGGCCGAGTGGGCTCACTTCGCTGCCTTGATTTTTTTAAAATTTTTAACACATTTTTAAACTAATTTTAAAACTAACACTGTTTTTTTTTCCCAAATCTAACACTTTTTGCCGCGTCTATTCCCACGACGCGGCAAATTAACGCTGTCGTGCCATGCATGGAGGCGCGGATAAGCTGCCTACATGGTAGCGGCCAGGGCCCCTGACCGGTGACGTGGCCAGCTCTATCGCGCCACCGATCAGGGTACGGCGGTGACGCGCCACGCATCAAGGCGCGGCAGTGACGCGACACTTGCCAGGGCGCGGCAGAGTCTAATATAGGCCCGTGGCCCAGTCCTGCCCCTCTCCCTCTGTTTCACTCCGTGCCGCCCTACCCCTGCCGTCGCGCCTCCCAGCCCGCACCGCCGCGTAATTGCCTCTCGGCTCCCCCACGGTCGGCCGCCGAATTTCTCTCCCTTACCGTTCCCCTCTCTACCTTTCCCGAAGCTCCTCCTCGGCCTTGTCAAGGTAATGAAGCTTCTCCTCAGCCTCTACGGTGGATCGAATGATTTGAATGAGTAGTTAGGGTATGGAGAAAAATATGAGTTCGTTAGAACGCTAGATTGAAGGATTAGGATTAGGATTGCCAATGTTAAGGTTAATTTGTTAGTTAGAATTATGATTACCATGTATTTTGCTTGTTTGAGTTTGCATGTCAACTATTATATGTGAATAAATATATGGACACACTGATAATGTACCAAATTTTATTTTTTACTGATCAAAGTATAGTTTTATATAGTTTTCATGTTTGCATCTAAGATAGAGTTTGCACCAGTGTAGGTTATTTTTATTTGTTGTAACGCAAATGGTTCTCATTGACATTAATTTGTGATGTTTTGATTTTTATTTGTTAAATTACAATCGTTTTGTTAGATGCAAGAAATGTATCGGGAGGAGTTTTGGCGAAAACGGGGTCGTCCTCGAGAATTATATCCCGACGTGACTAGCAAAGATGCCCTCGTCCCTCTTGACCTCCCTGTCCCTAACTGTGACTGTGGTTTCCCGACCGACGTGTTTCAATCGAGACATCCAAACACAGCGGCGCATTCTTCTACACATGCAGTTGTTTTAATGTAAATAATTATTTTCACTATCTTTTTTTCTTTATTTGTGTAAGTATGCTACTAATATTTTATTGGAATCTTATTGTGTAGGACCATGAGAGGTGCTTTTTTCTTTCAGTGGATCGACGGTGTAGACAAGTTTGACCCTAGGTACCTTCTTTTCGATGATTGGTGTAGAGAGAGACATCCACGTGGGCACTTCAAGCGGTGAGTTCCACCCCCTAACCCGCGCCAATGACGGCTAAGGAGAAGCACCTAGCCGCAATTAGACGACTCGAGGAACCTCCTCTATGCGAATGCGGAGATCGAGCTGTGATAAACCCTAAGAATACATTAGAGTTTGTGTGTCCGAACAAACACGAAGTAAGTGAAAAGTGTATCTGTTTAAATGTTTAGCTCTATATGTGTGTACTAATGTATTATCTTGTAGCGTTATAGATTTGCGAAGTGTCATTTCAATGAGTGGCTCTACGGTCCTAATAATCAATGGACGGAGCCACCAAAGGCAAAGAAAAAGAAGAAAGAAAGGTTAATTTACATAGCACCTCCAGTCAAGTGCGAATGTGGTGTTAAATCCAACTACGGTCTAGTCCCTTCGGAGCTTGAAATAGGCCATTATTACGGCCATATGGTTGACTATGATGAGGTTGGTTATTTTTGTGGTAAACATGAAATCGTATTTTGTTTATTTTGCTAAGACATATATGATATAATTTTTTTATTTGAACAGAGCACTAGAAAATGCAGGTGGAAATATTATGATGGTCAAGCTAAGTTCTTGGATGCACTGAAGGGGAGGCAAGTAATTGCACAGAAGAGGGGATATGGACCCGACTACGCCAACCTATTCGTTAAACATCACAAAAACAAGATGCGTGAGTTTACTATACAGCGCGGTATTCGTAACCCGATCGATGTTGGGCTTGACAAATGGGAATTGAAGAGACGGAGGGTGTTAGAGGAGGAGAGGGCAAGGAAGGAGGTAAGGGAGGAGGAAAGAGTACAGATGCAGGTCTTGAACGACCATGTTGTTGCATTGTGTCCCAGTGAGTCATTGGAAGCCTTGTTATTTTCATTACCTGATTTTAAATGTAATATAATTGTGTTGCTAACTTATTGCATTTCATACATGAAGGGATTGGATGTAGCGAGGACCATGCCGCAAAGGTGGCCCGTGTAAGATTTGAGGAAAAGAAGTTACATGAGCATAGAACATGAGCTGGTCGCACTGTTCAATCTCCAATTATGTTGTCTGATGAGGGGGACGAGGATGAGGACGACACTGTCAGGTTGAGCGATCTCATCGCTCTTGCTGAGGCGGGCTTGCAGGTGGAGGAGGCTGAGGACGACACTGGCAGACTGAGCGAGCTCATCGCTCTAGCAGAGGCGGGCTTGCAGGCGAAGAAGGATGACAACGCGTTCTTCACTCAGGCCGTAGAGGCCGCAGATGAAGCGGAGGCCGCTTACTACAGGCGACAGATAGATCAAGGCAATGCAGGTGAGCCTAGCCACATGAGCCAAATAGAGGAGGACGCGTTCTTGACTCAGGCCGCAGAGGCCATAGGTGAAGCAGAGGCAGCTTACTACAGGCGACAGGCAGATCAGGGCAATGCCGGTGAGCCTAGCCACAGCAATGAGGTTGTGTTAGAGGACTGGTACTCAGATGACGAGTTGCTTACTCAGTATGTTTCAGACTAAGGATTAGTACAGGTGTGCTAGTTCAATGTTTTAGATTTGGTATTTGTATCGTAGTAGAACTTTCTTGATGCTGCATTGTGTTTCATTTGAACTATTTATGTATTGTACCCATGTAACAAACATTATTTAATTTTTGTAACAGACATTGTGTTATCTCATTAAACTTTCGCCATGAAAAATGGTATTACAATGCTACTGCTGAGCATGGCGCGCCCAGCATGGCGCGGCGGTCAAAGCGGCAGCAAAAGGAACAAGGCACTTCTGTTATGTTGTCGTGTCGATTTAACGAATAGGTCAACAGGAAGGATAAGTGCATGAGACAATCAATATACAAGTTTAGCAATACTAACTTGTACGCATCCCAAGTTCATCGCAAGTTCGACAATACCACTGTTCGACATAAGTTCAGCAAGTCATAACTATAAAACAAGTTCATCAATACATAAGTTCGACATTACTCAACATACTACATATTCCATCAGTATATGGGTGTCCGAGTACAAGTGCATCAAAAAGAACTTCTATGACCTAGGAGTATATGATGACCGCGGACGTCGCTGCCTCTTCAGATGTGAAGGCAGCACGTTAGGGGTGAACCCAACGTCGGTACGGTCTCGGTGGCAGTACACCAGGCGGTACTGCTGAGTGTAACTAGGACCCTACAATTACAATATAGGCATTGTTACTTACAATGTTTAAGTAATTATGACGTATATGGCGAAGGGTTGTTTCAAGTACCCATGCGTCGAACTATATATGAAATGGTGCATCACCAAGTTGAGACATCCCAATCTCATCGTAGTCCTCCTCCTCATCCTCGTTCTCGTCCTCGTCCTCCTCATCCTCGTCCTCCTCAACGTCGTGGTCCACAGGACCCTTGCCGCGATTGCCGGGAGTACGAACATAAGAGGTCCTACCAGCCATCGTGTCGGAGGAACCTACTCGTGTTGGTATAGTGCTCGAGCGTAAGGAACTAGATAGGTCTAGGGCATAGGGCATCTCCCATGGAGTATCTGTGGTAGAACCGCCCAAAATAATGCACTTACATAGGTACTCATCTTCCACCAGACACTAAGCACCCCGTAAGCAGCCACAGCGGGCGGTTTCTGTCGGGCACACCCCAAGGGAGAGCCTGAAAGATCCACATTTTTCCCAATGATCCAATAATAAGAACGAGTTACAATACTTACTCCGTTTCATACATCCAGAGTTCTTAAAAATTACATTATTACATAAGTTAGAGTGCGGAATATTAAATAGCGGAATAAAAATAAACATCTATTGATAATGAACAAGAATCCGTCTGTGTCCACCAGAAGAATCCTTCACACAATGGCTACGTCTCAAGCAGTACCTGCAACAGGGGTAAATAAATCCTGAGTACACAATGTACTCACAAGACTTATCCGACTAGTGGGAATAATGTCCCAACTCCAAAGAATATGATAAGCTTTATGGTTTGCTAGTTTCCTTTTTGCAGAAAGCAATACTAATAGTGAGTCCTTATTTATGTTATTATTAGTAGACATGATTAATTTATTATCTAGCCATTCTATGTAAGCATCTGTTCTACTTTCAAGCAAGAGTTGAGCAATCAGTTTCATTTCACCACCTTTCATCTTTCAGTTCTTACTACGGTGCTAGAGTTTAGACAAGCCGTACCGGATTGCCTAGCAATTTGTAAAACAATGCCCCCAGCTGGGTACCCAGAAAACACACACCCCGCTTGTACCCTAGGCACAAGCAGGACCAACCCATCACCCTCCTGTCCTAGGGTCTAGGTCCCTGTCCAAACTTGGACTCCAAGCCCCCGCTCCTCAATCCCAGACTCAGTGCGGTGCAAGGACCTCCACCATCCCCGCCTCCAATCAGTCGGTCCAAAAAGAGCTAGAACCCACGACAAGAGAGCAACAAGTCTTCCCTACGCCCATACCCAAGTATGTGCTCGGGATAATAAGTCTGTGACTTGCCTAGAATCCAATGCAACGACCGGTCCTTAACCGACACAGATAGGGAAAAAGTGTAACCAAGCTATGCCCTGTTGGTCGTAGGACACAACCTCTTACACCCACCAATATCCAAACCATATCCCTACCCGGTCACCATTTTTCTTTTCCACCATTTTATCATGAGTGATCATAATCATCACCTATTATGAGTAACGGCAGGTTACTCACGCTATTGAAATCCTGAGCATAGCAGCTACTCGACCTGTACTAGTAGGACTCATAGGTAAGTATATTTATGCATGTAGTTTCCATAAAATGCCTGTAACATAAATGCACATCATATATATGATCATTTCAAAAATAAAGGTTATGCACAGGGGCTTGCCTTGGACAGGCGGTGTATCAACAAAGTCAGCAACAAACGGCTCTGGGGCTCCCTCCTGTACGAGAACCTCCTCCTCGTACTCCTTAATAATCTCCTCATAGTCCTATTTGTCCGTAGGCACAAACTCTACCAACTCATGATCTACATGTATGAAATGATGAAGCAACACTTAGTAATACGGCAACAACAACTCTTAAAATAAAAATACATCTATCAAGCTACTAAGCTAGTTCTACCGACTAAGGTGCTAAGTTACCTACTGCTACCACTAACAAGTATGAAGCATCACATATATTATCTTAGCAACTAAAGGTATTCTTACTCTTAATACCGATTTACTCTATATATGATAAAACAAGGGGTACTAGCTACTCTATTTATCAACCTACTCAAGGGCTACAAAAATTACAGTAAGCACATAATAATCTAATGAGCCTACTATAAAAATTTCATGGCTAAAGCTATCATCGATTTGCCACAAAAATTCCTACAAATATTAAGTTAACTAATACTAAGCTTTCTAAATTGAATTTATGAATCTATCATTACCATAGCTAATTGTAAACTAACTGCACCAACAGATAGATAACATTTTTGTGAACCTAACAAATTTTGTTTCACTATTTTTGGACATCTATAGAATTTACTATAATTTTACCAAGACCAGCTCAAAACTAAATTGAATAAACATTTGTTAATTCACTGGAAAAGGAAACTAAACTTCACCGCACAGCCCACTACTCACGGCACGACCCATGCTCCCGTAGCGCGCGCAAATGCGAGCCATCGGCAGCCCACGCGCGGGCGCACAGACACGGCCCACGACGGAGCCCGCGCGCGCTGATGTTTATGCAAAAGAGCCCTCGGCTTTCAATCAAGTTACACGAGCGAGGAAACCAAGTCAACACGACGCAAAGGCACCGCTCAATTGAAACAACAGAGCATGAAGCGACGCGCTTGCCGAGCACTCGCCTCGACGGCCATGGCAGACCACCGTGAGGAGAATGCCCCACATTACCTCACTAGAGGACAAAAGCTCATCAGGTCGACTCCAATCATGAGCTAACTACCAGGGCTAGTTGGGTACACGGTTAATTGGATGGAGGTGGACTATGCAATTCCAATTGGTTGGATGATGCTGTTCGGACTTAAGGGGGCCAACGGCGGGGAAAAACTCAAATTGAAGACAGACGTCGTACGGTAGCAGCAGTGGCAAGCTTGGCGTGAAGCTGGACTCCAACTCGACCTCCAGACGTGCGCAATTACAAGGATGGGGCCAGCTCTATGGGTTGGCCTTGGCGTGGCTTGGCCGGCCAGCGCGACGCCATTCAAGGCGATGTGATAGGAGCTTGGCGTGGCACAATCACTAATTGGGAGAGGATGGCAGCGCGACGGTGATGGCTCCATGTGCGCATACAAGACCGACACGATGACGTGCAACCGCAGCGGCTTGACTAGCAAGACGACGGTGGCTTGGCCCTACATGCCTAGGTGGCTGGCGTCGGTCTGGGGAGGTAGCAGCATGGCATCGCATCGGGCGCAGACGTGATGGCAAAGGCAGGAGGGCAAGCCCACGCGCGTGCAGCCATGAAGTGTCAGCAACAGCAGTGGCCGTGCAAGTGGCGGTCAGAGCGTAGCGTGACCAGGGGCGCACCTTGACATGACGGCTAGCAGAGTGGCTCAGGTGGAAGCGATGGCAGGCAGTGAGAGCGCACACGGGCGACCCAGCGAGGTAGACGACAGCGGCGAAGCAGAGTGGCTGGGCCCGGCCAGCGTAGTGGCATGCGTGCGGGCGCATGCACGTCAGGCGGCTGGCGTGGTAGCGCTGGGTGCCGAGCACGGTGACCACGCCCCGACGCCAAAACCGACGGTAACGGGCCATGCACGATTTTTAAAGTGTTCCAAAAATCAAACTCGATGATTCAAATGCCAAACTAGTTTTTTCTATACTCAAGAGGGTACCTAGGGCTACCAACTAAGCTAAAACATGTTGCCACTTCTTAACCGAAATCTCCTACAAAAATTGTCGAACTTAGCTTCGTCAAACCATTTTCTAACTTAAGAAATGTGACTACGTCTTGATCAGTTTCGCGTCGAATGCGATTTTCAAGCTATTAAGTAAGCTAGCTAGTGAATCCCATTCTTGACCGCATGTATTTCATCGTCCTCTATGAAGCTTACACTACAAACTTTATTAAAGTGCTGGGTATGCATTCTATAGTATTTTCGTTCAATAAAAATTTATTTAGAACTCTAAGCGATATAACGCGACATGAAATATAACATTCGTTTCGCGTTTCCGATGAACGTTTCAAGTTACGTATATATATTACTTTACACCCTATATTACATACCTTTACACATAAGTATGATGCTCATGTAGTGTTTTAGCAAAAGACTGTACAACGTAACACCGAGGGTGTTACAATATCCACGCAGCTGAGCTTTTGTGCCAGCTTCTTGCAGCTCCTCCTCACTTTCTGCAAAAAAGAAAACACAGATGAATGAGTCATGGGAACCATTTAACCACTATCATGTCTCTGAGAATAGAATGTACATCGACAAAGATGTGTAGAATGCCATGCGGCTCCCCTCTGGTCTAGTGAAGTCGCACGGCTGCTTCATTGGACAGACTTGTCAACTACGATGCCTGCATACACAAGCGAGCTAAGTTCGTATCACTACAATTCATAGGAACACCAATGTGCAGTTGTATTGAAATTCACAATTCTTACCACGTATCTCTATAGCGGGGCTCTCTGAAGCTGTCTCCATCCTTGTTGCCTCGTCGTATGCATCAGCGATGTCATCCTCATCTTCGTCCTCATCAATTGGCTTGTTAGTGTAGGGGGCCTGCATATGTGTGTGGGTACTCCTATGTAACCACGTGGAAGAAAATTAGTGGCCCATTAAAAAGCCACTCGTCAAACTCTTCCTTAGTGCAAGGACTCAGGTACCCCTCTAACTCAAATCTGGACCACGAACACCAATTCACCTGAAAAGTTAGGTAACTACAGTTAGGTTTTTGGAATAACAAAAAAGCAACAACACCGACTAGCAGTATCAAAGTGGTTGTTACCTGGTGCTATGTCAGGACATCTAGCGTGTCTGAGTACTGCCTGTACTAATGCTTTGGGTTCCCTCTAACTACCTCCGCTTCTTGCCAGACGTATAGAGCAGTCGGTCCTACGTCCACGTGATTCCATGCCTGCATTGAATAGGATAGTCAGTCACAAGTGCGGCATCAAGTTTAAGGAAAATAAAAAATCGATGCACTTATAGGTAAACCGTGAACAATGGGCCTCCCGACTGGCCATCGCTCCCAACACCACACCTGTAGTAGGTGGGAACAACCTCCTAGGTTGGCACCTCCTGTACTACATCGACAGGCATCACAGAGCTGACGATAGATCCATGCTTGGACCGAGTTGCCCCAGCTGTACGCCCCTATATTCTCCCATGGCTGGCTCAGTATGTTGAGGAAGGCCCAGCTGAAGGTGTTACCCAATGCGTTGGGGAACAGGAAGGCGCCTAAGAAGTGCCACAACCACACCTAGCATACCTCTCGATCTCCTGCTCTAGAGCGTCTAGGTGCAGCGGCACCCTAAAGTTTTCTATTATCCAAACCGAACTAACACCGGATATTTTCCTGCAATTTTTAAAGGACAATTACATAAGAGCTAAGGGATCAAAAATAAACATTAAATTAGACAAAGACAATACGCATCATAAAAGTTATATACTAAATCCTCCATTTAAATAGCAAAATAATTTGCAGAATATGTAGACCAACGACAGACTTAGACCATAACATATATTTGTGATATAAGAGACCAACCAAAGACTTGCATGTGCTGGTGTCAAAATGGTAAATATTTGGAACATAAAAATTCTTACTTTGCTCTCTTAGCATCCTCGTCCTCGGGTGGTCTTCTGCCACAGAACTGCTCCACCAAGTCCATCCAATGATCGTTATCAAGGATCCCAGTCACTAGAAGACCCCCAAACCGTAGACATAGAATCATCTTTGTGTCCTACATCATGATAGTCATCTCGCCGCAAGGAAGGTGGAAGGTGTGGGTCTCTGGCCTCCACCTGTGGGTTTTTAATTCAATACAAGAAGTTTTTTAATTCAAACAATGAGACAAATCAATGCTTTGTATTGTCACAAACATGTATCAAATCATACCTATCGACAGCAGCAGTGAGAAGCATAGGTGAAAGGTCCTAATGGATAGAGGGGGGTGAATAGCCTAATAAAAAATTTCTACAACAACACTTAACAAAATGGTTAGACAATTATGAGGCGAAGCAAGAGTTGCACTAGCCTACTCAAAGTGCAAGCCACCGCCGTGTAGATGAAGGAACCAATCAATCACAAGAGTGAATAACAATAAAGACCAATCACCTTGAAATTAAAGGATGAACATAATGATTTTTTACTGAGGTTCACTTGCTTGCCGGCAAACTACTCCTCGTTGTGGCGATTCACTTACTTGGAGGTTCACGCGCTAATTGGCATCACATGCCAAACCCTTAATAGGGTGCCGCACAACCAACACAAGATGAGGATCACATAAGCCATGAGCAATCCACTAGAGTACCTTTTGGCGCTCTGCCGGGAAAAGGTCAAGAACCCCTCACAATCACCACGATCGGAGCCGGAGACAATCACCACCCTCCGCTCGACGATCCTTGCTGCTCAAAGCCATCTAGGTGGCGCAACCACCAAGAGTAACAAGCGAATCCCACAGCAAAACACGAACACCAAGTGCCTCTAGATGCAAACACTCAAGCAATGCACTTGGATTCTCTCCCAATCTCACAAAGATGATGAATCAGTGATGGAGATGAGTGGGAGGGCTTTGGCTAAGCTCACAAGGTTGCTATGTCAATGCAAATGGCTAAGAGGGTGAGCTTGAGCCAGCCATGGGGCTTAAATAGAAGCCCCCTCAAAATAAAGCCATTGTACCCCTTCACTGGGCACAGCGCGGGGTGACCGGATGCTCCGGTCACGTGATTCACGCAACGTGTCCCCTGCTTCAAATACTATTCGTTAGATTTCAATGGTTGTCTGCTGACCGGACACAGCGCACAAACTGACTGGACGCTCAGCCACTAGCGTCCGATCATTTCCAGTAAGGTTCTAGAAACGAATTTCTTCGACCGAACGCGTCCGATCATGCTTGACCGGACCCTGCCAGCGTCCAGTCAGTTACTCTGACCACTGTGCTGCCATGTTAGCTGGGACCGGACGTAGCCTTTCAGCGTCCGGTCAGTCCAAGACCTAGCGTCTGGTCATTTGACTGAAGCTGGCATCTACGCTGTCACGTTTGATCGGACGCACCGGTCCTTCTGAGATCAGCGTTCGGTCACCTTGTGACCAGCGTGACTAACTCCTTTTCACTTCTATCTTCTTCACCCTTGCTCAAATGTGCCAACCACCAAGTGTATCACCTTGTGCACATGTGTTAGCATATTTTCACAAACATTTTCAAGGGTGTTAGCATTCACTAGATCCTAAATGCATATGCAATGAGTTAGAGCATCTAGTGGCACTTTGATAACCACATTCCGATACGAGTTTCACTCCTCTTGATAGTACGGCTATTAAACCTAAATGTGATCACACTCTCTAAGTGTCTTGATCACCAAAACAAAATAGCTCATACAATTTATACCTATGCCTTGAGCCTTTTGTTTTTCTCTTTCTTCTTTTCAAGTCCAAGCACTTGATCATCACCATGGCATCACCATTGTCTTGTCATGATCTTCATTTGCTTCACCACTTGGAATGTGCTACCTATCTCTTGATCACTTGATAAACTAGGTTAGCACTTAGGGTTTCATCAATTCACCAAAACCAAACTAGAGCTTTCAATCTCCCCCTTTTTGGTAATTGATGACAACCCTTTCACAAAGATATGAATTGAAATTCAATTGAATCCATGTTGCTTGTCCAAGCATATTTACCATGTGTAAAAGGATATGGACAAGTTTCATGAACTCCATATGGTAGCAATTGCTCCCCCTATATATGTGCTAAGAGTTTGGATTGTAGCTTACACATATGCTTAGATAGACAATATAGGATACAATGTCTACCAAGTGATGCTAAGGTATAAAAGATGGACCTTTGAAGCATGATACCAATCGGAGTGCACCAATATACCATCCTTAGCATCATGGTTGCTTGATACCACTTGGAAACAACACTTGGAAAATAAATCACTAGATAACATATGCATGCTAGTTTTTCATTTCATCATTCAAACCTACAACTACCATACACCTCACAAGCATGGATATCGAAATTTAAAACTTGTGCCATGCAAGCAAACATATGAAATGCACATTCAAATGTACCATACAAGTTCATGAGCTTGCTCCCCTACTTGTGTGCTCAAAATTTTAATTGATTCCTTTCCTTTGTCATATCTTTCCCCCTATGTCAAATTCTCCCTTTGTTGTCTTTTCACCATCTTAGTACACTAATATATCTTTTGTCTTTCTCCCCATGTACTAATATCTTTGTTATTTCTCCCCCTATCACTTATATCTTTGTTTCTCTCCCCCTTTGTCATCAATGACCACAAAGACTTAAATTATAGATAGGTTAGGATTATCAATGTCAATCAATGGGGTCAGGATCATTTTCCCAAAGTTGGTCCAATCTAGATCATTTGCCAAAAATATTTAACTCGGTTTGATCCAAGGACAAGCTTCTTCACACCTCCAAATAAGGGTTATCTTGTACCATGTTGAGTTAAACACTTAGAGCTCATTTTCTAGATTAAACACTAGGTTTACGGCCCACAAACATGTCATATGCTACCACAAGATCAAAATAAGCATAGAAGCAATAGTGGTACCATACAATCATCAAATTTATTTGATTTTCATGAATGAGCCTAATAAAATGGAGTGTCAACAAAATATCATCGGCAGTCCACCGAGGGGTATCTCGTGATGGTAGATTTGTCGGTGGAGGTGCACATAATCAAGAACCAGATGGTGACACAAGGCGTAGAGACAGCGATTTAGACAGGTTCGGGTCGTCTAATCGACGTAATACCCTATGTCCTGTGTCTTTGGTGGATTATATTGATCTATATGTAGATAGATCGTGATGTATCTTGTCCGCTAGGGGACCCCTGCCTCTCCTTATATACTCTGAAGGAGGTAGGGTTACAAAATAAGTATCCTATTTGGTACTATACAATGTCTTGCGGTGCACGCCGAGCAGTGCCGTGCATGCCTTGATCTTGTGGGCTGGTCCACCTCCGATGGCGCGGCCCATGTCTTGGGGGCCATACCCCCATAGCTAGTCCCCGAGCCTGACAGTAGGTGACATAGTCACGTGGTGCCAGGGTCATAAAGTAGAAGACCAGCCGAGCAGGCAGCCAGTCCCCAGGCATAGCCTCGAGATGAGAAAAGCGCACATTCACCGCAAGGTGAAGTGTGCCCACTTAGTCCCTGAGCCTTCTGGAAGATGAAGAATGAATCTTGTAGCAGGGTCAAAGAAAAAGAAGTCTGAAAGCTTGTCGACGTCGTCTGACATGCACGTATCAAGACCCCAGACGTGCTATCCAAGATCAGCACCCTGATCCGAACAGCATGGAGCAGCTTTGATAGCACATCGACGAGACGTAGCAAGATCTGAGCAGCAAGGGAGTCCCTGGCATTGCTGACGATGTCCGAGCACCGAAGAGCGAGGAGTCCCCAGCGTCCCTAGTGATGTCCGAGCACCGAGGAGTCCTCGGCATCGCTAGCGTTGTGAAAGGTCCTTGTGTGGTTTTGGTAACTGAGTGACAACCTAGATGGACTAATTGTGTTTATGTGAGATACACAGGTGATTAGTCCACAAGTACATGTGTGTGAGCAACATATGCCGTGAAGGTGAAAATGGTTTGGAGATGTTGCAAAGCTCACACATGTGATGATGAAGGAGCTTATTGCACATGAGACATGACATTGAGTTATGTGATCAAGGTGGAGAAGATCAAGACAAGACTTGGCTTGATGGACCGATTGCAAGCGTGAAGGGCAAGTCAGAGGCTTTGGAGCGATGGACCGCGTGGCGGTGAAGCTTGAGCAAGACTTGGCGTTGATGGACGAAGGCAACGGTGAAAAGCAAATGAAGTCAAGATCGATGAACCAATATGATCACATGATGATATGAAGTGGATCATATCATTGTTGATCATGTTGGTGCATGTGTTGCATCGACATTGGAGGAGATGGAATAGAATGCGCAAGGCAAAGGTATAACCTAGGGCATTTCATTTCACCGATCATAGGTGTGTAGAGAAGTTGATGACCAGGTTTAGGATAGATGGCCATACTATCAAGAGGGGCAAACTTGTTTGCATATCGGTCATCTAGTGCTACTCGAGTGATCAAACTTTGCATCATCGCTAGGATTGAGTGGCGTGGCAAGTTGAGTGGCTAATTCTTTGGAAAATGATTGTGAAAATGCTAACACACATACACATGGTGGTGCACACTTGGTGGTGTTGGCACATTTGCAAAGGAGAAGAAGTTAGAGTTGTTGTAAATCAACTTAGAGAAGAGAAAAAGGTTTTTCGGTGTACTCTGAACTATAGGATGGTCCTTGGATTGGAATACTGCTTTGATCCATTGTGATTTGGATCAATTATTCATGTGGGATGTGTAGCCCTCTGAGTAAGCTTTCCAAAATGTCCAAGATCATCGAAATCAGAGTTTGGAGCTAAGAGTTATAGCCGTTTTAGCGCTGAAAGGTCTATGACCGGACGCTGGGTTCCAGCGTCCGTTCATTGTTTTTAGCATGTCCAGAAGCAACCAGATGCTAGGAGAGTCCGGTCAGTGATGACCGGACGCGTCCGATCGCTAAAAAACGTCGCTAGAACCTCTCTGTAAGTGACCGGATGCTAGGTTTCAGCGTTCGGTCGTTATGACCTGCGCGTTCGATCAGTACACGCTTTGCCCAGTGAAGGGGTAACGGCTAGTTTAGCCCTTGGGCTATAAAAGAAGTGTGTGACCAGCCTTGGGCTGGTCGCTTAGCACCCTCACACCTATGTGGCTTATGTAGGAGTGCTTGGATGCCCTCTAACTCACTTGTGCTTGCAAGAGTGCGAATCGATTGCAAGTGAGTGTGATTCTAGTGCGTTGCATTGTGATATTGCGTCGAGTGGCACTAGGTAATCGAGTTGCAAGCCGGTGATACTTGTTACTTTTGGAGGTTGCCACCTCCTAGATGGCTTGGTGGTGGTCTCCGTCGAAGCCCGCAAGAAGCTTTGTGCGGTGCTCCAGAGAAGAGCTTTGTGAGTGGCATTGTGCTCGCCCCACGGGAGCCGCGAAGCGCAACTCTAGTTGAGCGTGTCATTGAGCTACCCTCACTTCGGGGTAGGTTCTTGTGGTGCCCGATGTGCGGGCTTGGCGGGTGATGCCAATTAGCCGCCGAACCACCAAGTGAGCGGTCGACACAACGGGGACGTAGCGTATTGGCAAGCACGTGAACCTCGGGAGAAAATCATCATGTCAATCTGGTTCTTCCCGTTGGTTTGCAATCCCCTTACACAAGCTTGTGATTACTTTTATATACATTGTGCGTGTGTAGTTGCTCTTGTAATTAGTTGGCTTGTGTAGCTCACTAGTTACCTTCTTGCTTGTGTAGCATAGAAGTAGCTCCCTTGCGTGGCTAATTTGGTTTGTGTAACCTTGTTAGTCACTTTACTTAGTTTGTGTAGCTAAGTATTTACGCTCTCTAATTTGGCATTGGTTGCATTGTTATTGAGCATTGCTAGTGAGCTTAGTTGGCTTTGTGCTTTTGCTTACTAGCATGTGTAGGAGCTCCCTCATTGCTTGAAATACTAGTGGCATAGGTTTGTGTGACCTTGCTCCTAGAATTGGTTAGGTGAGCTCTAGTTAGCCCGGCACCTTTGTTGCTTAATTAGTATCTTTGGAAGGTGCTAGAGAACATAGATAGAGGGGTGTAGTCTTGGCTAGACCGATAGTCTTAATTCCACACTTGTTTCGGTTAGCCGACGGAATTAATTTTAGAAAGGACTATTCACCCCCCTCTAGTCTGCCATCTCGACCCTACAAGTGGTATCAGAGCCCGGTCTCTCATTTGTGGTCTTCACCGACCCGAGAGGATGGCGGCTTATGGGCTAGATGTTGATTGTCCACACATTTTTGATGGCACACACTTTACGCGATGGAAAAATTGGATGATATGCAATTTTAAGTTTATTTGCCCTCAAATATGGTGGATGGTAGATGTAGGCTTTTCTCATGTGTTGGATGAAGATAATCTAACTCAAGCACAAGAGAAATGCCTAGATCTCGACATCCAAGCTACTAACATCATGTATAGATCCTTGCATGATAACATCTTTGGAGAGATCATTGACATAAAGACCGCCCATGAGATTTGGAGTTATCTCAATGAGAAGTATGAGACGGTCTCCGATGATGATGATGAGTCCAAGATAGAGGCACATGAGTGTGTTGAGCATAACCACAATTTGGTGATTGTGGAAGATTGCACCACCTCATGGTCAAGTGATGATGATGATGATCGATCTACCACAAGTTCACTTGACAAGGTTGATGATGATGCCACAAGTGTTGCAAGTGATGATGCTACCCCATGCACACTTGATGGTGATGATGGTTCATGCTCAAGCCTTGATGAAGATGCTACTACAAGCTCTCCAACTACATCACCACATTGCTTCATGTCATAAGGTGACACCAAGGTAACAAATGATAATGTGGTTGATCATGTTGATTCATATGATGAGCTTGTTAGTAGACTTGCTAGCATGACCATGTCTTTAGAAAATGAGAAAGCTAAAACATTGAAATTAGAAAATGAAAACTCATTTCTAAAGAACTCTTGTGAAGAACATAAGAAATTACTTGATGCTTATAAATCTTCACATGATGAGCTAAAATTGAATCATGAGACACTACTTGCATCTCATGATGAATTATTAGAACAACATGCTTCTCTCATTAAAATGTTTACAAAGAAACTTAAAAATAATGAGAGCTCATCACATGGATCAAATGATAAATCACAAATTGTTGCTAACCCTTGTGATGTAGGCAAGAAGCATGTATCCACCTCTTGTGATGATTTATTAGATATGCCATGCTCTTCACATATAGATGCTTGTTCTACTTCTATATCTTATGAGACTAACCTTTTGAAGGAGAACAATGAGCTCAAAAATGAAGTGAAGAATTTGAGCAATAAGTTAGAGAGGTGCTACAACTCAAAAGTTACCTTTGAGCACATGAAGACTCAAAGAAACTATGGTGACAAGTGTGGCCTTGGCTTCAAGAAGAAGATGACAAAGGGCAAAAGAAAGAGAGAAAGAAAGATGAAGAAGCTACAACAAAGAAAGCTTTCCCATACCATGTGCTATCGGTGTTATGAAGCGGGACACCTTGCAAATAGTTGCCCTAACATTGAGAAGCTCAAGAAGATAAAAGAAGATGAGAGGCTCAGGCATGTTAAGTGCTTCAAGTGCCGCACTTGGGGTCATCTTACCTCAATGTGCCCAACCAAGCAATTGGTGAAGCAACAAGTGAAGCCTCAACCAAAGCCACAAGTTGAGCAAGAGAAGACACCCTAAGTTCAAATCAAGATCAACCATGAAGATGGTGATGATTTGATGATAAAGAAGAAGAAAACTAGAAGGGGTGGAAAGGCAAGGCATCCAATGCAAACTCAAGATGCCAAGATGATGAGCAAGAATGAAGATGAGAAGAAAGATTATGCTCACATCAAGTGCTTCAAGTGGGAAAGTGTGGGACACTTTGCCTCTAAGTGTCCTACCAAGCTTGAGAAGAAGGCTCAAGCAATCCATGAGAGGCAAGGCAATGAGAAGCACCACATGAGCAAAGAAGAGAAGGCTTAAGCAAAGAGAAAGTGCTACTCATGTCGGGAAAGGGGACACATGGCACATTCATGTCCCCTAGGTGACATTTCTAAGCCTATTTCAATTATTGATAATAATGTGCTTAGAAAGGATGGCAATGGTACTTCATTGGTAGCAATTGCAAAACATCCCGCTATTCATACTAAGGCTATGCCTAAGTATGTTGCTCCTAACTTGAGAGGACCCAAAATTGTTTGGATACCATCAAAACGTGGATGATTGATTGTAGGTATCATCGGCATTGGAGACTTGATTCAATTGATTTCATATTGATCATCATATGTTGAGTCAAGATATGAAGTTTAGTGCACATCCAAACCCAATACCATGATAATTGAGTAAAGTCCAAATATGTTACATCATACAAGTGCTATAATTCAAGTTGTTAGTGATTCATTGGTTATATTTGATGGTTTGCAAATAATTGAGTTGAAGCTTGCAAGTTGGATGATCATGAGCTAACCAAGGTATATCTCTTGTTGATCATTTCATTTGGGTGCATATGAGTTGATTGAATTGGACAAATATGCAAAGTTGCTTGCTATAAGTTGATTGAATGGATAATTTGATTAGTAATTAAGTTTGGATTGATTTGTGTTAGATAAATTCATGAGATGACTTTTAGTAAGTGTTTGAATGGATATACATCTTATGGAAGTATTCAAACAAGTTAGTTTCAAGTTTCATTTATATTTGATGAAGTATAGCTCAACTGTTGAAATATGTCCTATATTGTAAAATCTGAGCTAGCTGTGATCTTAGCCATGTTTGAGTGATCAAAACTTATTGTATTGACATAAAAATTGGTGTACATGCTCTATACTTATGTTATAAGATGTTGTACAATTTTCATGAGAATTGGATAAGAAATGCTTCGGTTTTGGAGTGGATCTTGTCAGCTATAGTGCAGCTGTTTTCAGCATGTAACAGTGGTGGAAGAATTGAAATCTGGTAGCAATCTAGAAGTCAAATGAAGCTAAAATTTTTACAGCTGCTAGGTAACTTAGTATTGCACACCTCCACCAAATTTAGTGGTATTTGGATTTGTACTTTGGGAGATATGCTTATTTCTTTGAAGGGTACAAAATCTGTCAGAAAAGTGACAAATGTTGGATTGATCTAGAGTCACTTTAATTGAAAGGTCCTCAAGTTTGGAACATGTTTACAAGTGTTTGAGGTACCTAAGTTTGGTTTTGAGATGATCTAGTAGTATGACAAGCAAAGAGTACAAGGCTATTTGATTGTGGCATGTACTTTGCACACATTCGGTACTCAAATTGAAAGATCAAGATCAAACTCAAGATGAAGTTGAAGTTTAAGTTCTAGTGACTATTGGAAATCATTTGATAGAAAGAAAATGACTTAAACAAGAAGAAAGAAAAGGACTTAAAGAAGGAATCAAGGTTACTCACCAAGTTAAGTCCATCACTTGGATCAATCAATCAAGTCATTTCAAGTGAGTATCAAGAATGATTCTTGGAGAGAGGTCACTTCTCCCTAGTGTAGGGGCTTGCCGCCTATGTGTAGGTGAACCAAGTGTGGTACTTGGAAGGCTAACATGGAAGTGATGATTCGAGGAACATTTGAGATGCTTAGTTGAAGCAATAAAAAGGGTTGATCAAGAAAAGCAAGCAACACCCAAAAGAGAGCTAGTCATAATATTTCTAGTGATATTGTCACGTTGATGCTCTCATGCAAGCATTGATCAAAAGATGAAGCAAGCCAACCACAACAAGAAAGTGCACTTGATCATAAGTGGTATTCATTTCATATGGGTGAAGAATGGAATTCAACATGGTATCTATTGGTCTTCACCAAGCATATAATTGGACTTCACATTGCTATTAGAGTAATGAATTGGAATCTATGTGACCATACTCTACTCCAACATAGCAAAGGTGTCATTGTAATGTGCATGATCGTTTCATCCCTTACTAGTATGCGTTTAATGCATATAGTACATGCTCCATAGGATCATGCATAACAAATGAAATGTTTAAATTCATAACCTACCACTATTGCTTGAATTATTACTTGATCTAGTGGTTAGTATATGAATTTGTTCATGAGCTAGTGAACCCAATTACTTGACTTAATTTGGATTGCTAACAAGTGATAAGTACAACATTGGCAAGATAACCCTTGTAAGAGGTGTGAATAAGCTTGTCATTGGTTCAAACTGGACTTGAAAGCTTAGGCAAATCAATTTAGTTCAAGTTAACCATAGAAGCTCATGGTAGTGATAAGAGTACAAGCACAAGACAACAATGCAAATGGATATCTAGTTTGTTTGTTTCAAATGGTATCTAGACTCAAGTATTTCATCAAGAATTCACAAGTGATGTCTAGATCAACTCACAAGTAATATCCTATAAGTGGTACTCATGAAGATAGAAAATATTCAAGAAATGGTTTTTATTGATAAATCCAACAAGTGGTTCCATACTAGAAAATTCTTTCAAGTGATATCATATCTACACATGGTATCAATCATGCAAGATGATAGTTCCACAAGTGATCCTCAACTTTAAGTGATCATCAAATGAAGAATGCATCCTTCACCTACAAGAGCTCAAGTGTATCAAATGAATGACCCATGCTATCACATAGGGGGAGGTGTCCCACAAATTGATCTCAAGATAAAAAATCGTATGTGTGGTATCTCAAAAAGCCCTACACAAGATACAAGTGGTACAAGTTACAAGTGGTATCTACAAGTGGTGTCATTCTAATAATCAAGTGATGTCCATAAAAAATGCAAGATTCAAGCCTCAACCATCTACCCCAAACGTATACCTTTGCATCAATGAGAAGCTCACCTTTTATGGGAATTGATGACAAAGGGGGAGAGATTGTACAAAGATATGAAAGCTTTGAGATTGAGATTATACAAGGGGGAGAGATAAGATATAAAAGCTCAAAGAAGTAGAGGTTGGACATGGACATGGACAAAGAGGGAGCAACATTGAAGAAAAGAGATGGATCAAAATTCTTGGACAAGAGAAGCACACAACTAGGAGGAGCAAGCTCACGAACTTTGATTGATTGCATTTGATATGTGCATATTCATGTGCTTGCTTGCATTGCATAAGCTTTCAAATTCAATATGCATGCTTGTGTGGTGTATGCTAGTTGTAGAACTTGAATGATGATTTGATAACTAGCATGCATAGGATGATAGCTAGACACTTGGTATGCTTTTCAAGTAATGCTAGTACCTTGCTTTTAATGTTGATCTCACAAGGTATCTAGTGCTTTTATTTCCAAGTGATATCTAGCTATCCATGGTGCCAAGGATGAACTTAAAGGTACAACTCCGATTGGTACACGCTTCAAAGGTTTATTCTATACACCTTAGCATCATTTAGTAGTAATTACTCTCCCACAATTTTAATCTATGCATATGTGCGAGCTTCAAATCAAACACTCTAGCACATATGTAGGGGGAGCTAATACTACCATTTTGGATTTGTGGTACTTGTCCAAAATTATTTACACATGGTAAAATTGCTTGGGCAAGCAACATGAATTCAAAAGAGCTTAATTTCCATATCTTTGTAGAGTTGTCATCAATTACCAAAAAGGGGGAGATTGAAAGGTCTTTGTGTGGTTTTGGTAATTGAGTGACAACCTAGATGGACTAATTGTGTTTATGTGAGATACACAGGTGATTAGTCCATAAGTACATGTGTGAGCAACATATGCCATGAAGGTGAAAATGGTTTGGAGATGTTGCAAAGCTCACACATGTGATGATGAAGGAGCTTATTGCACATGAGACATGACATTGAGTCATGTGATCAAGGTGGAGAAGATCAAGACAAGACTTGGCTTGATGGACCGGTTACAAGCATGAAGGGCAAGTCAGAGGCTTTGGAGCGATGGACCGCATGGCGGTGAAGCTTGAGCAAGACTTGGCGCCGATGGACGAAGGCAATGGTGAAAAGCAAGTGAAGTCAAGATCGATAAACCAATATGATCACATGATGATATGAAGTGGATCATATCATTGTTGATCATGTTGGTGCATGTGTTGCATCGACATTGGAGGAGATGGAATAGAATGCGCAAGGCAAAGGTATAACCTAGGGCATTTCATTTCACCGGTCATAGGTGTGTAGAGAAGTTGATGACCGGGTTTAGGATAGATGGCCATACTATCAAGAGGGGCAAACTTGTTTGCATATCGGTCATCTAGTGCCACTCGAGTGATCAAACTTTGCATCGTCGCTAGGATTGAGTGGCGTGGCAAGTTGAGTGGCTAATTCTTTGGAAAATAATTGTGAAAATGCTAACACACATACACATGGTGGTGCACACTTGGTGGTGTTGGCACATTTGCAAAGGAGAAGAAGTTAGAGTTGTTGTAAATCAACTTAGAGAAGAGAAAAATGTTTTTTGGTGTACTCTGAACTATAGGATGGTCCTTGGATTGGAATATTGCTTTGATCCATTATGATTTAGATCAAGTATTCATGTGGGATGTGTAGCCCTCTGAGTAAGCTTTCCAAAATGTTCAAGATCATCGAAATCGGAGTTCGGAGCTAAGAGTTATAGCCGTTTTAGCGCTGAAAGGTCTGTGATCGGATGCTGGCGCGAAAAACGACCGGATGCTGGGTTCCAGCGTTCGGTCAGCACCTGCGCGTCTGGTCCCAGCGTCCGGTCAATGTTTTTAGCATGTCCAGAAGCGACCGAACGCTGGGAGAGTCCGGTCAGTGATGACCGGACGCGTCCGGTCGCTAAAAAACGTCACTAGAACCTCTTTGTAAGTGGCCGGACGCTGGGTTTCAGCATCCGGTCGTTATGACCTACGCGTCCGATCCGTACGCGCTTTGCTCAGTGAAGGGGTAACAGCTAGTTTAGCCCTTAGGGCTATAAAAGGAGTGTGTGGTCGGCCTTGGGCTGGTCGCTTAGCATCCTCACACCTATGTGGCTTGTGTAGGAGTGTTTGGATGCCCTCTAACTCACTTGTGCTTGCAAGAGTGCGAATCGATTGCAAGTGAGTGTGATTCTAGTGCGTTGCATTGTGAGATTGCATCGAGTGGCACTAGGTGATCGAGTTGCAAGCCGGTGGTGCTTGTTACTCTTGGAGGTTGCCACCTCCTAGATGGCTTGGTGGTGGTCTCCGTTGAAGCCCGCAAGAAGCTTGTGTGGTGCTCCGAAGAAGAGCTTTGTGAGGGGCATTGTGCTCGCTTCGTGGGAGCCGCGAAGAGCAACTCTAGTTGAGCATGTCATTGAGCTACCCTCACTTTAGGGTAGGTTCTTGCGGTGCCCGACGTGCGGGCTTGGCGGGTGATGCCAATTAGCCGCTGAACCACCAAGTGAGCAGTCGACACAATGGGGATGTAGCATGTTGGCAAGCACGTGAACCTCGGGAGAAAATCACTGTGTCAACCTAGTTCTTCCCGTTGGTTTGCAATCCCCTTACACAAGCTTGTGATTACTTTTATATACATTGTGCTTGTATAGTTGCTCTTGTAATTAGTTGGCTTGTGTAGCTCACTAGTTACCTTCTTGCTTGTGTAGCATAGAAGTAGCTCCTTTGTGTGGCTAATTTGGTTTGTGTAACCTTGTTAGTCACTTTGCTTAGTTTGTGTAGCTAAGTATTTGCGCTCTCTAATTTGGCATTGGTTGC
Source organism: Miscanthus floridulus (assembly GCF_019320115.1). Taxonomy (NCBI): domain Eukaryota; kingdom Viridiplantae; phylum Streptophyta; class Magnoliopsida; order Poales; family Poaceae; genus Miscanthus; species Miscanthus floridulus. The sequence continues at coordinate 80,900,790 of NC_089595.1, read as the reverse complement.
CTTGTTATTGAGCATTGCTAGTGGGCTTAGTTGGCTTTGTGCTTTTGCTTACTAGCATGTGTAGGAGCTCCCTCGTTGCTTGAAATACTAGTGGCATAGGTTTGTGTGACCTTGCTCCTAGAATTGGTCAGGTGAGCTCTAGTTAGCTCGGCACCATTGTTGCTTAATTAGTATCTTTGGAAGGTGCTAGAGAACATAGATAGAGGGGTATAGTCTTGGCTAGACCGATAGTCTTAATTCTGCACTTATTTCGGTTAGCCGATGCAATTAATTTTAGAAAGGACTATTCACCCCCCTCTAGTCCGCCATCTCGACCCTACACATTGTTCGAGCACCGAGGAGCGAGGAGTCCCTGGCACCACTGGTGATGTCTGAGTACCGAGGAGTTCTCGGCGCTGCTGGCGATATCCGAGCACCGAGGAGCGAGGAGTCCCCAGCGCCGCTAGCGATGTCCAAGTACCAAAGAGCGAGGAGTCCCCGGCGTCAGTGGCATTGTCCAAGCACCAAGGAGCGAGGAGTCCCCAGCGCTGCTGGTGTTGTCCGAGCACTGAGGAGCGAGGAGTCCCCAGCGTCGCTGGCGATGTCCGAGCACCGTGGAGCGAGGAGTCCCCGGCATCGCTGGCGTTGTCCGAGCACCGAGGAGCGAGGAGTCCCCGGTGTCGCTGGCGATGTCTGAGCACCGAGGAGCGAGGAGTCCCCGACGTCGCTGGCCATGTTCGAGCACCGAGGAGCGAGGAGTCCCCAGCGTTGCTGGCGATGTCCGATCACCGAGGAGCGAGGAGTCCCTGGCGCCATTGGCGATGATCGAGCACCGAGGAGCGAGGAGTCCTCGGTGTCGCTGCCGATGATTGAGCACCGAGGAGAGAGGAGTCCCCGGCATCACTGGCGATGACCGAGCACCAAGGAGCGAGGAGTCCCCAGCGTCACTGGCGATATCCGAGCACCGAGGAGTCCCTAGCGTAGCTGGCGATGTCCGAGCACCAAGGAGTTCCTGGCGTCGCTGGTGAGGTCCAAGCACTGAGGAGTCCCCGGCGTCGCTGGCGATGTTCGAGCACCGAGGAGCGAGGAGTCCTCGGTGTCGCTGGCGATGTCCGAGCACCGAGGAGCGAGGAGTTCTCGGCATAGCTGGCGATGCTCGAGCACCGAGGAGTCCCCGGCGTAGGCGATGTCCGAGTACCAAGGAGTCCCTAGCATAGCTGGCGACGTGCGTGCGGTGAAGTGTGCCCACTTAGTCCTCGAGCACGAAGAATCTGAGCGCCGAGGAGTAACCAGCATAGCTAGCAATGAAGCACGAGCGATGAACAGTCTAGTCAACTGGTTGGCGGTGAAGTGAGCGTTGAGTAGAAATGACCGGCGAACAGTCCGATCAACTGGTCGGCGATGAAGTCCATGAACCTAGCAGTTCGACTAGTTGATCGATGGAGAAGTTCGAGCACCAGGTGATCCGATCACCTGGACTCTGATCCTGCAAAACAAATATGTAGAATGGGTAGTACATGATGTAAAAATAAACAAACTCCAAAGAAAAAATAGCATATGTAGCTTGGCGATCAGTTGGTGCAAAGATGTATTTATACTTAATATAAACCGTCCGAACAGTTAGTGTGTAGCTAAGTCTCCAGCCCTAGCTAGCCCGTTAACCATAACGCAGAGCACGAAGCTCGTGCACGTGTAGGAGGAACAGGCATGACCAAGAAGCCGCTGTCGACCACCCATAACACATAGCGTGGAGCCCGTAGCATGTGTAGGGAGGAGCCGGAGACAGGGCCATCTCTGGAGGCGTCCGAGCATCAACGTGACTGTTCGAGGGTTCAGAAAATTGTTTGGAGAGCAAATATGGAGAAAATAGTTCAGAGAAGCATTATGGCGATATACGAAGATTGGAGAATGTTTAGAAGAATATTAAAACTATGACTTAGCTTTAGATAGGGCGTCTGGTCGGCGACGTATGGCGTTATCTGGTCAGCGTTGACAACGAGCACCTAGCGGGCGGTGAGTTGTTGGTGAAGGTGACCTCGGAGGTGGTTCCAAGATTGGATCTGGTTTGCTGGAGACATGAAGTCCTGTCGCTGGCTGTTGGAAAGTCATCGTTGCCATGATGTCAAGCCCATCAGGTTGCTGAAGGACGTCGCCATAGGAAGTCAGGTTGCCACGAGCGGCGTCGATCTTGAGATCCCATCTAGCCCGCCATGGATCAACGCGCACACCACTACCTGGCGCGCCAACTATCGACAAAATATCGTCAGCAGTCCACTGAGGGGTATCCTGTGATGGTAGATTTGTCGGTGGAGGTGCGCGTAATCAGGAACCAGATGGTGACATAAGGCGCAGAGATAGCGATTTAGACAGGTTTGGGCCGTCTGATCGACGTAATACCCTACGTCCTTTGTCTTTGGTGGATTGTATTTATCTGTATGTAGATAGATCGTGATGTATCTTGTCTACTAGGGGACCCCTGTCTCTCCTTATATACTCTAGAGGAGGTAGGGTTACAAGGTAAGTATCCTATTTGATACTATACAATGTCTTGTGGTGCACGCCGAGCAGCACCGTGCATGCCTTGATCTTGTGGGCTGGGCCACCTCTGATGGTGCGGCCCATGTCTTGGGGGCCATACCCCCACATGGAGAGATGACTAGATGCACTAAACAAGTCCTTAGCAAGGATGTATGCCAAGCCAATCAACTTTTACCTTGGATTGCTCGAAGGAGAGGCATGTCATATAAGTGGGGGTTGTATCAACACATATTTGAGAAATCAAATATGTTCAACTCATTCCTTAGCTTGCAAAACCTTTTCTCATCCAATGGCTTGGTGAATATATCGGCAAGTTGATCTTCGGTGCCTACATTCTCAATGCAAATGTCCCCTTTTTGTTGGTGATCTCTTATGAAATGGTGGCGGACATCAATGTGCTTTATTCTTGCATGTTGAACCGGATTGTTGGTTAACTTGATTGCACTCTCATTGTCACATAGCAATGGCACTTTCTTGAACTTGATTCCAAAGTCACTCAAAGTGGCCTTCATCCAAAGTACTTGAGCACAACAACTACCGGCGGATATGTATTCGGCTTCGGCGGTTGATAATGCAACACTATTTTGCTTCTTTGATGACCATGAAACAAGTGATCTTCCCAACAATTGACATGTGCCCGAGGTGCTCTTCCTTTCAACCTTGCATCCCACATAATCTGAGTCAGAGTAACCAACTAGCTCAAACTTTGCTCCTTTGGGATACCACAAACCAACATTTGGTGTATGCTTTAAGTACCTCAATATTCTCTTTGTAGCCTTCAAATGACTTTCTCTTGGTGAGGTTTGAAATCTTGCACACATGCATACACTAAACATGACATCCGACCTTGATGCGGTCACATAGAGTAGGCTTCCAATCATAGACCGATATAATTTTTGATCCACCATATTTCCACTTGCATCAGTATCCAAGTTTCCATTTGTTCCCATTGGTGTGCTAATGACTTTGCTATCACTCATGCCAAACTTCTTGACCATGTCCTTGATATACTTGTCTTGACTCACAAATGTACCATTATTCAATTGCTTGATTTGAAGACCAAGGAAGTAACTTAACTCTCCAATCATGGACATTTCAAACTCTTTAGCCATCATCTTTCCAAACTCATCACAAAGTCTTGATTGGTTGATCCAAATATGATGTCATCAACATAGATTTGCAATACAAATAGATCTTTTCCAATCTTCTTGATGAAAAGAGTGGTGTCAACCTTGCCCATCATGAACCCTTTATAGAGTAGGAAGTCCCTCAATCTCTCATACCATGCTCTAGGTGCTTGATTTAAGCCATACAATGCCTTCTTAAACTTGTACATATGGTTGGGCTTCTTATCATCTTCAAAACCGGGAGGTTGCTCAATATATACTTCTTCATTAATATAACCATTTAGAAATGCACTCTTAACATCCATTTGATAGAGCTTGATGTTGTGAGCACAAGCATAGGCTAGCAAGATTCTAATTGCTTCTAATCTAGCAACCGGAGCATATGTTTCTCCAAAGTTAAGACCTTCAACTTGTGTATAGCCTTGTGCTACCAATCTTGCTTTGTTCCTTACTACTATCCCATCTTGATCTTGCTTGTTTCTAAAGATCCATTTGGTTCTAATCACATTGTGTCCCTTTGGTCTCTCTACTAATTCCCATACTTGATTTCTTGTGAAGTTATTCAATTCTTCATGCATAGCATTCACCCAATCAACATCCTTCAATGCTTCATCTATCTTCTTTGGTTCAATGGATGACACAAATGAGAAATGCTCACAAAATGAAGCCAATCTTGATCTTGTTTGTACATCTCTAGAAATATCTCCAATTATAGTGTCCAATGGATGATCCCTTGCAATATTGGTTGGTTGGAGCATTAGAACTTGATTGCTTGCACTTGTTTGATCATTTGGTTGAGACGATGTACTAGCCACTTGTTCTTGTTCATTGTCATGAGAGCCACTTATACTAGCTTGATTTGTATCATCTTGCACATTTAAGTTAGAGAGCACTTGCACTTGATCATCTTCATCATCATTCACTTGCCTAGGCCTCAATTCACCAACATCCATGTTCTTTATGGCATTTGAAAGTTGAATGCCTCTAACATCTTCCAAGTTCTCATTCTCTTCTTGTGAACCCTTGGTTTCATCAAATTCAACATCATGAACTTCCTCAAGAGTACCACTATCCAAATTCTAAACTCTATATGCTTTGCTTGTAGTGGAGTAACCAAGTAGAAATCCTTCATCACATTTCTTGTCAAACTTGCCCAATCTAGTGCCTTTCTTCAAGATATAGCATTTGCAACCAAAGATCCGAAAATATGCAATGTTGGGCTTTCTACCATTCAAGAGTTCATATGGTGTCTTCTCTTTCAATGGGTGACAATAGAGGCGGTTGCTATAATAGCAAGCCGTGTTGATAGCTTTGGCCCAAAAAGATTGACTTACATTGTACTCACTAAGCATAGAGCTTGCCATATCAATGAGTGTTCTATTCTTCCTCTCAACAAGACCATTTGATTATGGAGTGTACTTGGCCGAGAATTGATGTCTAATTCCAAATTCATCACATAACTCATCAATTCTAGTGTTCTTCAACTCACTACCATTGTCACTTCTAACTCACTTGATGGTTGTTTCAAACTCATTGTGAATGCCCTTGACAAATGATTTGAATGTTGCAAACACATCACTTTTATCCACTAGAAAGAATACCCATGTGTATCTAGTATAGTCATCCACTATCACAAAGCCATATTTATTTCCACTAATGCTAGTGTATTGTGTTGGCCCAAACAAGTCCATATGCAATAACTCAAATGCTTTACTAGTACTCATCATGCTTTTCTTAGGATGGGTATTTCCAACTTGTTTGCTGGCTTGACAAGAGCTACAAAGCTTATCCTTTTCAAAAACTACATCTTTCAAGCCTCTAACCAAGTCATGCTTAACCAATCTATTCAATTGTTTCATTCCAACATGACCAAGCCTTCTATGTTATAACCAACCCATGCTAGACTTAGTGAACAAGCATGTAGATAATCTAGCTTCACTAGCATTGAAATTAACCAAGTATAGATTCTCATATCTAAAGCCTTTGAAGATCAAATCAGAGCCATCTACACTTATGATCTCTACATCATCTACCCCAAATATGCATTTGAATCCAAGATCACACAATTGAGCCATAGATAGCAAATTGAAGTTCAAGCTATCTACTAGCAACACATTAGAAATGCTCATGTCATTGGATATTGCAATCTTACCAAGCCCTTTGACCTTGCCTTTGCCATTGTCATCAATTGTGATACTATCATAACCATCATTGCCATTGGTGTTGATTGAGTTGAACATTCTTGCATCACCGGTCATGTGTTGAGTGCACCCACTATCAAGAACCCAATGCCTTCCTTTGGCTTTGTAATTGACCTACAAAAGAAGATCAATTCTTTTTAGGTACCCAAATTTGCTTAGGTCCTTAAAGGTTAGTCACTAAGCTCTTTGGTACCCAAATGGCTTTCTTCTTTGAGCCTATCCATGGTTTACCAATAAACTTAGCCTTCACACCATTTGTACCCTTAGTAAGCATATAGCATGAATCAAGCTTAAGGGAGGATACATTAGCATTTTTGCTCTTGTTGGTGCATTCATGCTCTTTATGACCCACTTGCTTGCAACTAGTGCAAAACCGACCATTGTTCTTCATAAAACTAGTCTTGTGAGGAGCAAAGGCTGCCTTACCTTTCTTGGGGATATAGCCCAATCCCTCTTTGTAGAGAGAAGCTCTTTGGCTACCCAAGCACATAAGCAAGCGGTCCTCACCACCATAGGCCTTAGCCAAGGTGTGAGTGAGCTTGTTGACCTCCTTCTTGAGATTTTCATTCTCAACCACTAGTGAGTCATCACAAGTGAGACCATCACCACTAGATGAGGTGGAAGTGGAAGTTCTACAAGAAGGGTTAGTGGGAGGAACAATGATAGGCATAGATAGTGATTCATCAATTATATCACAAGTTAAACCTACATTGCAAGTTTCAACATGCTTCTTCTTATTTTGCTCATCAAGTAAAGAGGAATGAGCCTTTTCAAGCTTTTTGTGAGCTTTGCCAAGCTTCTCATTGGCTTCCTCTATCCTCTCATGAGAAGCATTGAGCTCATCAAAGGCTTGCTTAAGGGCTTTTAGTTCCTTACGCAAGCTTTTGCATTCCCTTCTCTTGATGTCAAAGTGTTCTCTAGAATCTTCTAGCATGTCAAATAATTCATCCTTAGTAGGTTCATCATCATCACTATCACTATCATTTTCATTTTCATTTTTATTATCATCATCATATTCTTCATCACTTTCATCATCATTACTTGAGGAAGCATCACTATCCCAAGTGACCACATATGAACCACCCTTCTTCTTCTTGAAGGTCATCTTGTCCTTCTCTTTTTTTCCTTCTTGTCCTTCTTCTTGCTCTTCTTCTTGTCATCATCATTGTCGCTATTGTATGGACATTGAGCAACAAGATGATCTTTGCTTCCACACTTGAAGCACCTTCTTGACTCTTCTTTGTTCTTGGATCAAGACTTCTTTCTTCTAGCATGGTAGCCCTTCTTCACCATGAACTTGCCAAATCTCTTGACAAAGAGAGCCATCTTCTCATCATCATCATCATCCCATGAATCATCTTCTTCACTAGATGTTTCTTGCTTAGCTTTGCCCCTGGATGATGTGGCCTTGAATGCCACACTCTTCTTCTTCTCATCCTTCTTCTCATCTTTCTTCTCCTTCTTTTCTTCCTTCTCATCTTCATCTCTACATGTATCATTGGTCATGATGTCTCCCAACACTTGGTTTGGTGTCATGGTGTCCAAACCACTCCTTACTAGAATAGTGACCAATGTGTCAAATCTTGAAGGTAAGCATCTCAAGAACTTGTGAGAGAAGTCCTTGTCCTTCACCTCTTCTCCAAGTGTTGTGAGATCATTGACAAGCACTTGAAGCCTATGAAACATCTCTGGCACACTCTTATCCTCCTTCATCTTGAAGCTTGCAAATTTCTCTTTGAGAATGTATGCCTTTGCACCCTTCACGGCTTGAGTGCCCTCAAATGATTCTTTCAACTTCTTCCATGCCTCATGAGCTCTCTCAATGTTCTTGATTTGCTCAAATGTTCTTTCATCCAAAGCATCATGGATGGCACTAAGAGCAATGCCATTATTTTGGAGTAGTATTTCTTCGGCGGCGGTGGGAGCCTCTTCATCTTCAATCTCAATCTTTATCTCTACCACCTTCCAAACCTTCCTATTGATTGACTTGATATAAGTTGTCATCTTAGCCTTCCAATAGGGATAGTTGGAGCCATCAAATTGGGGTGACCTTTTTGTGTTGTTGATTTGAGCCATTTTTACACCGAATGTTGTTAAGCCTTAAATCACGGTGATCTCGGCTCTGATACCACTTAAAAGGTCCTAATGGCTAGAGGGGGGTGAATAGCCTAATAAAAAATTTCTACAACAATACTTAACAAAATGGTTAGATAATTATGAGGCGAAGCAAGAGTTGCGCTAGCCTACTCAAAGTGCAAGCCACCGTCATGTAAATGAAGGAACCAATCAATCACAAGAGTGAATAACAATGAAGACCAATCACCTTGGAATCAAAGGATGAACACAATGATTTTTTACCGAGGTTCACTTGCTTGCCGGCAAGCTACTCCTCGTTGTGGCGATTCACTCACTTGGAGGTTCATGCGCTAATTGGCATCACACGCCAAACCCTCAATAGGGTGCCACACAACCAACACAAGATGAAGATCACACAAGCCACGAGCAATCCACTAGAGTACCTTTTGGCGCTCCACTGGGGAAAGGTCAAGAACCCCTCACAATCACCACGATCGAAGCCAGAGACAATCACCACCCTCCGCTCGATGATCCTTGCTGCTCCAAGCCATCTAGGTGGCGGCAACCACCAAGAGTAACAAGCAAATCCCAAAGTGAAACACAAACACCAAGTGCCTCTAGATGCAAACACTCAAGCAATGCACTTGGATTCTCTCCCAATCTCACAAAGATGATGAATCAATGATGGAGATAAGTGGGAGGGCTTTGGCTAAGCTCACAAGGTTGCTATGTCAATGCAAATGACTAAGAGGGTGAGCTTGAGCTGGCCATGGGGCTAAAATAGAAGCCCCCACAAAATAGAGTCATTGTACCCCTTCACTAGGCACAGCGTGGGGTGACCGGACGTTGGACCTCAGCGTCTGATCACGTGATTCATGCCATGTGTCCCCTGCTTCAAATACTGTTCGTCAGATTTCAACGGTCGTCTACTGACCGGACACAATGCACAAACTGACAGGACGCTTAGCCACCAACATCCGGTCATTTCCAGTAAGGTTCTAGAAATGAATTTCTTCGACCGAACGTGTCCGATCATGCTTGATCGGACCCTACTAGCGTCCGATCAGTTACCCTGACCACTGTGCTGCCACGTTAGCTGGGACCAAACACAGCCTTTTAGCATCCAGTCAGTCCGAGACCTAGCGTCTGATCATTTGACTAAAGCTGGCGTCTACGCTATCACGTTGGACCGGATGCGCCAGTCCTTCTAAGATCAGTGTTCGATCACCTTGTGACCAGCGTGACTAACTCTTTTTCACTTCTATCTTCTTCACCCTTACTCAAATGTGCCAACCACTAAGTGTATCACCTTGTGCACATATGTTAGCATATTTTCAGAAACATTTTCAAGGGTGTTAGCATTCCACTAGATCCTAAATGCATATGCAATGAGTTAGAGCATCTAGTGGCACTTTGATAACCGCATTCCGATACGAGTTTCACTCCTCTTGATCGTATGGCTATCAAACCTAAATGTGATCATACTCTCTAAGTGTCTTGATCACCAAAATAAAATAGCTCCTACAATTTATACCTATGCCTTGAGCTTTTTGTTTTTATCTTTCTTCTTTTCAAGTCCAAGCACTTGATCATCACCATGGCATCACCATTGTTTTGTCATGATCTTCATTTGCTTCACCACTTGGAATGTGCTACCTATCTCATGATCACTTGATAAACTAGGTTAGCACTTAGGGTTTTATCAATTCACTAAAACCAAACTAGAGCTTTCAGTAGGGTCGAGGATCGGTAGCCTAGTGTTGAAGATGTGAACGATCTCAAGGAAGCTGGCATGTTGTATGTACGGCCGGTTTTGCTCGTCCCAGTGGTGTGGCTGGTGCGTGCATAGTCTAAGATGTACCAAGTCCTCCTGAAGCTCCGACAGGCACTTGGTTCGGTGGTCCTTATCGTAGTGCACCTCAAAAATGGGGTACTGCGGATGATGATCCCCCATCCTGGTTCAAATTTCAAATGTATATGTTAGAACAAACATTAAGAGTACTATAATTTGATGGAACATTAGTGCATAAAAACAAAGTAAATATAAAAGAAATAAACTATTATGCAAAATTATAGAATAAACATATATCATAATAAACATAGCTCCAAAGTTCTAATGTACTAACATAGTAGTTTTAAATAGCATAGCAAACAATTAACATTAATATAATAAAATATATGCTATATGCATCTGCTGCCCTTGCCTTCTATGCCTGCTAGCCTTGTGACCAGGTTCTTTACAAACAGAGCAAAGATTCCTGCCACGGATCTCGTTGAAGTCTCCCCCTCCGTACATGTCTTCGTCGTACCCTCTCATAGCGTCCATGTCCCCCTTGAGTCGCTTCTTCTTCCTTCTACCCTTGCCTACCTTCATTAGATCCGGATGCGGCATGTAGTCATAACTATGATAAGGTGGCCACTGTGTCGGGTCAAGGTATGGCTCGAATCTCCTCTCTCAAATACTAACGGTGTTCGAATGGAGATACAAGGGTGACATATATGGCAGATCCTCATAGTTATACCCACGAACCCTGCAGGCCGTGATCATATGAGAGCAAGGGGCATACATGATCTGAGGGACATTGCAACCGCACTCTACTTTTTTAAGATCCACTCGGTAGTTTCATCCACCATAACGTTCGCTGCCCAAGCTTGTGCCACCCTTGCCATGTACACTAAAGATATGGTGGCGGGGTCCATACGGCTTGGTGGTGTGTTGCTTGGCCAATTCCTCGGCCACCTTCAAATGTTCTGCTCTGGCCTTTCCAAAATGCCCCTGCTCAGCTATATTCCTATGCACAAGTACCCACCTCTTGACAAAATATTCGTTGCACTTATGAAAGGAGAACTCAATAATTCTAGACACAGGAAACGATCAAACTCTGATAAATACACGGTTGAAAGACTCCGAGGAGTTAGTGGCCATGATGCCATACCTAAAACCCCCCTCGTCATATGCTAACGCCCACTGAGTCTTTTGTTCCATCCACGCCTCTAACTAGGCCTTTCCCGCTTCATTTGGCATCTTTTCTAGTTCTCTCTTTGTCTCTTTGAACTGGTGCTCTATATGTACACAACATAGAGCCTTTACCTTATCACATACCTCCTTCCTCTGACGCCGCCAGAAATTAGCAGTAAAGTGTCTCATGCACCATCTATGCACTAGAGGCGGGAACCCATCTATATGCTCAGCTGCAGCATTAAGAAGCCCTGGGTGACGGTCCGAGATCAAACATATAGTGCGAGATGGGCCAAGCACTTGTACATGAAGAAGCCGCATGAACCATGACCACGATTTATTGTTCTCTCCCTCTACCAAAGCAAAAGCTATGGGTACTATCTAGTCCTCAGAATCAATAGTAGCAGCCATCATCAAGGTGCCCCTGTACTTTCCTATCAGGAAAGTGCCATCAACAAGTACGACTAGCCGACAAAACTAGAATGCATGTTCCGTTTGCTTGAACGACCAGAACACACGATAGAGGACATGCCTCAACGGGTCCCGAAAATACATCTTTCCGGTGTCCACAAACCATTTCAAGCCAGGGTTGTAGTAATGCATTGCACATAAGATGTGGGGCACCCTGTTGTATGCTTCCTCCCAACTACCCCAACGAATCGCTAGGGCAATTTGCTTAGCACGCCAAGCCTTTCCGTACTTCACATCATACTTAACGAATCCAGATATGGACTGTTGTAAGGAACACACCGAAATGTCATTATTGTCATCAACGAGCCCCAATATACGACAGGCAAGGTAACATGAAGTGAGCTGCTGATGATTTTCCTTCCCCCTATTTTGTTAGGCAAGTGTGGGGTTCAACAACTATACTTATCCTCCACTTGCCATCACTATGTCTCTTTCATGCATTTAACCTCCATATACAACTGTTTTTGTATATCACATGATACCTCAACTCCTGGTCCGAATGAGTAATGTTGTATGACCTATGGTGATACACAGCATAGTCCTAAAGGTAGAGCTTCATCTCTGATATTGTATTGAATATCATCCCCTTCCTAAGGATTTCTTTCTCATGGTCATACAATGATTTCCTACACATCTGAAGACTAGTGTCACAAACTGCCATATCTGTCATGCTGACATCCCTATAGTTCAGAACACCCCTGAAAGGTACGTTCATTGACCTTAGTTGCTCAAGCTTAGTCGCTGTGTAAGGTGGTGGTGGAACATACTGCTGTGCTTCGCTAATTTTGCCCCATGAATCATAGGGGGTATCATCTGCTGGCAAATCTATGACTAGTCTACCCTGAGCCTGGATAACATGCAAAACCTCAGTTGGTACAGGTAATGGCATATCATGAATAGGTACTAGCATGGCATCAATCGGTGTGGGCATATCATGTCTATCTCCCTGGTCATCATCTGAATCGTCCGAATCACTGCTAACTACATCACTGATCCTGTCCTCCTCCTGCTCCTCCTCTTCTAGTTCGAACTCGTTCACATCGAAGTCATTGCTTATACAGCCTACTTGACTTGAATGAAACTACTCCTGCGTCAACTGACCGTCCAAATCCATGTTACCCTGAGTTGCTTCCCCTTCGACACCCAATTCTTGCTCATTGCCTCCAACATCGTCAATGGGCGGCCCGTCCAGGACACCCTACATCATGTACCCATTCTCCACCACCACCTCAGCCATGGGCACATTGAAACCTTGGAGCATCCTAGTGTAGCGGGACCAGTGAGCAGGGTCGCGCAAGGGCATCAGGACATAGTGTTTCCTAGTCTTCCCAGTATCAAACCTCCCATTCAGTGTGAAAATCACCGTCAAACTTTATATTCAAACGAACACAAAGGTCATTGAAGCTAGGAGGTTCATCAAACTATTCCAATTCTTCTTCCATATCCTTAAACATACCATCTTCTCTCCTAACACTTTCTCCGTAAAAAACTCTAACACAACAATCCATCAACAAAAGCATTTCAAGAAACTTCATCAAGTCGTCGAAATCGTCGTACGTACTGTCCATTGTAACATTAATACATATTCTAACTATAACTATACTAACTAATCTAATATTAACATCTATACAAGACTAACTACAACAACTAATTATACTAAATACAATGTATAACTAGACTCACTAACTGTACTAACTAAACTAACTAACTTTACTAACTATACTAACTTACTATACTGCCTATACTAACTAAACTAACTAACTTTACTAACTATACTAACTATACTAACTTTACTTATTGTACTAACTTACTATATTAACAATGTCGATTCAATCAACAAATACACTAGGGGAGTACCTCGCGGTAGCGGCGCTCGTCCTCGCGGCAGCGGCGTGCGCTCGACCTCGCGGCGGCGGCGCGCTAGACTGGGCCAGGAGATGCGGGCGCTGGCCTCGGCGGCGTTGGCGGGTGGACACGGGATAGAGAGAGGGATGTGCGACAGTTGGGAGCGGTGTACAGCGGTGGCGCGACAGTGAGGGCGGCGGCGGCAGTGGCGGGTGCGGCAGTGAGGGCGGCGCGCGCGGCAGTGAGGGCAGTGGCGGGCGCGACGGGCAGCCGCCGTGTGTGGCCGGAGGGCGCGGCGGCCGGCCGGCGAGTGTTGCACGCCGACGTGCGTGGGCGGGGGTGAGGCGGGCGGCCTGGCGCGCCGACGTTCGTGGCGCAGCCGGCGCGGCGGGCAGCGGGCGGCAGGTGGCGGGCGCGGCGTGCGTGCGGGCGCATGTGTGGGCGCAGCGGGTAGGGCGGTGGCGTGGCACGGCGGGACTGGGCCGCGGGCCTATATTGGGCTCTGCCGCGCCCTGGCGAGTGGCGCGTCACCGCCGCGCCTTGATGCGTGGCGCGTCACCGCCGCTCCCTGATCGGTGGCGCGGCAGAGCTGGCCACGTCACCGGTCAGGGGCCCTGGACGTTGTCACGTAGGCAGCCTCGCCGCACCCCATACATAGCGCGGCAACGTTAATTTGTCGCGCCATGCGAATAGACGCGGTCAAAAGTGTTAGATTTAAAAAAAAATAAACAACGTTAGTTTTAAAATTAGTTCAAAAAATGTGTTAAAAAAAAACTCGCTGCCTTTTGCTACGACGTCAACTCTTCTCTGGCCGGCAGGTCGCCCTCTCGAGTCAGCGTCAGGAGCTCCGCGCCACAACCAGCCAACGATCTGGCGCAACCTGCCCATGCCGTATTCGGCGCGGCGCGGCCTCGGCACGTCACGGTGCGTGTCTTGCTGGCTGTGACAAGTGCGAAAACTTGTTGCAGTCCTGTTCGCTTGTTTTTATGAGATGTACTATTTCAATAAACAAATATTATTTTTCTCTCATAACTAATTAATGAACAATACTTTCAGTTGTGACTTTTCAAAAAAGCGAACAGGACGTGAATGCCACACGGCCAGAGTCAAAACAGAAGCTGAAAGCTGCGTTCGCTTCGGCTATGCTTAGGCACCAAGCACGCCGGTTACACGACGGAACTGAAAACGCTAGCGGTACTTCATCGATCGTGCAACTAAGCACTATATATGGATCGACTGCGTTTCTGGGTAATAATACAATACAATACATTTCACAAATTTTAAGTTGACATAAAAGAATACTCAAATGATACATTTATCCATGGATTAAACATAATTAAAAAAATTCTTCTCAAATTATGGTTTCTTTTTGACAAACTTTGCTAAATTTAAGTATGGGTACCCTACATAATGTGTTATATTTCAGTATAAATTTTAGAAGTCATAATGCATTGTATTTTAGAACGGAGAGAGCAATATTTATTTTAACTATCAATATACATAAAAATATATCACCTCAAATGGAGATAGTTATACATTATGAAAGTATTTCTAATATATTGTATTGGTAATCTTGTGTTGTTAACTTTTGTCGTTCTCATGTAAGGAAATTGTGAAATTGAAAAGCTTCTTTCCTCCATTTGAGGATTACAATTTCAAGTTTGATAATGGAAATTTTTCCTAATTTAAAATAGGACATAACAAAAAATAGCATTTAAAGTTTTGGTTTATTTAAATGAAAGCCAATTAAGTTGTTTTGAAGGTTTTAATTCGCTGGAGTTGACTTTCAAGTGATTTGTTCAGTTTTTCTTCCAAACTCATTACTACTACAGACACACTGTCCTTACCCGGTCCAGTGAGCTATGCCAATCAAGATCCCCAAACTTTGCCATGGTGTAACCCCTCGTCGGTCCTCGAGTCAAGTTTTTGCATGAGAGTCTTATTTTAAATCATTGCTCACATTTAACGTTGTTTAGTGGTCAAACATTTCCTAGAATGCGTGAGTAGTGAGAAACCCATCGCTATCTCGACTTATATCGCAACTAAGCAGCCGCCGTGATTCCACCAGGCCACTAGCTCTCCCAACCCTTTAGGCATCAATCGACATCAATGGTAATCAACTTCTACCTTGTTATTTGGTTGTCTTACAAATGTCAAATTGGATTTTACTTGTTCTAGTACTGCTTTGAATTTTGATGTATCATGCCTATCTAGAGATGTGAATTTGGAATGTCATGTTGTAATGTTGTGCAAATCGTATATTTTGGTGTAATCTTGAATTTATTGAAATAGAAAAATATATTATTATGTTGGTAGATTCACACCCGTAAGGGTTAAAAGAGAAAATTCATTATTGTGTTGAGAGATCTACACGTGCCTCATTGGGTTTTTGGCCAAGGTTAGCTTTTCTTATGTGAAGCCTTAGGGGCTAGGTAAGGTTTTTAGGTCCTATTTGACACAGCTCAGCTTCACCATATAAGTTGGTTTTTTGAAAAAAAACAACTTCACAAGCAGCTTTAACAGTGAACATAAGCTGTTTTAAAAAAACTGTTTGACAAAACAACTTCATCAACAGATTCATATATGGCTGAGAGAGGGAAATAAAGGAGAGAGAGCTGTGAAAATGCACTTTTTTTTAGCTTCATCTCTTTTCAATACTTTGTGAGAGTATAACAAATGAGCTTCACCATGAAGCTATTTCAAAAAATGGTGTTTGAAAAAAAAAACTCACAACGCTCATGAAGCTGTGCCAAAAAGGACCTTAGTTCAGGTACACTGGTGCATAGATGGTTCAATGGCTTGATCCGCCCCGTTGTCATTCCGAAGTCGACTCCTTTTTAGGCCCTGTTTAGATTCCACCCAAAATCCAAAATTTTTCAAGATTCCCCGTCACATCAAATCTTGCGGCACATGCATGGAGCATTAAATGTAGGTAAAAAGAATAACTAATTGCACAGTTTGCCCGTAATTGGCGAGACGAATCTTTTAAGCCTAAATAGTCCATAATTAGATAATTTTTGCCAAATACAAACGAAAGTGCTACAGTAAACAAAATCCAAAAATTTCCGCATCTAAACGGGGCCTTATCCCAAAACACATACGCTAGAGCATTAAAAAGAGCTCTAGTCCCTCGCTGATTCAAAATTAAGCAAAGCGCACCGAATCCGTTGCTACCATAAAAAAACAATCAGCGCTTCCTTCCTGGACACGCTACAAGGCACTGACTGCGGGGCCCGCCTAGCACCCACCGCGCATCTCCTATATATATATAAACCTCCAGCGAGGCGTGACACCGGAAAGCGACACGACCGCGCCCGAGAAGACCACACCACACCGCACCGCCTCCTCCGCCCAGCCACCTGCGCCCGCCGATTCGTCGAGCTCGCCTCGCGCCCTCGCCCGCTCGCCTAACTCACCTGCCTCTTCCCTTCCTCCCCACCTCCTCCCCCGCGACCGTGCTCCCGCATGCCAGCGCGCTGACCGGCGGACGACGTACGGGGTGGGCATCATGGACAAGTACGAGGCTGTTCGGGACATCGGGTCGGGCAACTTCGGGGTGGCGCGGTTGATGCGCAACCGCGAGACCCGAGGGCTGGTCGCCGTCAAGCTCATCGAGCGCGGCCACCGGGTCTGAGCCTTGGCTTCGCTGCTCTTTCGACTCGAAGGGTTTGGGTCGGTTTGGTTTGGTGAGGGTTCGGATCCGGCCGGTGGTTCTGGTTTTGTTGTGTTGATCGGGTGGGTTTTTTTTTTCGCAGATCGACGAGAATGTGTACCGCGAGATCGTCAACCACCGGTCGCTGCGGCACCCGAACATCATCCAGTTCATAGAGGTGCGTGTGCCAATAAGGAGCAGATATTTATCGATTGTTTGTTTATTACTCCCTTTTGTCCTGTTATTAGGTTCATCTGTAGTGTTGGGGGTAAAAGAAGACTTTGTTCTATGCGGTGTGCGTGTGCTTTTGTGCGGTTTGAAGGAGGCGCCGATGAAGCGGAAATTTTGACGAAGGGTGCATCTTCTTCTTGATTTGTTGTGTTTATTGGCAATCTGTTTTGAGATTGCATTCAAGCAATCAAACTGGCCGTCCATGCTCTTGCCTTTTTGGATTTGTGGGTCAGTATTGGGTTTTGATTATTTGGGAAATAAGCTGCTTGGATCTGATGAAGTGTGTCCCAAGTTTATTTTTCTCCCTTTTAGTTTCTCTAGTACTAGTACATAACACTATTTTCTATTACTTTTTATAAATATACTGGCTAAATAAACGAGCACCAACTCAAAAGCTTATTCCATTAGGGAAAAAACTCTGCAGGTGATCCTAACACCAACGCATCTTGCAATTGTGATGGAGTATGCGGCTGGTGGTGAACTATTTGACCGAATCGTCGATCGTGGGCGATTTAGCGAGGATGAGGTACTATATTATCATTGGATGTTCTTTGAGTACTATTCTAGCCTTAATTTTGAAGTGCAGGTGTTCTCTTCTGCTCATTGTAGGCCAGGTATTTCTTCCAGCAGTTGATCTGTGGAGTGAGCTATTGCCATCACATGGTATGAGGAAACTATAAATTAGCGTCTAGTCGTTACAGTTCACATATACTAGATATGCTTTGTTGTGGGAAGTGCAGGTGTGTGTTTTTTTTCTAATTATTTATGAGTGGGGCCTGAACATATGCTTAAATGTTGGAATCTTGTCTACTTTTCAGCAAATATGCCATAGAGATTTGAAGCTGGAGAATGTTCTCTTGGATGGCAGCCCAGCTCCACGGCTTAAGATATGTGATTTTGGCTACTCCAAGGTTGTCTCTAATTTCTCGTTGTATTGGTAGCTTTAAGTTCTTTGACATTTCTGTAAGCTTGCTTAAGAATACCATTTAATTGCTAATTCGTAACAGTCATCAGTACTACATTCAAGGCCAAAATCAGCTGTGGGGACGCCAGCATATATTGCACCAGAGGTGCTTTCTCGGCGGGAGTACGATGGGAAGGTGAGTGGCAAGAATCTCATGTTTATGTATACTTGCATGTTGATGTTCTGTTAAGCATATATTCAAAAGTACGTCAATAATATTCTTCGTCTTATCATTATTACACATCATATTTAGGCCTTGTTTAGTTTCTCCCCGTAAAGTTTACTCCCTATCCCATCGAATGTTTGAACACATGTATGGGCTACCCAGTGCAGAGAGCTCCCGCTCTGTGCGGGGTCTGGGGAAGGGTGTTAGCGGCAAGCCTTACCCTCGCCTGTGCAATACGAGGAGACCGCGACTCGAACCTAGGACCTTCCGGTCACAGGCAGTAAGACTCTACCGCTTGCACCAGGCCCGCCCTTCGTTTGAACACATGTATGGAGTATTAAATATAGACTAAAAAAATAACTAATTGTACAGTTTGTGACTAATTTGCGAGACGAATCTTTTAGCCTAATTAGTCCATGATTTGACAATGTGGTGCTACAGTAACATATGTGCTAATGATGGATTAATTAGGCTTAATAAATTCGTCTCGCGGATTACTGACGGATTCTATAATTTGTTTTTTTATTAGTATCTGAACACCCCATGTGACACCCGATATGACATCCCAAAACTTTACACCCTGGATTTAAACAGGGCCTTAATTACATTCTTATTTTGCTGGCATTCACATTAGTACTGGATGTTGCCTGCAAGTGCTGCTTGGTCAAGTTTAGTGATTATTTAGAGTTATTCATTTCAAAAAATGTTATCGAGATGTAGAGGTACCATCTTGTTACAAAAATCTCTTCTAAGTACTTATAATTAAGTTATCCATTAATATGCGCAACATATCTGATTCTTTCAAAATCGTGGCACCGCACATGTTTGGTTCTTTTGTGGACAGTTAAATCTGATGGTCCACAGTTGCCTGTATTGGTTCTGGAGAATTTGCGCCCAATATTGATGTCATTAAGGAAAGAGGCTTGAGATAAGAAAGATACCTATCTTGAACTTCCCAATTTCGATAACATACTTGGTCAGGTGTTTACATTATTTCTGAAGAACCGTTTATTCATTAGTTGTTTCATAGACAAACATATTTGTGTATATGATTTGATTTCACCATCTTATAGTAGATATTGATAAGAAACTTCAGCATGAAAACACACTTCCTAGATTAATATTCAGTTTTATGGTTAGTTGTAACATTTTAAACCATTAATTCCTGGAGTTAGCTTGGTCAATACTTGTGACTTCTAGAAGACAGTCGATTGGTTATTGGAATATGTAGCAACAGTGAATAGAGGATACATAGTCACTTTCAGACATGGTGTTGGAATCTTGCCTCTTCATCCTTTGTTTCTGTTGGTAAGGTGTACCCTAACAGATGTTGACACTGATAAAGTAGAGTGGACTCATTGGCCCATTGCACATGCAGACCACCCATCGAGTGGACCTTCTACAGATAATCCACTCTCCAATATGTTGGGCCAAGTTTTGGTGTAGTTAATGGAGTCTTGGCCTTTAATATGTTTCTCTGTGTCCATACTCTTTCAGTAGATTAGCTAGATTTTTTAGGCAAGTAAACTGCGTATGGTCACTGGTCAGCACATAGGCTCTCCTTTTTTATTCAAGGTGACTTTAGAGCTGTATCTTGTTTGATTCACCACATCAAGTACCTTCTACAGGCTGGACTACCAAGTTAGTTGTATATGTGCAGTTCAGATACTATGGCTGTATGGACACATCCATACTGATTTACCAACAAAAAAATTGGTGAAAAATGTTCAGTGCTTTCATTGACACATAATTTCAACTAGCAAAAGAATATTTTTGTCAAATTACCAATTTACTGTCATTCTGTTATGGTATACCCAGTGGAAATCAACAGTTAGCTTCTGTTGATTGAATCATGACTTTTTTCGCGAGTATTTCATTAAGAAGAGGGGTGGTACGGAGACCAGTACAACGAGCACTCACCACAGATCGTGGCCGGCGGATTACAGTGCGGAATCATGATACAAGAATCACTTATCAAAATAGAAAAAATGTGCTGGAGTCTAGAGTTTGTCATTTCAGCAAGTTCCACTCATCTAGCTGTTTATATGTAGTTAAATTGTTAAATTAGGTTATTCTTAAGAAGATCCCTATAGATAAAACAGAACCCTTTGTTTCCATCAAGAATTGTTGAAATCAAGGGTTAGAATGCGAACTGGCAATGGTAAATCTATTAAATTATAGGGTCAATCAATTCATCCATCAAAACATATCATGACTCGATGTTGCAGAATTTGTTTATTCTTGGCAAAATGGGGATATCTGATATCTCTCTGCCTTTTTAGATATACTCCTATTTTTCTTTTTTGCTTTAGTTTCCTTGAATTTTGTTTATTGTGAAAATGATACAGTGGATAAAGCTTTTCTTTGTTATTATTGCATTGTGATGACACTAGATGTGGCAGAAGTTATCTCAATGAACTTATCCAGTTGATGTGGACATTACTTGATCTCCATTAGAAAGCTAACTATTATTGGGATATTGACCAGAGTCATATCCAATTATCCATAGCCAGTTCAAGCATGCCATCTACACGAGCATCTATTGCTTGATCATTTACACTTTTGCTTTTGGTGGTTCTTTATCCTAATTTAGCTCATATTATTATTGTTAATTATAAATATGAAATATATGAATATGCTAGGAGTACAAATGAAACACTCTGCTTCATTGCTTCCTTTCAAACAGCATTAGTACCTGGTGTTACTGAATAATGACAATTGACCAGTGTATTTTGGTAGTGTAGCTTGCAGATGTATGGTCCTGTGGAGTCACTCTTTTTGTCATGCTTGTGGGAGCCTACCCGTTTGAAGATCAGGATGATCCTAAAAATATTAGAAAGACCATTCAGGTGACAGCTAGGTGCCTATGTTATGGATGATCTTCACATATATTGAGGAAAAAATATATTTTGCCCCCTAACATTTACACCTTTATTTTCAGCGAATAGCAGCAATTCAATATAATATCCCAGACAATATTCACATATCTGATGATTGCAGACAGCTCATTTCACGTATCTTTGTTAGCAATCCATTAAGGGTAATACAATGAACTATCTCAATTGTAGTGTCACTGTATCAGCATGGTTATTGGGTCTATAAGTGGCTTACCTTTGTTTTTTGCAATTTTGAATTTCTCATAGAGAATCACCATGAGGGAAATAAAAAGCCATCCATGGTTCCAAAAGAACTTGCCGAGGGAGCTCACAGAAGTGGTGCAGTTATCCTACTTCAGGAGGGACAACGGTGTCTCTGCCTTTTCAGACCAAACAACCGAAGAAATCATGAAGATTGTCAAGGAGGCAAGAACCTTGCCAAAATCATCGAGATCAGGCTATGGCTACAGTGAAGAATGCTCAGATGAGGAGGAAAAGGAAGAGGAGAGCGAACCCAAAGAGGAGGAAGAAGATGAGTGTGATAAGAGGGTTAGGGAGGTTCGCGAAAGCGGGGAGCTGGATATGACCTCACTGCACATCTAAATGATGCCTGTGACGTGTCTGAATGTAGATAATTGGCTTTGTCTGCTGAATTTGGTAGAATGTATGCAATTCTGGCGTCAGATATAGTAGTCTATTTAAGCCTTCTCCACCCTGTAATATATTTGTTTTGTTGAACTGTATGTGTGGTATATGGGTTTGTTCTAAAGGAGCAAGGTTTTGTACAGGCACACCTGATTGTGTTTTTGGATAGGAAGTTCTACCGTTTGTTTGCACTCTGTAGCAAACATTTTGGAGTTTGTAAGCCATATGTTGGGGCATATCCAGTAAAAATGGATGATATGCTGCAAATTCTGTCAGAATTAGTTGTGACACTTTGCAAACATTGAAGATAAAAGATTTTGAAATCGGGTGTGCATTTCTTCCCATGAGAAGTTTACTTGACTAAGAACTTAGCATCTCTCCCCCGCGTCGCCCACCCACATGGGTGACATGGGCGGCAAGCAAACCCAGCCGCCACCCCAGACAACCACCGCCCTTCCCTCCCTTGCCGCTGCTGGAGGGAGCAGCCAGGAGGCCCGCGCGGCTCCCTAGGAAGGCGGTGGCGAGGCCTTTGCCCAGGATGGTCGTGGGTGATGTCGTGTGGGGCGGAGCTCGGCGGCTGGGATGACGTCACCGCTAGGCGCGACAGGTGTTGGCACATGAAGGTGCAGGGAGGGGCCCGGAGGGGGTGCGTCGCGCGACGGTCGGGCGGCAAGGATGGCGCGCGGAGATCCGGTGGGGGCGTGCTGTCTAGGCTTCCAGACGGCGGCGGCGGCTGCCCTCCCACCAAATTTGGTCTCCAGAGGCTTGGGCTAGACGGATCCGGCTGGAAAGGGCTCGATGAGGGCGGCACGGGTGCTTAGGCCTACTCCGCCTGTCCCCTTCCTCCATGGCGGCAGCGGTGGCCTGGACCGGCGGGGTTTGGTGCTCGGGTGCCCGGATCTGCGTCCCGGTGGCTGGCTCCAAGCTGAGGTCGGCAACTGTGGCGCAACAGCGGCCTGGGTCGACGGAGGTCACTAGGGGACACGGGCGGTGACAGCCGGTGCCCATGCTGGCACAAGGTGTGGCGGCTCCGGCGACTCACCGTTGTGGACTTCGGGTGCGGCTTCGGGAATGACGGGCGGCAACCCACACTTGGCAACGGCAGCAACGAGGCCTATGCAGGGGTGTAGGGTCGAGATGGCGGACTAGAGGGGGGGTGAATAGTCCTTTCTAAATTAAATCGCGTCGGCTAACCGAAACAAATGCGAAATTAAAATAATCGGCCTAGCCAAGACTACACCCCTCTATCGAAGTTCACAAGCACCTTATAAAGATCCTAATGAGACAACAAAGGTGCTGGGCTAGCTAGAGCTCATCTATCCAATTCTAGGAGCAAGGTCACACAAACCTATGCCACTAGTATTTTGCACACGGAGAGATCCTACACAACTGCTATCACTGATCGGACGCGCTGGTCTTACCGAGGCCAACATCCGGTCACTCACAGTGACCTCCTTTCGCCTCCATTTCTTCACTGAGTTGATCCGTTTCAACTCCAACTCTTTCTCCTTTGCAAATGTGCTAACACCACAAAGTGTACACCACCATGTGTATGTGTGTTAGCTTTTCACAAATATTTTTAAGGAGTTAGCAACTCAACTTGCCACGCCACTCAATCCTAGCAACGATGCAAAGTTAGATCACTCGAGTGACACCAGATGACCGATATGCAAACAAGTTTGCCACTCTTAATAGTATGACCATCTATCCTAAACCCGGTCATCAACTTCTCTACACCTATGACCGGTGAAATAAAATATCCTAGGTTATACCTTTGCCTTGCGCATTAAATTCCAACTCCTCCATTGTTGATGCAACATATGCACCAACCAATCACCAAAGATATGATCCATTTTATATCATCACGTGATCATATTGGTTCATCGATCTTGACTTCACTTGCTTTTTACCGTTGCCTTCGTCCATAGGCGCCAAGTCTTGCTCAAGCTTCACCGCCACGCGGTCTATCGCTCCAAAGCCTCCAACTTGTCCTTCACGCTTGCAACCGGTCCATCAAGCCAAGTCATGTCTTGATCTTCTCCACCTTGATCACATGACTCAATGTCATGTCTCATGTGCAATGAGCTCCTTCATCATCACATGTGTGAGCTTTGCAACATCTCCGAGCCATTTCCACCTTCGTGGCATATGTTACTCACACACATATACATGTGGACTAATCACCTGTGTATCTCATATAAACACAATTAGTCAACCTAGGTTGTCACTCAATTACCAAAACCACACAAGGACCTTTCAATCTCCCCCTCTTTGGAAATTGATGATAACTCTACAAAGATATGGAAATTAACCTCTTTTGGATTCATGTTGCTTGCCCAAGCAATTTTACCATATGTAAATGATTTTGGACAAGTACCACAAACCGAAATGATAGTATTAGCTCCCCCTACATATGTGCTAGAGTATTTGGTTTGAAGCTCGCATATATGCATAGATTGGAATTATTGGAGAGTAATTACTATCAAATGATGCTAAGGTGTATAGAATAAATCTTTGAAGTGTGATACCAATCAGAGTTGTACTTTTAAGTTCATCCTTAGCACCATGGTTAGCTAGATATCACATGGAAATAAAATCACTAGATACCTTGTGAGATCAACATTAAAAGCAAGGTACTAGCATTACTTGAAAAGCATACCAAGTGTCTAGCTATCATCCTATGCATGCTAGTTTTTATTTCATCAATCAAATTCTTCAACTAGCATATACCACACAAGCATGCATATTGAATTTAAAAGCTTATGCAATGCAAGCAAGCACATGACTATGCACATAACAAATGCAGCCAATCAAAGTTCATGAGCTTGCTCCCCCTACTTGTGTGCTTCTCTTGTCTAAGAATTTTGATCCTTCTTAATTCTTCAATGTTGCTCCCTCTTTGTCCATGTCCATGTTCAACCTCTACTTTTTTGTCTCAATCTCTCCCAAAGCTTTCATATCTTTGTACAATCTCTCCCCCTTTGTCATCAATTTCCATAAAAAGTGTGCTTCTCATTAATACAAAGGTTTATATTTGGGGTAGATGGTTGAGGCTTGAATCTTGTATTTTTTATGGACATCACTTGATTGTTGGAATGACACCACTTGTATAGCTTCTTGAGATACCACACATAGGATCTTTGTCCTTGATACTAATTTGTGAGACACCTCCCCCTATGTGATAGCATAGGTCATCTATTTGATACACTCGAGCTCTTGTTGGTGAGGGATGCATTCTTCATTTGATGATCACTTAAAGTTGAGGATCACTTGTGGAACCATCGTCATGCATGATTGATACCACATGTAGATGTGATACCACTTAAAAGAATTTTCTAGTATGAAATCACTTGTTGGATTTATCAATAAAAAGCATTTCTTGAACCTTTGCTATCATCACGTGTACCACTTATAGGATATCACTTGTGAGTTGATCTAGACATCACTTGTGAATTCTTGATGAAATACTTGAATCTAGATACCACTTGAAATAAACTACATATCCATTTGCATTGTTGTCTTGTGCTTGTACTCTTGTTATTTATCATGAGCTTCTAAGTTGGCTTGAACTAAATTGATTTGGCTAAGCTTCCAAGTCCGGTTTGAACCCTCTCTAAGCTTCTTCAGACTTATTTGGAGGTTATCTTATCGAGGTTGTACTTGTCACTTATTGGTAATCCAAATTAAATCAAGTACTTGGGTTCACTAGCTCATGAATAAATTCATATACTAACCACTAGATCAACTAATCATTCAAGCAATAGTGGTAGGCTATGAATTTAAACATTTCATTTGTTATGCTTGATCCTATGAAGCATGTACTATATGCACTAACCGCATACTAGTAAGGGATGAAATAATCATGCACATTACAATGATACCTTTGCTATGTTGGAGTAGAGGATAGTCACACAGATTCTAAATCATTACTCCAATAGCAATATGGAGTCTAATTATAAGCTTGGTGAAGACCAATCATGAATAATAAAATTCATTCTTCACTCATATGATTTGAGAACCATTAATATGATGAAGTGCACTATATTGTTGTGGTTAGCTTGCTTCATGTTTTGATCAATGCTTGCATAAGAGAACTATTTGGAATACCACTTGAATTGCCATGACTAGCTCTCTTTTGGGCGTTGTTTGCTTTTCTTGATCAACCCTTTTGATTGCTTCAACTAAGTATCTCAAATGTTCCTTGGATCACCACTTCCATGTTAGCCTTCCAAGCACCACACTTGGTTTACCTACATATAGGCGGTAAGCCCCTACACTAGGGAGAAGTGACCTCTCTCCAAAGAACCATTCTTGACAGTCACTTAAAATAACTTGATTGATTGATCCAAGTGATGAACTTAACTTGATGAGTAACCTTGATTCTTTCTTTAAGTCATTTTCTTTTTACTTGTTTAAGTCTTTTTCTTTCTACCAAATAATTTCCAATAGTCACTAGAACTTAAACTTCATCTTCTTCTTAAGTTTGATCTTGATCTTCCAATTTGAGTACCAAATGTGTGTAAAGTACACTCCACAATCAAATGTCATTATACTCTTTGCTTATTATGCTTCTAGATCATCTCAAAACCAAACTTAGGTGCCTCAATTACTTATAAACATGTTTCAACTTGAGGACCTTTTAATCAAAGTGACTTCAAATAAATCCAATAATTGTCACTTTTCTATTAGATTATGTACTCTTCAAAGAAAAATGCATATCTCCCAAAGTACAAATCCAAATACCATAAAATTTGGTGAAGATGTGCTTCACTAAGTTATCTAGCAACTATAAAAATTTAAGCTTCATTTGACTTCTAGATTGCTACCAGATTTTAATTCTTCCACCACTTTTACATGCTGAAAACCGCTGCACTATAGATGACAAGATCCACTCTAAAACCAAAGCATCTCTTATCCAATTCTCATGAAATTTGTACAACATCTTATAACATAAGTTTAGAGCATGCACATAAATTTTTATGTTAATCCAATAAGTTTTTATCACTCAAACATGGCTAAGATCACAGCTCATTTAGATTTTTAATATAGGACATATTTCAATCACTTGAGCTATACTTCATCAAAATGTGAATCAAACTTGAAACCAACTTGTTTGAATACTTTTACAAGACATAAATCCATTCAACCACTCACTAAAAGTCATCTCATGAATTTATCCAACACAAATCAATCCAAACTTGACTACTAATCAATTTATCCATTCAAACATCTTATAGCAAGCACCATTGTATATTTATCCTATTCAATCAACTCATATGCACCCAAATGAAATGATCAACAAGAGATATACCTCGGTTAACTCATGATCAATCAATTTGCAAGCTTCAACTCAAATTCTTGCAAGCCATCATATATATATATATATATATATATATATATATATATATATATATATATATATATATATATATATATATATATATATATATATCCAATAAATCATCCATAACTTGAATATGACACTTGTATGTTATAGCACTTTTTGGACTTCACTAATTCTTGGCTTGGCATTGGGATATAATTGCATTAAGCTTCAATACTTGGCTCAACATATGATGATCAATGTGAAATCAATTGAATCAAGCCTCCAATGCCGATGGTACCTACAAACAATCATCCACTTTTTGATGGTACCCAAACAAGTTTGGGTCCTCTTAAGTTAGGAGCAACATACTTAGGCAAAGCCTTAGTATGAGTAGCGGGATGTTTTGCAATAGCAACCATGAGGTACCATTACCATCCTTGCTAAGCATAGAATCATCATCAATTGAAATAGGCTTAGGAGTGTTATCTAGGGGACATGAATGTGCCATGTGTCCTCTTTCTCAGCATGAGTAGCACTTCTCTTTGATTGAGCCTTCTCTTCCTTGCTCATGTGGTGCTTCCTATTGCCTTGCCTCTCATGGATTGCTTGACCCTTTTTCTCAAGCTTGGTAGGACACTTAGAGGCAAAGTGTCCCGTATTTCTACACTTGAAGCACTTGA
This sequence comes from Miscanthus floridulus, assembly GCF_019320115.1. Classification (NCBI taxonomy): domain Eukaryota; kingdom Viridiplantae; phylum Streptophyta; class Magnoliopsida; order Poales; family Poaceae; genus Miscanthus; species Miscanthus floridulus. Next base: position 80,873,054 of record NC_089595.1, on the reverse strand, counting down.
TATGAGCATAGACTTTCTTCTCATCTTGTGTCTTGCTCATCATCTTGGCATCTTGAATTTACATTGGATGCCTTGCCTTTCCACCCCTTCTTATTTTCTTCTTCTTCGTCATCAAGTCACCACCATCTTCATGATAGATCTTGACTTGCTCTTGGGGTGTCTTCTCTTGCTCAACTTGTGGTATTGGTTGAGGCTCTTCTAGTTGCTTCATCAATTGCTTGGTTGGGCACATTGAGGTAAGATGACCCCAAGTGCAGCGCTTGAAGCACTTCACATGCTTGAGCCTCTCTTCTTCTTTTATCTTCTTGAGCTTCTCAATGTTAGGGCAACCATTTGCAAGGTGTCCCGCTTCATGACACCGGTAGCACATGGTATGAGAGAACTTTCTTTGTTGTAGCTTTTTCATCTTTCTTTCTCTCTTTCTTTCGCCCTTTGTCATCTTCTTCTTGAAGCCAAGGCCACAGTTGTCGCCATAGTTTCTTTGAGTCTTCAACATATGCTCAAAGGTGACCTTTAAGTTGTAGCACCTCTCTAACTTGTTGCTCAAATTCTTCACTTCATTTTTGAGCTCATTGTTCTCCTTCAAAAGGTTAGTTTCACAAGACATAGAAGTAGAACAATCATCTATATGTGAAGAGCATGGCATATCTAATAAATCATCACTAGAGGTGAATACATTCTTCTTGCCTACATCACAAGGGTTAGCAACATTATGTGATTGATCAATTGACCCATGTGATAAGCTCTCACTAGTTTTAGTTTTTCCATTGGAAAGCTCCTTAGTGAGAAAAGCATGGTCTTGTACCAAATTATCATGAGCAATACTAAGTTCCTCATGAGCCAATTGTAGCTCCTCATGTGAACAAGTAGTGACATAAAGTAGATGCTTTTGTTGTTCACATGTGTTCTTTAGAAAAGAGTTTTTATTTTTCAATTTCTTGGTTTTAGCCATCTCTTTTTCTAAAGCTTTGATCATGCAACCATATCTATCTAGAAGCTCCTCATATGAATCAAGATCAATCACATTTGCATTAGATACCTTAGTGTCACCTTGTGACATGAAGCAATGTGATGTAGTGGAAGAGCTTGTAGTAGCAACATCATCCGGGCATGATCCATCATTATCACCATCAAGTGTGCACGATGTAGCATTATCATTTGAATCACTTGTGGCATCATCGTCAACTTTGTCAAGTGAACTTGTAGTGAATCGATCATTATCATCACTTGACCATGAGGTGGAGCAATCTTCCACAATCACCAAATTGTGGTCATGCTCGACACACTCATGCGCCTCCTCCTTGGTGCCCTTATCATCATCATTGGAGACACTCCCATATATTAAGTTGAGGTACAACCAAATATCATGGGTGGTCTTTATGTACATGATCTCCCCAAATATGTTATCTTTCATGGATTGATAGAAAATGTTAGTAGCTTGGCAATCGAGATGTAGGCATTTCTTTTGCGCTTTAGTTGCATTCTTTTCATCCAACGCATGAGAAAAGCCTACATCTATGATCCACCACATTTGGGGGGAAATGAACTTAAAATTGCATGTCATCCAAATTTTCCACCGTGCAAAGTGTGTGCCATCAAAAGTGTATGGACACTCAACATCTAGCCCATAAGCCGCCATCCTCTCGGATCGGTGAAGACCACAAATGAGAGACCTAGCTCTGATACCACTTGTAGGGTCGAGATGGCGGACTAGAGGGGGGATGAATAGTCCTTTCTAAATTAAATCATATCGGCTAACCAAAAAAATATGGAATTAAAACAATCGATCTAGCCAAGACTACACCCCTCTATCAAAGTTCACAAGCACCTTATAAAGATCCTAATTAGGCAACAAAGGTGCCGGGCTAGCTAGAGCTCACCTATCCAATTCTAGGAGTAAGGTCACACAAACCTATGCCACTAGTATTTTGCACACCAGGGAGCTCCTACACAATTCTAGTAAGCAAAAGCACAAAGCTCCTAAGCTCACTAGCAATGCTCAATAACAAGGCAACCAATACCAAATTAGAGAACGTAAATACTTAGCTACACAAACTAAGCAATGTGACTAACAAGTTTACACAAACCAAATTAGCCACGCAAGGGAGCTACTTCTATGCTACACAAGTAAGAAGGTAACTAGTGAGCTACACAAGCTAACCAATTACAAGAGCAACTACACAAGCACAATGCATATGAAAGTAATTTCAAGCTTGTGTAAGGGGATTGCAAACCAACAGAAAGAACAATGTTGACATGGTGATTTTTCTTCCGAGGTTCACGTGCTTGCCAACACTCTATATCCCTGTTGAGACAAGCTCCAAGGTTGCTGCTGGTCCTCTTGCTAGTGATGACCCGCAAGTCACACTTTCCCACATGGAGTGCTTACCACAAGCTCTAGCACTTGACCCGGCCAGATGAAAGGTCCTAATATGGCTAGAGGGGGGATAGCCTATTTAAAAATCTACAAACCGACTAGAGCAATTTGATTAGTATAATAAATAGCGAAATACAAACTTGCTCTAGCTCTACAATGGTTGCAAGCCACCTATCCAACAATTCTAGTTGTTATGATCGCTAGGCACACAATTTACAAGGTCACTACTCACTAAGAGCTCTCACAATTGCTACACTAAAGAGCTCCACTAGATGAACTTAATCCACAAAGCAAGCTCTCAATTCTAGCTACACTAAAGAGCTTGTTATAGCTAGTTTGCGGAAATGTAAATGTGTAAGTGAGGTGATTATACCGCCGCGTAGAGGAGTGAACCAATCACAAGATGAATACTTTATCGATCACTGGGAGAATACCAAAGGGCAAGAGACAACTCATTTTCTCCTGAGGTTCACGTGCTTGCCAACACGCTATGTCCCCATTGTGTTGACCAACACTTGGTGGTTCGGTGGCTAAGAGGTGTTGCACGAATCTCGTCCACACAATTGCACACCGCAAGAACCTACCCATAAGTGAGGTAACTTAATGACACAAGCAATCCACTAGAGTGACCTTTCGGCCCTCTGCTAGGGAAGGTACAAATCCCCTCATAATCACCGAAGATGGCCACGAACAATCACCAACTCATGCCAATCCTCCTCCACTGCTCCAAGCCATCTAGGTGCTGGCAACCACCAAGAGAAACAAGTGAATCCCACAGCGAAACACAAATACTAAGTGCCTCTAGATGCAATCACTCAAGCAATGCACTTGGATTCTCTCCCAATCTCACAATGATGATGGATTAATGATGGAGATGAGTGGGAGGGCTTTCGCTAAGCTCACAAGGTTGCTATGTCAATGTAAATGGCCAAGAGGGTGAGCTTGAGCCAGCCATGGGGCTTAAATAGAATCCCCCATGAAATAAAGCCATTGTACCCCTGTCGGTGCGGGACGCACGGGATACCCCGCAAGGAAGGGAGAAGACCTAGTCTAATTAGGATTCTTCCCCTATAATCTTAGTAGCAGTATTACTCTATAATCCTACTAGGAACTCTCATTGTAAACCGACAAGGACTCTGGCCTCTTGACTATATAAAGGAGGGCAGGGCTCCTTGAATCGGGGGTTGAAGACAACAATTGTACAACACAACACTTGACGATCAATCCAACGCAAAGGCTAACGCCGACTGGACGTAGGGCTATTACTCGATCAACGATCGAGGGTCCGAACTAGGATAAATCGACTATCTCTTGCGTCAACCGTCGAGTTCTGCATACGCTGAAGCCCGAACAATACTGCCCTGGGGATCCCCGTGGCAGTCTATCGGTGGTCAAACATCGACAGCTGGAGCGCCAGGTAGGGGATTTCGACGATTTTGCATCCGAGAGCTCGATGGACCTCGACAACATGATCTTCTCGAAGGGATCAATCTTCATCTTCAGTTCATGGATATACGAGGTGGGCGATGATGGCAAGCTCCAAGGCCATCTCCTCGAAGATTCAGATCATCATCAGGACTCTTTTAGTTCGACGACAATGGTAGATCAGCTTGTTGGAAGATTCGCGCAGCTCGTGATTTCCAATCCAACTCGGATTCCGTGACTTCACGCATCCGATTCGAACTCAAGTTCCGCTTCTGAGACAAAGTCTTACCCGAGTTCTTTTGGAAAACCAAGTTCTTTTCTAACAAAGCTCCGAAACACGACGTCAAACTATCAAGAATACTACTTAGAGTTCACTGCAAGTACTTCAAAGAAGTCAGGTCCTCTTCCATTCAGACTCCACAACATGGCAACACCTTATCAGACATGGCACGAAGGTTCCACCTATCCTGTGCTTAGAATGCCACTGAAAGGAGCCCAGGAAGGTCTCGTTTTAACTATAACATCTCAAGACTACATCGTTCACTGGCCAGGTACCGTTTCTGAAGATGACAACAACCAACTAGTCGACGATACGACAACAACAATTCTACCCTACCAAGGAGATTCGATCTATGACCTTGAAACCTCTACTAAAGTTATCAATAGCTCTGGCTGTATGGAAGTCAACGACGATGACAGAACAACTCACGCTAGAGAAGTATTGATGATTCGCTGTCCTCGATCACCATTGGTCCCCCTTGAAGCACCCGACGTAAGGTCTTCAGATGAATCTGAATCCAACATATCACCATTTATCCAGGGGCACGATGGTGAGACTAAAAGTCAAAGGCAAGTGAGAGAAAGAAAGAATAAATTGAAACAAGGACGTCAATGCCATGCTAAGCAGAGAAAGGACACTTGGATCAAATATGAGTCAGATCTAGCCGAGTACAATAGAAGAAAATCAGAGCGAGAAGTCAAAGAAGGATAAGCAGTGAATACACCCTACGACAAGATTCGAGAAGCATTAGAAGAACTCATAGCAACTTCACATCCCAATGAAAAACAAGAACAGCTCCAGGATTTCCTCCGATCAACAGTCCTTAGGACACGCGATGGAAGAGCAACATCTCATGAACAGGAAGATCAAAATCAAAGGAAGTCCGCTTTTGAAAGACTTGGACCAAGTGGAAGTCACAATGGAGAGAGTTGAAGAAATCATAGCCAAAACAACCGAGTCGAACAACTAAGAAAGGCCAGAAGCAAAATGCCTACTCGGACAGCCACACATAACTACTCTCACCAAGATGACAGTTGGCAAGAAGGGGGCGCAGAATCGGAATATACAGAAGCCAGAACGCACGATAGATTCCCCTGCTTTGCAAATAGACTTGCTTCAATACGACTACCTCACAAGTTTAAACCATCCAACCACTCCAAGTATGATGGCAAGACCGAACCAGAGCAATGGCTCAGAATTTACTCGCAATTGATTGAATTGGCCGGTGGGGACGATGACATCAAGACCTTGTTTTTTCCCATGGCCCTAGAAACTATGCCACTTCAATGGTTTGACAAATTAAATCTAGGATCAATTAGAAATTGGGAAGACTTGCAAAGAGCTTTCTGTGAAAATTTCACGAGAATTATTACACATCCAATCACCAACGCAGAATTAAAAGGACTCAAGCAGAGAGGAGGTGAAAGTCTCAGAAATTACTATCGATAATTTGGCAAACTACGAGCTCAAGTACATGACATCACACAACGGGAAGTAATCGAAGCTTTCTTTCATGGGATCATGGCTAGGTGGCAATTTCAAGACTTCTACAAAGAAAACCTGAGAAACAACGAAGAATTCAGATGAACAGTAGAAAAGATGATTATCGTAGAAGAAAAGACATGAGAAAGATTCCCGGATAGAAACAACAAAGACAATCCGAACAGGCAAAATCATCGAAATAACAGACATCAGGAAAGAAAGCGTGGTCCGGACAACACAGTAGCAATGGCTGACAAATCAAAGAAGTTTTCAAAACCTAGAAGATATGACGACATTGAGAACATACGTTGCCCCTTGCACCCCAACAGAAAAGCACACCATCGGAAATTGGTACACCTTCAACGAAAGATACACTAGAAAAGATAGCAAGGGAAACAATAAAGAAGATAATCAGAAAAAAGGAGACAACCTTGAAGACAAGGGATTCCAAAAATCTAGGGGAACAGTGGCAGTAATCTTCGCTGGGGTTCCAGATTCCAGAAGCAAACATCAAGAAAAACTAGCATTACGAACCATCATGGCAGCAGAACCTGCTACACCAAGATATCTCAATTGGTTAGAGTATCCAATCCAATTTTCAAGAGAAGACCAATGGACCAGCAAACTCTAAGGAAGATGGGACTACAACTCGCCGGGATGATCACACCAACAAGCACACCTTTTTATGGCATAGTACTCGGCAAGGCAGCAATGCCACTTGGGCAAATCACTCTACCAGTTACCTTTGGAACTCCCTCAAACTATCGTACAGAGTTCATCAAGTTTGAAGTCGCAGACTTCGATTCATCATATCACGCAATCCTCGGGCGCTCGGCACTAGCGAAATTCATGGCAATACCACATTATCCGTACCTGTTGCTTAAGATGCCAGGGCCTAATGGAGTTCTTTCTCTTCGGAGTGATTTAAAGTGAGCATTTGATTGTGATGTTCAAGCTATTCAAATTGCAGCAAGAGCACAAGCAAACGATGGAAGAAAAGAAATAGCCACTATTGCCGCAGAAATAAGTCAAGAAGAACTAGAGATACTGGCTAAAAAGCCAAGCATCCTAGCACCACCAAAAGAAGCCAACGTCAAGCAAATCGACCTAGGAACCGGTGATCCCTCAAAAACGGCAACCATCAGTGCACACCTATCAGCAAAATAGGAACTCGTGTTCACCAACTTTCTTTGGGACAACAAAGATATATTCGCTTGGAAGCCAGCCGACATGCCAGGGGTCCCAAGAGAGTTGGCTGAGCACAGAATTGATATCAATGAAGGCTCCAAGCCTGTGAAACAATGACTACGATGTTTCTCTCCCGACAAGAAGACAGCAATTAAAAAAGAAATTACAAAACTAATGGCAGCTGGATTCATTAGGGAAATCCTCCATCCAGATTGGCTAGCAAATCCAGTTCTGGTACAGAAAAAGAACACGAACGAGTGGCGCATGTGTGTCGACTACACAGATCTCAACAAACACTGCCCGAAAGATCCATTCGGGCTACCACGCATTGATCAGATAGTTGATTCAACAGCAGGATCTGCCCTATTATCTTTTCTTGATTGCTATTCCGGATATCACCAGATCACATTAAAAGAACAGGACCAAAGCAAGATGTCACAGAACCGACCAATTTATAAGAGCACAAGTACAAAAACAATCACCGAAACAATCAAATTCTCGAACTTGAGCCCATATAAACCCGGTAGTCAACTGAAATCTCAAAGGATTTCAAACCAACTTGCATACAACCAAGATCACATTAATTCAACATAACATATCGTATGTTACAACATTTCACAGATGTTCGCAAATAGATTACATCATCACAGAGTCATCGTTATTACAAAACAAGTCTTGTAAAACATGCGGAAGCAAATAGTTTAACTTACACACCCGAGTTCAAATACAAATACTGGTTCGCTGATCATAACCTGCAAAAGCATTCAGATAAGAGAACAGAGATCATGCCCATGATCTAGTCTTCATCACCCACCAGGTGGAGACAATACTTACAAAATCCCTGATATAGGAGGTCATCTGCAACAAGAGGGAATAAACCCTAAGTATAGGAATGTACTCAGCTAGACTTACCCGTCGAAAACCAAAACAAACGACACCAAGGATTATGCATAGCTTCATGTAGTGGATCTGGCTGACACTTTCTTTTTGTGGAAAAGCATAAGTAATAATGATTAACTCTTAACCTAAACTAGCAGTGACTTTTAGCCATTAACCTGTCATCTATATTAGCACCTATACTAAGCAATCATTTTATTAGGGTGCAAACATTAATAACCATATCAGGTATTCATTGTGGCAACCTTATCATCATCTTCCATTTAACCATATCATTAAATTAATTGAATCTACATTGTTGTTGCTCAGTCAAGTTCTCACTATCCGAGAGAGACGGCGATTCGAATCGATTCCTATCTAGCTAGAGGGGTATTCCTAAACACAAACCCTGCTTCCCCCGTCAGGGTCACAAACAAGTCACCTTTGGTACGATTCAGGAGTTGCGAGTCCGAACAATGCCACAAAATTAGAGAACCACTTTGCCATGAGTGCTCGGTGACTTAACCCGCCCTTGGGCTTACGCCAATGGTTCCCTGCACATCCTTACTTTCATCCAGATTGCGGACCCCTGCTCACGTTCCCGGTCTGAACCGAGCTACTAGGCTTCGTGGTCGGAATGACTTAACCGGCCAGCTAAGTGTTAGGCTGCGTTCAACATGACATGAGGACGTACAGCGTATCGGTCCTTAAATGACGCAGACGGAGTCACTATATCCAAACCTACACAAGACTCCGCCCGGTCTTAATTCATTATTAACATGGTTCTTCTCCATGATAGCAAATATAGCCAACCATGATCCACCGCATCCTAAAGCTCGCAGGTGATAGGAAATCACCTGACTTCTACCGCACTAAGCATGGCTAAGCATTTAACCCGTTCCTGAACTTAAATAGGATTCCAGTGCGATATCTGGACAAGGAGGGATATATAATATAGCAATTGGTTCCAACCAATTCCTATACTTAATGTATCATCAACGAATAAAAGATACTCAATGTATTTGTAAAAACATGGGAGGCTTAATATGCTCTGGGGCTTGCCTTTCAGGAACGAGGAAGGCTGGTGGTCAGGGCACTCGGGCAACTCCTCCGCGGCGGCTGCTTTGTCGGCTTTCTACACCTCGGGCTCCTCCTCCTGGTTGGCTCCCTCGAACTCCAGCAAAGTCACTCCCTCCGGCACACCTATTGCATGAATGCGCCAGATAAATATCATGGATGCATATGAACAAATGTCAGGGATGCTCGGGGAATGCACATGTTCGCTGTAGTTTGCATATTCTGACTTAAGCCATATTCAAATCACTTTCACTTACCAAGTTTATACAACCTAAGGTATAATTGCTCATCTTCAGTTAATGACCTAGCACCTGCACCTAAGTATATTCTCAAGTTAGGCTAACCCCTAAACAATCAACGAGAACATTGCATCAAGCATACACTCAAGCATTTGTATTTCAGCAAAATGAAGACTATGTAGCGGTACAGTAAACTAGCCATAACTGGAGATTTATAAATCCAAATGACATGCAACACGACAATCTGTAAAGTTTATGAAATTGTCTACAATTCATTTTTAGACCTCAAAGCATGATTCAACACTTTACCAAGTTGAATTCTTTGATCAACAGAACTCTGTCCTCACAAGACAGAGAGTAAGCAAAACAGGAACCTAACTTTAAATAGCTGTAGTTTCTAAACTACTAGGCTAAATGCCCTCAAATTTTGACAGGAGCTAGATACATAAATTATCTACAACTCTTGTATTCATCACATCCACAGAAAACCAAAATATCATGGGGAACTTTCTAAAGTCCTCAGATCTGTCCAGAGGGACATAATGCAAATGAAATAATTAATAACTTATGATGTAAACACATAATTGGACAAAACTAACTCTACTCACACATCACTCATATCACATGAACACCAGAAAGTAGGGTGTTCATCCCCAAAACATTTATTTTAATACCTTTCTTAATTTATTTAATTAATTAGAGGAAATAGTAAACATATATGAAAACTACACCATTAAATCTACAAAAATTACAGTAGACACTACATGCCCTAAGTAGACTACCATAAAAATTTCACACCAATTTAGTAAGTATAACAACCTACACAAAAATGATAAGGCATAATGGCTTAAAATGGCATAATTAGGAAACCTTAGTGAAAAGTGTCAAGCAGTAGATTTGATATTTTTCCTAGCATCCTTAAGGTACTAAGATACTACCCACCAAGTTTCATGGTCATATGATTCCTAGATAATTTACAAAAATTCATACAAGTATCCATCAATAATAAAATGAAAATATATAACTCAAAAACTACACATGCAATGACTCTCAAATTTTAACCAGAGCTTCTACTAAGCAAGACTAGCTTACCCACAAAATTTCACAATTTTTGGATCATAGAAACTCAAGATATGATTTAAACAAGTTTGCATGCATTCAAAAACACCTTTCAAGTTCCTATTTAATTCATCCAAAATTTCTACATCATGTGCTCAAGACATATTTTTCTTAAATACTAGACCTCATTGTGAGTCTAACAAAATTTGAATCACACCATTTGGATCTGCACATTGGGAGTTACAAAATTTACAAAACAGCATTCAAAACTGAAAATTTGAACTATCCTATGGACAGGCAGTCGCTGACGTGTGGGGCCCGGTTGTTAGCCGGACCCGCCTTTCAGTGAGACAAAACAGGGGAGGCGGCTTCGATAGCACTGAACATGGCGAAGCTTGCCGACGGCGACTCCTCCGGTGAAATGGAGGACACTTACGTGATCTACGTGACCAGACGCGTCGATCAATGCTACTATTGTGACCTAGGTTTAACTGGAGGTAGCTCGTCGCCGGTGATGGCGGCACGACAGAGCTCTGGTGTGAGCTACCGGTGACAGCAAGCCATGGCTGGCTTAACCGAGCATGGTATGAGCTACAGGAGGTCGCCACGGTGCTATCCCAGCAAAGAGAAGAGGCGGGAAGGTTCCTAGCTACCCCGACCACGGCGGCCTCAACTCCGGCGAGGACACGCTCATGGCGGCGATGGCTGGAATGGTCACTGCGACCTTACCAAAACTCAAACGGCTCAGCTAGGAGGTGGAGAAGGTAGAGGAGCACACAACGAAGCTATTGACGAGCTGGCCGACGCGTTTTTTTGTAGTGGTGAGCGAGCTAGGCGATGGCGAAGCTCAGTCAATAATGGCGGAGCTACTGCGGCTCTGTCGCTGCGCGCGGTGGAGGCGAAGGAGATGTAAATGGAGTTGACGAACTGGTCGGGCAGGCGCGCGGGGTGTTCACGTCATGGCCAGCAGCACCCGGACGGCCACGGCGCATGGCCGCATGGTCAGACGGCCGGTGACAGGTGGCGCCATGCGTCAGACGTTTTCTGAAAATGGTCATCACTGTAGCTTGCCTGAAACGCTGATTTAGTGATCCATCACCCGACTAACAGGCGAAGTTTGATAGTGCTTAGCTCCTAAACCGTGATGATATAGCTCAAGGTACAATTGATAAAGTTGAGCATCTATATGTGAACTACAATTTTTACAATTGGAGCTCGAGCTGGTTTGGCTTTGTTTGCAAACTACAGAGCTCTAAACTAGGGTACATGAAACTGAAATCCAGTTATAACACTCGAAAAATTCTAAGTGTCAAATACAACCCCAAAACTGACTTGTGGGTCCTTTTTTAACATGTTGTGCACATTTTCATGACTTGACTTCTAAATAAAGTTTGTTCCTTATCAAATTTGCTACAACTTTGTTTTAGGTTGCTCAGACATGCAAACATCCTAAGCTACACTTTTTAAATAGTCAAACCAAAGGGGTTTAGGGGTCAAAACAAGTCAAACCACTTTTGAAATCCTATTTAGGCAACATGATCAATATGAACAATGTTCCAAATGACATTCTAGGTGTCACTAAGTTGTTTAAGAGAATTATTAGTCACACCACACCTTGGTCACACAAGAATCAAGCATCGTATGTACTGAAACAATGAAAAACACATGAAATGTTACAAATGTTTCATAGTCATGTTTCACATGTTTCATGATCTTGTTGCATAGTATTAACTAACCATATTTCACTAAAGTTAGTGGCACATGTTGCACTTAAGTGTTGCACACTTTTCATTTCATACTAGAAACAATACACATGTAATATGCAACATGTTGCAATGTTTCAAAATCATGTTTCATGTGATATAAGCTTATGAATGAATGAATGATGCTCATATTCATGAAATGCAAGTGCAAATGTGGAAAGCAAACACCTGGGGTGTTACACAAGACATCTTTCATCACTTCGTTCGGCGCCTACTACTACAGGACCATGTCGTTTGGGCTTAAGAATGCTGGAGCCACTTACCAAAGAGCCATCCAAACATGCCTTGGTGATCAAATCGGCGAAAACGTAGAAGCATACATGGATGACGTGGTTGTAAAAACAAAGAACCCAGATGCACTGATTGAAGACTTAAAACAAACCTTCGAGAATCTAAAAGATGGAGGTGGAAATTGAACCCAAACAAGTGTGTATTCGGAGTTCTTTCAGGACAACTACTCGAATTCTTGGTCAGTCAGATGGGCCCTCCCCGAAGTATCAAAGACGTGTAGAAGCTAACAGGCTACATGGCAGCACTAAATTGTTTCATATCAAGACTAGGCAAAAAAGGGTTACCTTTCTTTAAATTGCTAAAGAAGACATACAAGTTCGAGTGGACAGAAGAAGCCAATGAAGCTTTCAAGAAACTTAAGAAATACCTCACATCCTCACCAGTCCTCACACCTCCAAAGAAAGATGAAGACATGATGCTATACATTGCAGCAACTTCTACTGTAGTCAGCACAACGATAGTAGTGGAAAGGGAAGAAGAAGGGCGCGTGTATAAAGTATAATGCCCAGTATACTACATCAGCGAAGTACTGTCAGAATCAAAAATCCGGTACCCGCATGTGCAAAAACTACTCTACGCCCTACTGATCACTTCACACAAGCTTCGTCACTATTTTGAAAGCCACAAGATTACCGTCGTGATAGATTTCCCACTAGGAGACATCTTACACAACAAAGACGCAACAGGACGCATATCCAAGTGGGTGGTTGAACTCGGTGCTCTCAACATCGATTTCACCCCATGGAAAGCAATTAAATCTCAAGCCTTGCTGATTTTGTTGCCGAATGGATAGAAATTCAACAACCCGTGTCAAGCGCCATCCTTGATCATTAGAAGATGTAATTTGATGGATCACTCAAGCTAGGCAGAGCCGGTGCAGGCGTCCTCCTAATTTCTCCGAACGGAAAACAACTCAAGTATGTCCTTCAGATATTATGGCAAGCTACCAACAATGAAGCAGAATATGAAGCTCTCATCCATGGGCTACAAGTGACGATTACCCTCGGAATCAAGCAATTACTCATATACGGCGATTCGGCAGTAGTCATCAACCAAGTCAACAAAGATTGGGATTGCACCAAAGAAAACATGGGTGCTTACTGTGCTGAAATCCGAAAACTCGAAAAACATTTCCAAGGATTAGAAATTCTACATGTCCTATGGGATTCTAATATTGCGACAGACATCCTCGCCAAGCTTGGATCAGACAGGGCGAAGGTCCCACCCAGTGTATTCATAGAGGAGCTATCAGCTCCCTCTATCAAATAATCCGGTGAGATAACCCTAGAAATCTTAGCCAAAGACAACCAGATCTTGGTAATCACCACTTCATGGACCCAGGTCTTTATTGATTACATCAAAGAGAATAAGTTACCAGCAGAAAAATAGGAATCTACCAGAGTTGTTCGTAGAAGCAAGAATTATGTCCTAGTAGGAGACAAGCTATACAGAAGAGCCGCATCATTAGGAGTACTCCTAAAATGCGTCTCATTTGAAGAAGGCAAACAAATCCTAGACTAAATACACTCAGGTTGCTGTGGAAATCACGCCACCTTAAGAACACTAGTCGGCAAAGCATTTCACACTGGTTTCTACTAGCCAACCGCTTTGAAAGATGCAGAAGAACTCGTTAGAAGATGCAAAAGTTGTCAGATGTTTGCAAGATAGGCTCATGTGCCAGCCCACAACCTCATCTACATCCCACTCGCTTGGCCTTTCTCCTGCTAAGGACTGGATCAAGTAGGACCTCTCAAGAAAGCAAAGGGCGGATTTGAGTACATCTTTATAGCAATTGACAAGTTCACCAAATGGATCGAATACAAACCACTCGCAAAATATAGTGCAGCCAAAGCAGTCGACTTCATCCAAGACATTATGCACCGCTTCGGCATGCCCAATCGAATCATCACAGACTTAGGTTCTCCCTTCACAGCAACAGAATTCAAAAGTTGGGCACAGGATTGTGGCTTTAGCATTGATTACGCATCAGTCGCACATCCAGAAGCCAATGGACAGGTAGAAAGGGCTAATGGACTCATACTAGCTAGATTGAAACCAAGACTGTATGAAGAACTAGTAGACTATGGATCAAAATGGATTGAAGAATTACCCAAGGTTGTATGGGGGCTATGGACTCAAATAAGCAGAGCCACCGGATACTCACCTTTCTTCCTGGTGTATGGATTAGAAGCCGTACTACCCGTAGACTTGATCTGGACGTCACCAAGGATAGAGCAATACAACAAAGGAGAAGCAGAACACACACGAAGATTAGAACTCGACAGTACAGAAGAAGTCAGAGTAAACGTTACCCTACAATCAGCAAGATACCTCCAAGGACTAAGGCGCCACTACAATAAGAATACCTAGTCTCGATCACTACAAGTCGGAGACCTAGTACTAAGAAGAGTACAAAAAAACCGACGGATGCCACAAACTACTCAGTCCATGGGAAGGTCCTTTTATAGTCACAAAAGTCATCGGACCAGGCACATACAAGCTCACAACTGAAGACGAAAAAGAAGTCAACAATACATGGCACATCAATCAGCTACGAAGATTCTACGCGTAAAAACAACTCAAGGGAAAATATGCATACAAGACAAAAGAGATCAACGTTCATGATCAACAAAGATAGCGCTATGTATCATTGTAACACATCAATATTCAATGATCAATAAAGATGATTATCTCTTGACAAACATATGTCTCATGGCTCTCTCCGAGTTGTTTCTTAAATGCAAAATGGCTGAAAAGGCACCTAAGCATCCCGACCGAGAGCAAAATAGCTAAAAAGACGCTTGAGCCCGCCGATGAGGGTAGCTAACAAGCTAACACCTGAAATAAAATGCAAAATGGCTAAAAAGACGCCTGAGCATCCTGGCTGAGAGCAAAATAGCTAAAAAGATGCTTGAGCCTGCCGATGAGGGTAGCTAACAAGCTAACACCCGAAATAAAAGGCAAAATGGCTGAAAAGACGCCTGAGCATCCTGGCCGAGAGCAAAATAGCTAAAAAGACGCTTGATCCCACCGATGAGGGTAGCTAACAAGCTAACACCCGAAATAAAATGCAAAATGGCTGAAAAGACGCCTGAGCATCCCGACCGAGAGCAAAATAGCTAAAAAGACGCTTGAGCCCGCTGATGAGGGAACCTAACAAGCTAACACCCGAAATAAAATGCAAAATGGCTAAAAATACACCTGAGCATCCCAGCTGAGAGCAAAATAGCTGAAAAGACGCTTGAGTCCGCCGATGAGGGTAGCTAACAAGCTAACACCCGAAATAAAATGCAAAATGGCTGAAAAGACACCTGAGCATCCTAGCCGAGAGCAAAATAGCTGAAAAGACGCTTGAGCCCGCCGATGAGGGTAGCTAACAAGCTAACACCCAAAATAAAATGCAAAATGGCTGAAAATACGCCTGAGCATCCTGGCCGAGAGCAAAATAGCTGAAAAGACGCTTGAGCCCGCTGATGAGGGTAGCTAACAAGCTAACACCCGAAACAAAATGCAAAATGGCTGAAAAGACGCCTGAGCATCCTGGCCGAGAGCAAAATAGCTGAAAAAACGCTTGAGCCCGCCGATGAGTATAGCTAACGAGCTAACACCCAAAACAAAAAGCAAAATGACTAAAACTAAACCTACGTATAGACCAGAGCAATTTCAAGACAAGACCCTCCAGCTACTTATTCCAAATAGCAAGAGGCTCTGGGGCTACACTAGAGATACCCAAGAACACAAAGACCTACATATAACGAGATGTTTACATGGCATAGAAGACAAGCACTCGATAGATCAGGAAAGGTTGTCAACAAAAAGACCTACATATAACAAGTCATTTACATGGCACGGAAGAAGGCCAGACAAGCACTCGACAGATCAAGAAAGGTTGTCAGCACAAAGATCTATATAACAAGTTGTTTACATGGGACAGAAAAGTACTCGACAAATCGAGAAAGTTTGTCAAAATAGCACGTAGAGTTGTTGCAAGGCAAAGATGAAAGCAAGACAAAGTACTCGGCGAGTCAAGTAACTCTGACCAATTGGACAAATCATCCAAGGAATAAACAAGGCATCCAGGCAGAGAAGACATCAACAAAAATCTTCAATCAAAAGAAGCATAATGTCATATTACAAGGCACGGGCATAAAGGTTAAATACATCAAGCCTCATCATCAGGAGAAGGGAGAACAATGTTAAGATTATCTACTATTCTACTAGCTAAATCTTCAACTTCAGGCTCCATCCTCTCAACGGCATCAATGTATTCTTGGCTATCAGCTTCCTCTGCTATCTTGGACAAAGGAGCCGCTGGAGCAAGAACCTAGACCTAGGCCAGGACATTCTTGGTACATAGTTGAGCGCACCTCTTCACAAACTCTTGGAAACAAGTCAGAATTCGAGGAATCAACTGAACCCAAGATTGCCCATCATTCGCTGGAGTTTGGAGAACGTCGGCTACTGAACGAAAGGATTTCCACAAAGCTTTCCAGTTTTCAGTAGCCGTCGCCAACTTGCCAGACAAGTCTTCAATAGTTTTTTGGGCCTGCACAAGATATCTATCAGCTCCATGCCTAATCAACTTAGCAAGCATGAGTTCCTCCTTAGCATGAGTAATTACCTCCTCAGCCTTGTTGCGACTTGTACGAACAAGAGTCTTCATTTCTTCAATGCCCTCTGAGAGCTTCTGGTTTTCAACCCGGAGAGCTGGACAAGACAACAAACAACAAGTCAGTAGAAAGGAGAATTTGAATGCAGAAGGAAATAAAAAGAACCTGCAATACTGTTACACTCCTTCTTCACGGCCTCCAGGTTCTTCACGGCCTCCAAATTCTTTTGAGCCTCCTGAAAAGCGGCATCCCTCTGCTTTTCGGTCTCAACAACCCGGGCACGAAGAGATTTTTCCTCCTCCTGATACGTTTGATGCTCAACCTCCATCTTGGCCCGGAGGAGGTCAAGATTAGCTTTTAGAGCGCTCACTTCGGAAGACAACCTTTTCTCATTTTCAGACGAGAAAAAGAAGCCGGTATGATCATGAGAGAAGGACTGAGTAGAAAGAGACAAAGGAAAACAAAGCATAAGGACAGAAGAAAAGCAAACATCCAAAGAAGGAATGGCAGAAAAACTTACCTGGAGCTTTTCTCCAAAAGAAGTTGCAAGGGTCGATAAACTTCCCCAGGCAGCAGTTAACTTCGATAGTCGATGAGTGGCATCAAACTGCTGCACCACATCATCAGCAAAAGACGGACCACCGAAGGCAAGAGAAGAAGAAGGAGAGGCCGGCCGAGGCAAAGAAGGCATGACCAGAGCGATCTCCCGGGAAGCCAAGGCCAATCCCTCAGAAGGAACCACCGCAATGGCCACGGTCACCTCCGAGGCAACCAAGTCTACAGCGGCACCGTCGCTAGAAAGCTTCGTCGCCCCCACAGCCACTTCACCAAAAGTACACTACAAGTCCTGAGGCTCAGTACTCGATGGCACAATGGAGGGCTGAGAAGAAGTCGATGGAGAAATGAGAGAAGACAAAGGCCTAAAAGTTGATAAAAGAAATCGCCAATGAGAACCAGAGAAAAGGAGAACAGAAGCAAAGAGATGAAGCTAGAATCCACTCACCCAGCCACCTTCTTCTTCGCAAAACAAAAAGAGGACCTCGCAGGGGGGACCATGACGGCAAAAACGTCCCCACCACTTGGCGCTAGGAGCGGTATAGCCAGTACCAGAGCCCTAGAAGAAGCTGATACCAGAGCCCCGGAAGAACTTGGCACCAGAGCTACGAAAGAACTCGGTACCGGAGCTACCGAAGAACTCAACACCAGAGCTACGGAAGAAACCGGCGCAGGAGCCTCAAAAGAACCCATACCCGATGTCCGATTACTACAAAAAGATCAAGACTAAAAGTCAAGACAAAGAGGAGGATGTCAACGGGGGGAGAATATGAAAACAACTCACCGCCGCATGATAAGGGGTACTTCATCATCCTCTTCCTCCTCGATCTCGACCAAGGCCACTAGGGCACCCGCTGAAAAAAGAACAAAAGTACTTGGTTCAAGATAAAACCAAGAAAACAAAGGGACAGAGAGTATTAATATGCTCACCCAAGAGCATGCTAGCTACAACTGAAGTACCTGGATGAGTACTTGGCTTGCGAGACTTCTTGGAAGTAGGCAGACCAGATGAAGAACCATCCATTCGCCCCCTCTTCGAGACACCTCAAGGGACTGGATGAGGAACATATTCTTCATATACATCAACAAATCTGGAAGAAACTCCAATAAACACTATGGCGATTGGGAACTTACTGGTTATGGAAGCCCTAGCAAGGTTCTCCCTAGGATTCACCATGGCAGGGAGGACATCAAGAGGGATTGGGTCAACAAAGTTGCGTCCAAATTCCTATGAAAAAGAATAAAACAACAAAACAAGGAAAAGTTAAGTAAAATGGATACAATGAAAGTACAGAAAGTACCCAAATGAAGAGAAAATGACTTACAGCTGGAGGCAGGTTGTTGGCAGAGAACTCAGAGATAGTAAGCGGGACAACACTTGCTCCTTTCAGCATCTTCTGGAGACGCTCGAGTACCTCCTCGTCGGTCAACTCAAGGGCTGGGACCATACGTGAAGGATCCTTAGCCCTAGAGTACTCGAAGCCAAGGTGCTCTTGCTCCTTTAGAGGCTGAACTCGGCGACGAAGAAAGCTTGAGACAATACCGAAACCGGTCAAACCCGGCTGTTTCAGAATACTGATCCTATCAAGGAATGGCTAGATTGCCTAAACCTCAGTAGTCATCACAGGGTTCTTATCCCATTGGTCATTAACCAAGGGACCAGAACCAGAGTGGATAGCGAGAGAAGGGATCAGATTGGTGGCATAAAACTAGTCAGCATGCCAATCCCTTATAGAATCAACTAGGTCATAGTCAAAGAACTTGCTCTTAAGACCCTGGCGAAATTGAATCCGGCAACCACCAAGAACACTGGTGTCTTCGTGATGGGCTTGGGGTTTCAGGTGAAAGAAGTAACGAAACAGAGAAAGAGAAGGGGGAATTCCAAGGAAAGTTTCATAAAGATGAACAAAGACAGAAAGGTGAAGGACTGCATTAGGAGCAAGATGATTCAGGCAAATCCCAAAGTAATTGAGAAATTGATGAAGAAAGTTGGAGGTAGAAAGGCAAAGTCCAGCATGAATGAAGGAGATGAAAAGAACGATCTCACTAGGACCTAGAGCAGGGACCCGATGCTCGCCTGGAATTCTCCATTCAGCAATGGCCTTGCTCTGGATCAAACCATCGCTGACAAGTTCCCAAAGCTAATCCTTGGTCATCGTCGGAGCTAGCCAAGACTTCTAGGCAGCCCTCATGGCCATGAACTCCTGATTCTCAATCACGGAGAGTGATGATTCCTCATCCATGAAGGTTGAATGGGACTTGCTCGTGGCCTTCTTCTTACCCATGTACTAACGGAGGCAAAAAACAACTAGGGGAAGAGAAAGCTTGGACGGCGGCGCTAAGACGGCGGCGGCAATGGCGACGGCGGATGTCTGAGAGCTAGGGTTCCAAGGCAAGAGAAGGGCAGTAAAGAAAAAGAATATGAAGGGTCTTTAAATAGATTTTACAGTGATAAAAACGGCCCACCAGGCTCGTTAAAGCACCATGTGAGAACGCAATGGTCCATTTACTGACACAGCTAAAATGATGGAGGGCACAAATCCACACAATGGTACAATTCAATAGGTAGATTTCAGACTTATCCATCCAGCACTACGACGGAGTTATTAGATTACTGCAAAAAACAACCCATCAACCATGAAGAAAAGAAGGGCTACCTCACAAGGAACATAAGAACTCGGTTATTACGAAAAGAACTCGGTAATCTCATGAGCGATAGGGATTACAGCAGAAAAGTAAAGGACAACTCAGAAGACAAGATTCGTTCCATTACAAGCAACTTCAAAAATAGAAGATTACTAATCTTACAAGACCCAACGAACTCGGTACCACGAAAAGCAAAGTAGCAAAGAGGAACTCAGACACGGCTAGGCTCTGGAATGACTACGTGTCCCAGATTGCTACTCGGAAGGACAAACCACCATTAGCTACACTATTTTCTTCAAAGGACAGACGCAGTGTATCCAAGGCGAAAATCAGTAGCATGATAGGACAACATGGAGCAGAGAAGGCCGGTAGGCATCTATCTACCCAAGACCAATGTGATGCTGGATATGGTGTTGATTAGCACCGGACAGTCTTTGGACAGGCGACGAGGATCAACCCAGAACTGCCAGATGAAGGAACGAAGCCCACATCACAAGACTTCCTCCAACTACCGCCACGTACATCCTAGTACAATGCTACTGCGGGATTAGCCTATCTCTAATCCCTGTCACAAGACTTCCTCCAACTACAACAAGACACACAGGAACTACAAAACACACCTGGGGGCTGCTCTACTTCACAAACTACCATGTTCATGACCACAAAGGTTTCAACAGAATGTTTAATGGATAAAAACAAGCACCCTAGGAGGGTATTTATAGATCAAAGGAGCGGTGCACATGGACTAGGAGTACCAACGAAATAAGCCTAACAAAGGACACAGTAAAAAAAGATAGGACTCAATAATGGAAGACTCAGGCGAGAGGGAACAGTACTCGAAGACGAGCATATTCGGAAGAATATACCAACATAGTACAACCCATGAACAAAAGGCATTTACACTCAACCACCACCATACAACTACATCTGACAACAGTAGACTACCAGAGAATATGCCAAGACTCTGCATCCGAGTTCTTCCTGAACAAAACAACCCGGATATATGCTCGGGGCTGCAAAAGGAGAGGTTTATAGTTTTTTTGAACAACTCAGATTCAAGACCCTCCAACTTTTTGTTCCAAATAGCAAGAGGCTCGGGGACTACACTCAGTGAGTGCACTTTTTTCAAAAAGCGCATGTCACTCAGAAGACTTCTTCAAGACAGCAATTTTCAAACAACATAAGATTCAAGACCCTCCAGCTCCTTGTTCCAAATAGCAAGAGGCTCGGGGGCTACACTCAATGAGTGCACTTTTTTCTTTAAAAAAGCGCACGTCACCAAAAAGACTTCTTCAAGACAAAACTACTTCAAGGACTCATGACAAAAAGAAGCCAGACCGAGCTATATCCGAGCTCTTTTTGACAAAGAACCCGGGTATATGCTCGGGAGCCTTTCGATGAAGAATTGGGATGATTTCAAGAGAAGACCCTCAAGCTCCTTGTGCCAAACAGCTAGAGGCTCGAGGGCTACATCCAAATAGGAGTACTTTTTTCTTCAAAAAGATACACACCATGCAAAGATCTCATGAAGCTCTACACGGTTTCGCTCAAGAAAGCACTCAGACGACGCTTGTTCCTACTCAACGAGACTTGAAGGAACAAGACGAGGCTTCCAGAACTCAACCATAAAGTGCTCGGGGGCTTGTCAGTGCGGGACCCATGGGATACCCCACAAGGAAGGGAGAAGACCTAGTCTAATTAGGATTCTTCTCCTGTAATCATAGTAGCAGTATTACTCTGTAATCCTACTAGGAACTCTCATTATAAACCGACTAGGACTCTGGCCTCCTGACTATATAAAGGAGGGCAGGGCTCCTTGGATCGGGGGTTGAAGACAACAATTGTACAACACAACACTTGACAATCAATCCAACACAAAGGCTAATGCCGACTGGACGTAGGGCTATTACTCGATCAGCAATCGAGGGTCTAAACTAGGATAAATCGACTGTCTCTTGCGTTAACCATCGAGTTCTGCATACGCTGAAGCCTGAACAATACTACCCTGAGGACCCCCATGGTAGGCTATCGGTGGTCAAACATCGACAACCCCTTCACTAGGCACAACATGGGGTGACCGGACGCTCTAGTCAAAACGATCGGACGCTGGACCTCAGCGTCTGATCACGCGATGCGTGCCACGTGTCCTCTCTCTTTAAATGTTGATTGCCCAATCTCAACAGTCAAGTGATGACCAGACGCTGTAGCTCAAAGTGACCGAACGCTGAACCCCAACATCCGATCGTTTCCAGTAAGCATCCAGAGATGACTTTTCACGATCGAACACGTCCGGTCCTGCTCGACCGGACACACCCAGCATCCGGTCACACGACAACTCCCCTGTGCACTGCCACGTCAGTAGGACCGGATGCAACCTTCTAGCGTTCAGTCACTAAGTGACCCAGTGTTCGGTCAGAGACCGATGCCAGCGTCTTCATGCTTCACCTGACTGGACACGCCGGTCCAACCAAGACCAGCGTCCGGTCACTTACAGTGACCTCCGTCTTTTCTGTCTAGGGTGCCAGTGGCACTATCAAACTATCCACGCTCTATGGGCGGACACTCCACTGGTGAAGTTCCTAACCCTTGCTCCAATGTGCCAACCACCAAGTGTGTCACCTTGTGCACATGTGTTAGCATATTTTCACAAACATTTTCAAGGGTGTTAGCACTTCACTAGATCCTAAATGCATATGCAATGAGTTAGAGCATCTAGTGGCACTTTGATAACCGTATTTCGATATGAGTTTCACCCCTCTTAATAGTACGGCTATTGATCCTAAATGTGATCACACTCGCTAAGTGTCTCGATCACTTAAAACAAAATGGCTCCTACTATTTATACCTTTGCCTTGAGCCTTAGCATTTGATCATCACCATGCCATCACCATCATCATGATCTTCATCATTGCTTCATTACTTGGAGTAGTGCTACCTATCTCATAATCACTTTGATATACTAGGTTAGCACTTAGGGTTTCATCAATTAACCAAAACCAAACTAGAGCTTTCAATCTCCCCCTTTTTGGTAATTGATGACAACCCTTTCACAAAGATATGAATTGAAATTCAATTGAATCCATGTTGCTTGTCCAAACATATTTACCATGTGTAAAAGAATATGGACAAGTTTCATGAATCCCATATGGTAGCGATTGCTCCCCCTACATATGTGCTAAGAGTTTGGATTGAAGCTTGCACATATGCTTAGATAGGAAATATAGGAGACAACGTCTACCTAATGATGCTATGGTATAAGAGATGGACCTTTGAAGCGTGATACCAATCGAAGTGCACCAATATACCACCCTTAGCACCATTGGTAACTAGACATACATAAAAACTAGAACACCCCATGAGATCAACATTACAAGCAAGGGTCTAGTTTCCATAGAATGACCATAAGTCTAGTTACTTTAGCCTATGCATGCTAGTTTCTCATTTCATCATTCAAGCCTATAACTAGCATACACCACACAAGCATGGATATTGAAATTTAAGTCTTGTGCCATGCAAGCAAATATATGAAATGCACATTCAAATACAACGTACAAGTTTATGAGCTTGCTCCCCCTACTTAAGTGCATTTTTGATTGATCCCCTTACAATGTCATTTCATTTGTTTGCTCCTCCTATCTTACTATCTTTGTGAATTTCTTTTCTCTCCCCCTTTGTCAACAATTAGCACAAAAGGTGAGCTAAAAGTATAAAGGTTGAGGTGAAACCATGTGATATGAGGATCATTTTCCCAATTTGGTTCAATCTAGATCACTTGCAAAAGATATTTAACTCGGTTTGATCCAAGGACAAGCTTCTTCACACCTCTAAATAAGGGTTATCTTGTACCATGTTGAGTTAAACACTTATAGATTATTTTCTAGATCAAACACTAGGTTTACAAGCCCACAAACATGTCATATGCTACCACTAGATTATTTCAACCATACAAGCAATAGTGATACCATACAAGCATCAAATTCATTTGATTTTCGTGAATGAGCCTAGGTCACGATAGGAATGACTAGATGCACTAAACAAGTCCTTAGCAATGGATGGATGAGATGTCAATCAACTTTACCTTGCTTTGCTCAAAGGAGAGGCATGTCATATAATGGAGGGTGCATCAACACATATTTGAGAAGTCAAGTATGTTCAATTCATTCCTTATCTTGCAAAACTTCTTTTCATCAAGTGGCTTGGTGAAGATATCGGCAAGTTGATCTTTAGTGCCCACACTCTTAATGCAAATGTCCCCTTTTTGTTGATGATCTCTTATGAAATGATGGCGGACATCAATATGCTTTGTTCTTGAATGTTGAATGGGGTTGTTGGTGAGCTTTACGGCACTTTCATTGTCATATAGCAATGGTACTTGCTTGAATTTGATTCCAAAATCACTCAAAGTAGCCTTCATCTAAAGAATTGAGCACAACAATTATCGGCCAAAATATACTCTGCTTCGGCGGTTGAAAGTGCTACACTATTTTGCTTCTTTGATGACCAAGACATAAGTGATCTTCCCAATAGTTGACATATGCCCGATATGCTTTTTCTCTCAACTTTGCATCCCGCATAATCGGAGTCTGAATATCCAATCAACTTAAATCTTGCTCCTTTGAGATACCATAATCCAACATTTTGTGTATGCTTCAAGTACCTCAATATTCTCTTTGTTGCCTTCAAATGACTTTCTCTTGGTGAGGCTTGAAATCTAGCACACATACATACACTAAACATCACATCCGGCCTTGATGCAGTCACATAGAATAGGCTTCCAATCATAGACCGATATATCTTTTGATCCACCATGTTGCCACTAGCATCACTATCCAAGCTTCCACTTATTCCCATTGGTGTACTAATAGCTTTAGCATCATCCATTCCAAACTTCTTGAGCATGTCCTTGATATACTTGCCTTGACTCACAAATGTGTCATTCTTCATTTGCTTGATTTGAAGACCAAGGAAGTAGCTAAGCTCTCCAATCATAGACATCTCAAACTCACTTGCCATCATCTTGCCAAACTCCTCATAAAAATCTTGATTTGTTGACCCAAATATAATATCATCAACATAGATTTGCATTACAAATAAGTCATTTCCAAGCTTCTTGGTGAAGAGAGTGGTGTCAACCTTTCCCATCTTGAATCTCTTAGAGAGTAGGAAATCCCTCAATCTCTCATACCATGCTCTAGGTGCTTGTTTTAATCCATACAAAGCTTTTCTCAACTTGTAAACATGGTTGGGTTTCTTTTTATCTTCAAAACCGGGAGGTTGCACAATATACACAAGCTCATTGATGTACCCATTGAGAAATGCACTCTTCACATCCATTTGGTACAACTTGATGTTGTGGGCACAAGCATAGGCTAACAAGATCCTAATTGCTTCCAATCTTGCAACCGGGGCATATGTTTCTCCAAAGTCAAGACCTTCAACTTGAGTGTAACCTTGAGCCACTAATCTTGCTTTGTTCCTTATTACTATCCTATCTTGATCTTGCTTGTGTTCCAATCATATTATAATCCTTAGGCCTCTCAACTAACTCCCATACTTGATTTCTTGTGAAGTTATTTAGCTCTTCATGCATAGCATTGACCCAATCAACATCCTTCAAAGCTTCATCTATCTTCTTAGGTTAAATGGATGACACAAATGAGAAATGCTCATAAAATGAAGCCAACCTTGATCTAGTTTGCACACCTCTTAAAATATCACTAATGATAGTGTCCAACGGATGATCTCTTGTAACATTGGTTGGTTGAAGTACTTGCACTTGATTGCTTGCATTTGATTGATCACTTGGTTGAGATGATGAACTAGCCACTTGTTGTTGATCTTGCACTTTGTCATGACTAGCACTTGCTTGAACTTGATCATGAGAATCACTAGCTTGCACATTTGAGTTAGAGAGCACTTGATTCTTGTCATCTTCAACATCAATCACCTCTCTAGGCCTTATATTATGAATGTCCATATTCTTCATTGCATTGACCAATTGAGTGCCTCTTACATCATCTAGATTCTCATCTTCCTCTTAGGAACCATTTGTTGCATCAAATTCCACATCATGAACCTCCTTAAGAGTACCACTAGCCAAATTCCAAACCCTATAAGCCTTACTAGTAGTGGAGTACCCAAGCAAGAAACCTTCATCATATTTTTTTCAAACTTGCTCAATCTAGTGCCTTTCTTCAATATGTAGCATTTACAACCCAAAACCTAAAAGTATGCTATGTTGGGCTTTCTTCCATTCAATAGCTCATAAGGTGTCTTTTCCATCATGGGGTGACAATAGAGTCGGTTGCTATAATAGCAAGCCATGTTGATTGCTTCGGCCCAAAATGAATGACTCACATTGTACTCACTCAACATTGATCTTGCCATGTCAATCAAAGTTCTATTTTTTCTTTCAACTAGGCCATTTGATTGTGGAGTGTACTTGGCCGAGAATTGATGTCTAATTTCAAATTTATTACACAACTCATCAATTCTAGTGTTCTTGAATTCACTACCATTATTACTTCTAACTTTCTTGATAGTTGTTTCAAACTCATTGTGAATGCCCTTGACAAATGATTTGAATGTTGCAAACACATCACTCTTGTCAACAAGAAAGAATACCCATGTGTATCTAGTGAAATCATCCACAATCACAAATCCATATTTGTTTTCACCAACGCTAGTGTATGTGGTTGATCCAAACAAGTCCATGTGTATCAACTCAAATGCCTTAGATGTGCTCATTATGCTCTTCTTGGGATGTGTGTTACCAACTTGCTTTCTGGCTTGACATACACTACATAGCTTATCCTTTTCAAATGTGACATCTTTCAAGCCTCTAACTAAGTCATGCTTGATCAACTTGTTCAATTGTTTCATTCCAACATGACCAAGCCTTCTATGCCATAACCAACCCATGCTAGACTTAGTGATCAAACATGTTGTCAATTGGGCTTCTCTAGCATTAAAATCAACC
Organism: Miscanthus floridulus; assembly: GCF_019320115.1. Classification (NCBI taxonomy): domain Eukaryota; kingdom Viridiplantae; phylum Streptophyta; class Magnoliopsida; order Poales; family Poaceae; genus Miscanthus; species Miscanthus floridulus. The sequence continues at coordinate 80,846,207 of NC_089595.1, read as the reverse complement.
AAGTATAGATTCTCATATCTAAATCCTTTAAAAATCAAGTTAGAGCCATCTACACTTATGATCTCTACATCATCCACACCAAATATGCACTTGAAACCAACATCACACAATTGAGCTACCGATAATAGATTGAAGTTCAAGCTCTCTACTAGTAGCACATTGGAAATGCTCAAGTCATTGAATATTGCAATCTTACCAAGCCCTTTGACCTTGCCTTTGCTATTGTCACCAAATGTGATACTATCAATCCCATTGCTCTTGTTTTCATTGATTGAATTGAACATTCTTGGATCACCGGTCATGTGTTGTGTGCACCCACTATCAAGCACCCAATGCCTTCCTCTAGCTTTATAATTGACCTACAAAAGAAGATTAATTCTTTTTAGGTGCCCAAACTTGCTTGGGTCCTTGAAGGTTAGTTACCAAAGTCTTTGGTACCCAAATAGTCTTCTTCTTTGGACCCACAATTGGTGTACCAATGAATTTAGCCTTCACACCATTGGCACCCTTAACAAGCATATAACAAGAATCAAATTTAATTGAGGATACATTAGGTAGCTTGTTTTTGCTAATCTTGCAATTTTGCTCTATATGCCCAACTTGCTTGCATCTATTGCAAAACCGACCATTGCCCTTCATAAAGCTAGCTTTGGGAGTGACAAAGGTCGCCTTGCCTTTCTTGGGGGTATAGCCTAATCCCTCTTTGTTGAGAGAAAACCTTTGGCTACCCAAGCACTTTAGCAAGCGGGCATCTCCACCATAGGAATTGCCTAAGGCATGAGTGAGCTCATTCACCTCCTTCTTGAGAGTCTCATTTTCCACCATTAGTGAGGCATCACAAGTGAGACCATCACTCAAAGGTGAAGTAGAAGTAGTAGTGCTACAAGAAGTGTTAGTGGGAGCAACTACAATGGGCTTATAAAAAGTTTCATCAATAAGATCACATGTTAGTCCTATATCACAAGACACGATCACTTGCACCTTCTTGGCCTCCTCCTTCTTGACTTGCTCGATGAGAGAGGAGTGAGCTTTTTCAAGCTTAGAGTGAGCTTTGCCAAGCTTCTCATGGGCTTCCATTAGCCTCTCATGAGTGGCATTGAGCTCATCAAGAGATTGCTCAAGAAATTTGACTTTCTTGTTCAATTCTTTGCACTCCTTTCTCTTCATCTCAAAGCAAGTGTGCACTTGCTCACACATGTCCATGAGCTCCTCCTTGGAGTACTCTTCTTCATCATCATCACTCCTACAAGCATCACTTTCACATTCATCATCATCACTCACATCATATTTTACCTTGGTAGGCTTTGCCATGAGGCAAGTTGATGAAGTGTAGAAGATGGAGGGCTTATTGTTGATGGCGATGCTTGCTAGTGCTTTCTTGATAGATTTCTTGCCATCATCCCTAGAGTCATCACTATTCAAAGAGCCGTGACTATCCCAAGTGACCACATAGCCTCCACCCTTCTTCTTTTGGAAGGTCATCTTTTTCTCCTTCTTCTCCTTCTTTTCTTTCTTGTCCTTCTTGTGCTTCTTCTTCTCATCCTCATCATTGTCACTATTATAGGGACAATCCGCTACAACATGATCAGGGCTCTTGCAATTGTAGCATCTTCTCACATATTCTTTGCTTTTGGTGTGATCTCTTCTCTTTCTTGCACCATACCCCTTCTTCTTCATGAATTTGCCCATCTTGCGCACAAATAGAGCCATGGCCTCATCATCAATGTCACTAAGATCCTCGTCATCACTTGATACTTTCTTTAACTTGCCCTTGTTCTTGGATGATGAGCTAGCCTTGAATGCTATACTCTTCTTCTTATTGTCTTCTTCTTCCTTCTTGTCATCCTTGTCAACCCCTTCCCTTTTCACACGGTATGTCTCTTGTGTCATGACATCACCTAGTACTTGGTTAGGGGTAATCTCCTTCAATCCTCCTCTTATGATAAGCAATCTCAACATATCAAATCTTGGAAGTAGACACATTAAGAAACAATGAGAGACATCATCATCCTTGATCTTCTCTCCCAAAGCCTTCAAGTCATTGACAACTACTTGCAACCGATGGAACATCTCCGGAATGCTCTCATCATCCTTCATCTTAAAGCTTGTCAACTTATCCTTGAGGATGTACAACTTGGCACTCTTCACTGCCGGTGTGCCCTCATATGTTTCCTCCAATCTCTTCCACATCTCATTAGCTCTTTCACAATCCTTGATTTGCTCAAACACCTTGGAATCAATGGCATTGCATATGGTGTTGAGAGTCATTGTATTGCATTGCTTGTTGGTCTTGTCTTGGTTGGTGGGATTGTCGGGATCAATGATAGCATAGTCATTCTCGGTCACCTCCCATACTTGATCATTGATTGAACCAAGATACATCCTCATCTTTCTCTTTCAATAATCATAGCATGTGCCATCAAAGAATGGTGGTTTGCCCCCCACATGGTTGAACACAACTTGAGCCATAATTTGACACCGAGGTCATTAAGTCTTCAATCAAACAGTGACCACGGCTCCAATACCACTTGAAAGGTCCTAATATGGCTAGAGGGGGGGTGAATAGCCTATTTAAAAATCTACAAACCAACTAGAGCAATTTGATTAGTATAATAAATAGCAAAATGTAAACTTGCTCTAGCTCTACAATGGTTGCAAGCCACCTATCCAACAATTCTAGTTGTTATGATCACTAGGCACACAATTTACAAGGTCACTACTCACTAAGAGCTCTCACAATTGCTACACTAAAGAGCTCCACTAGATGAACTTAATCCACAAAGCAAGCTCTCAATTCTAGCTACACTAAAGAGCTTGTTATAGCTAGTTTGTGGAAATGTAAATGAGTAAGTGAGGTGATTATACCACCACGTAGAGGAGTGAACCAATCACAAGATGAATACTTTATCAATCACCAGGAGAATACCAAAGGGCAAGAGACAACTAATTTTCTCCTAAGGTTCATGTGCTTGTCAACACGCTATGTCCCCATTGTGTTGACCAACACTTGGTGGTTCAGGGGCTAAGAGGTGTTGCACGAATCTCATCCACACAATTGGACACCGCAAGAACCTACCCACAAGTGAGGTAACTCAATGACACAAGCAATCCACTAGAGTTACCTTTTGGCACTCCACCGGGGAAGGTACAGATCCCCTCACAATCGCCGGAGATGGCCACGAATAATCACCAACTCGTGCCAATCCTCCTCCGCTGCTCCAAGCCATCTAGGTGGTGGCAACCACCAAGAGAAACAAGTGAATCCCGCAGCGAAACACAAATACCAAGTGCCTCTAGATGCAATCACTCAAGCAATACACTTAGATTCTCTCCCAATCTCACAATGATGATGGATCAATGATGGAGATGAGTGGGAGGGCTTTTGCTAAGCTCACAAGGTTGTTGTAACACCCTCAGTGTTACATTGTATTGTTTTTGCTAAAAACGCTACATGGGCATCATACTTATGTGCAATAGTGTGTAACAGGAGGCATAAATCAATGTTCGACACTTGAAATGTTTATCCGAAACAAGAAACAAATGTTACGTTTCATGTTGATTAGTATTCTAAGTGAATTTTTATCAAACAAAAACATTATAGTACGTTTATGCGAACTTTGATAGAGTTGGTAGTAAGTACTTCGTAGGCGATGATGAAATAGGTGTGGTCGAGGACGAGGCTCGCTAGCTCGTATACCTAGTAGGTCAGAATTGGAATTCGACGCGAAACCGTTCGAAGTTTAAGACATTTCGCGTAAGTTTGAAAAGGGGTCGATGAAGCCATGTTCGACAATGTTTGTAGAGCGATCGGGTTAAGAAGTGGCGAGATGTTTTGCCACGATTGGCTAGCCTTAGGTACCCTTTTTTGTGTAGAACAACTAGTTGGGCGGTTGTAGCATCAGATTTGAGTTTTTGAGCCACTTTAAAAGCGTGCATGGTACATGGTCCATCTCCGGGCATGGTCACCACCCCCCTGCTTGGCCTGGCACTGCTGCTGGCCTGCTAGCGCGGCTGCCGCGCCAGCCGTGCTCCCACTATTGCGCCGGGGCGTGTACGCACGTGCATGGCCCTTGCGCTTTGGGCTGCGGTCGCCTGCCACCATGCGTGGGCGCACAACCAGCACCGCCGCTGCTGCCGTGCTGCACCCTGGACGCCTTTCGCACCCTGCCCTCGCATGCATCGGCTGAGCCACCGGGTCCCGTGCTATAGCTCACGCTGCCATGGCTACATGGCACACCTCGTGCACGCGCACTGCACCATTGCGTCTGCTTGCGCCTTCCCGCTCGCCGAGCTGGTGTTGCCACTCGCCTGGAGCTCACAAGCACCTCCTGCTCGGCACTATTGCCATTGATGCCGCGTAGTTGCACTCACATGGGGTGGCTGCCTACTTTGCTAGCACGCCAGTGCCTGCTGCCATGCTACGTCATTGTTCCCTCTGCCCTGCCAGCCTCTGCGGTGATAGCGCCAAGCCAACGCGCCTACCTTCCCCTATCCCACAGTCGCTGGGCCGTGCCGAGTTAGCGCAGCATCTGTATAGGCAGTGTGATTATGTGCCTTGGGATGGAGTGCAGACTTAGCCACACATCGAATGCATCCACTGCTATTGTCGGCCCTTGCCATGCTTAGTTGGATCGTTCCATCATCGCCGGTCATTTTAAGACCCGCAGCCGCACCGTGAAAATCCCTTACCCACGTCCACCGCTGTCTAATTGCTTGTCACCGCACCTTCACCCTATTCCACTCTACCATGTGCATGCCCTAGTTCGCCCTACCACGGCCTACCCAGTGCTGCCACCACAGTCTCGCCATAGCCGCCACTGTAAGGTCTGCCGGGTGCACATGGCCAGGCCCACTCGAGCCGTCTTCGATCAAGCCACCGCGATCGGTAAGCACGGGGTGAGTGTCTGTTGCCTACACATGAGTTGGTTCATGCTGTTGAGGTGGTGGATCACGGGAACATGTCCACCATCGTAGGGAAAGAGCCATCGCCGGGGAGGGAGCTCAGGACAGCGTCCCCGTTCGCCGTATCGCTTCCAATCGTTGCGTGTTGAAGTCAAGGTGAGCATCGGCTCCTTAGGTTGGAATTGGGGGGTCGGGTGTGGCTGGCGTGGCCGCCCGGGTGCACGCGCGGGTGCCAAGGGACATCATCGTGGCGAAGAAGGGAAAGGAGAGGGTGGCAGTTGCAAAACCTGTGACTCAGTGTAATAGTGCTCATGTTAGTTTTGAGAATAGGGTAAAGGATGGGGGCTTTTTTGCTAATTGCGCAGCCCCGCATGACTTCGCAGTGGGCCACTTGCGATGGGCCACGTCGCGTGACGACAAGGGGGCTATGCCATTCGTTGCGCCTGCACGCGGGCGGGAAGCCGATGTGGGCTGAGCCGATCCGAGTGGGCCACGCAATAGAATGACGTTTTCAAATTTCCAGTAAGTAGGAAGTGTTTATTCAATAAAGAATTTAGCTGAACTTTGGTAAATTGTAGTAAATTATGTAGGGGTCCAAAAATAGCGAGACTAATTTTGTTAGATTCACAAAAATACCATCTACTTGTTAGTACAGTTAGATTGTAGTTAGCTGTGATAAGGATTGGGTCATAAATTCAAAACTAGAGAGCTAATATTATGTAGGTTAATATTTGTAGGAATATTTGTGGAAGATTGGTGATAGTTGTAGATAAAAAAATTTATAGTAGGCTTGCTAGGTTGGTAGGTACTTGCTGTAAAATTTGTAGCCCTAGGGTAGGTTGATAAGTGGAGTAGCTATTAGCCTTGCTTTATTGTATATAGCGTAAATCAGTGTTAGGGGGTAAGGATAGCTGTAGTTGCTATAATGATAAATGCCATACTTCATACTTGTGTTGATAGCAATAAATAACTTAATACTGTGGTCGGTAGCACTAGTGTAGTAGTTAGACAGAGGTACCTTATTTTAAGAGCTGTTGTTGCTAGATTACTAAGTATTGCATCGTCACTTCATGCATGTAGATCACGAGCTAGTAGGAGTCGTGCCCATCGACGAACAGGAGTATGATGAGGTCATCGAGCAGTATGAGGAGGATATCCTCGTGCAGGAAGGAGCCCCGGAGCCATTTGGTGCTGACCCTACTGGCCCATCGCCTGCCCAAGGCAAGCCCCGGTGCATAACCCCTATTTTTAAATGATCATTGAATATATATATGAGATCATGTGCATTTAAGTTACATGCATTTTATAGAAACTACCTGCATAGATGTATCTACCCGTGAGTCCTACTAGTACAAGTCGAGTAGCTGCTATGCTCAGGATATTGGTAGCGTGAGTAACCTACTATTACTCGCAAATAGGTGATAAAATATGATCACTCATGATTAAAAGGTGGAAAGGAAAATGGTGACCGGGCAGGAATATGGTTTGGGTACTAGTGGGTGTAAGGGGTTGTGTCCTGCGACCAACAGGGCATGACTTGGTTACACTTTTTCCCTGTCCATATCGATTAAGGACCGGTCATTGCAATGGACACTAGGCAAGTCACAGATCTATTGTCCCAAGCGCATACTTGGGTATGGGTGCAGGGAAGACTTGTTGCTCTCTTGTCATGGATCCGGCTCTTTCCGGAATGACTGATTGAAGACGGAGATGGTGAAGGTCCTAGCACCACACTGAGTAGGAGTGGGGGCTTGGAGTCCAAGTTTAGACGGGGACCTGGACACCCGGGACAGGAGGGTGATGGGTTAGTCTTGCTTGTGCCTAGGGTACAAGCGAGGCGTATGTTTTTGGGGCACCCAGCTAGGCACATTGGTTCACGAATCGCCACCGAGTTGGTATGACTTGTCTTAACTCTAGCATCATAGTAAGAACTAAAAGATAGAAGGTGATGAAATAGAACTGATTATTCAACTCTTGCTTGAAAGTAGAATAAGTGCTTACATAGACTGCATAGACAATAACTTAACATGGCCAATAATAACAACCTAAATAAGGACTCACTATTAGTATTGCTTTCTGCTAAAAATAAACCAGCAAGCCATAAAGCTTCTCATATTCCTTGGAGTCAGGAAATTATTCCTACTGGTCGGGTAAGTCTTGCGAGTACATTGTGTACTCAGGGTTTATTTACCTCTGTTGCAGGTGATGCATGAGATGCACCTTGTGTGGAGGATGCTTCTGGTGGGCTCAGATGGATCCCCGTCCCTATCACTAGATGTTTATTTTTAAATTCTACTGTTTATCATTCCGTACTCTGATATTTGGTATTGTAATAATATACTTTTTAAGAAACTCTGATGTATGAAATGGACTTGTATTGTAACTCGTTCTCATTATTGGATCCTTGGGATAAATGTGGATCTTTTGGGTTCTCCCTTGGGGTGTGCCTGATGGATACCGCCCGTTGTAGCTTGTTTTCAGGGTGCTTAGTGTCTGGTGGAAGACGAGCGCCTCCAAAAGTATGCTATTCTGGTCGGTTCTACCATAGTTGCTATGTCAATGCAAATGGCCAAGAGGGTGAGCTTGAGCCGGCCATAGGGATTAAATAAAAGTCCCCACGAAATAGAGCCGTTGTACCCCTTCACTAGGCATAACATGGGGTGACCGAACGCTGGACCTCCGCGTCCGATCACGCGATGCGTGCCACATGTCCCCTCTCTTCAAATGTTGATCGCCCGATCTCAACGGTCAAGTGATGATCGGATGCTGCAGCTCAAAGTGACTAGACGCTGAACCCCAGTGTCTGGTCATTTCCAGTAAACATCTAGAGATGACTTTTCACGACCGAACACGCCCGGTCCTGCTCGACCAGACACACCCAGCGTCCAATCACACGACAACTCCCCTGTGCGCTGCCACATCAGCAGGACCGGACGCAACCTTCCAGCGTCCGGTCACTAAGTGGCCCAGCGTTCGGTCAGAGACCGACGCCAGTGTCTTAATGCTTCACCTGACCAGACGCGCCGGTCCAATCGAGACCAGCGTTCGGTCACTTACAGTGACCTCTGTCTTTTCTATCTAGGGTGCCGGTGGCACCGTCGGACTATCCGCACTTTATGGGCGGACACTCCACCGGTGAAGTTCCTAACCCTTGCTCCAATGTGCCAACCACCAAGTGTGTCACCTTGTGCACATGTGTTAGCATATTTTCACAAACATTTTCAAGGGTGTTAGCACTCCACTAGATCCTAAATGCATATGCAATGAGTTAGAGCATCTAGTAGCACTTTGATAACTGTATTTCGATACGAGTTTCACCCCTCTTAATAGTATGGCTATCGATCCTAAATGTGATCACACTCGCTAAGTGTCTCGATCACTTAAAACAAAATGGCTCCTACTATTTATACCTTTGCCTTGAGCCTTTTGTTTTTCTCTTTCTTCTTTTCCATGTTTAAGCATTTGATCATCACCATGCCATCACCATCATCATGATCTTCATCATTGCTTCATTACTTGGAGTAGTGCTACCTATCTTATAATCACTTTGATATACTTGGTTAGCACTTAGGGTTTCATCAATTAACCAAAACCAAACTAGAGCTTTCACCAGACCACTTGTTGCCCTTCGCGGCTCGCTCTACTAGAGTTGCTCTTCATAGCTCCCACGGGGTGAGCACAATGCCCCTCACAAAGCTCTTCTTTGGAGCACCGCACAAGCTTCTTATGGGCTTCGACGGAGACCACCACCAAGCCATCTAGGAGGTGGCAACCTCCAAGTGTAACAGGCACCACCAGCTCACAAGATGACCACCTAGTGCCACTGGATGCAACCTCACGATGCAATCGCACTAGAATCGCTCACTCACTCGATCGGATGAACACTATCAAGCTCAAGTGAGTTAGAGGGCTCCCAAGCACTACCACATAAGCCACCAAGGCTCTAGTGTGCTCAGCTCTGCTAAGCTCTCGGCCAAAGGTCGACCAACCCTTCTATTTATAGCCCTATGGGCTAAAATAGCCGTTACCCCTTTCACTGGGTAAAAATCATAGCGACCGGACGTGCTGGTTGAATCGACCAGACACACCCTGCCAGCATCTAGTCAATGGATGGCTGCCACATCATCCCTAGCTTCAAATGTTGAGCACCCGATCTCAACGGTTAAGTTGCGACCAGACGCACCGCGAGGATGACCGGACGCTCCTACGCCTAAGTCCGGTCATTTCCAGAGAGCTCCCCGAGCCTCTGTTTTGCGACCGGACACGTCCGGTGCTGCATGACCAGATGTAGACCAGCGTCCGATCAGCTCTGTGCCCGCACGCCAACTCCAGCATCGCCTACGTCACCATACGTCACATGCGACCGGACGCATGCCCTACGCGTCCGATCACCTTTACTATATGCAGCGTCTGGTCACTTGACCGAGACCGCACCCATCTGCTACACTAATCGGACGTGCCGGTCCTGCTAAGGCCAGCGTCCAGTCACTCATAGTGACCTCCTTTCGCCTCCGTTTCTTCACCGAGTTGATCCGTTTCAACTCTAACTCTTTCTCCTTTGCAAATGTGCCAACACCACCAAGTGTACACCACCATGTGTATGTGTGTTAGCTTTTTACAAACATTTTTAAGGAGTTAGCCACTCAACTTGCCACGCCACTCGATCATAGCAACGATGCAAAGTTAGATCACTCAAGTGGCACTAGATGACCGATATGCAAACAAGTTTTCCCCTCTTGATAGTACGGCAATCTATCCTAAACCTAGTCATCAACTTCTCTACACACCTAGGTTATACCTTTGCCTTGCGCATTCCATTCCAACTCCTCCATTGTTGATGCAACATATGCACCAACCAATCACCAAAGATATGATCCACTTCATATCATCACGTGATCATATTGGTTTATTGATCTTGACTTCACTTGCTTTTTACCGTTGCCTTCGTCCATCGGCGCAAAGTCTTGTTCAAGCTTCACCGCCATGCGGTCCATCGCTCCAAAGCCTCCAACTTGCCCTTCATGCTTGTAACCGGTCCATCAAGCCAAGTCATGTCTTGATCTTCTCCACCTTGATCACATGACTCAATGTCATGTCTCATGTGCAATGAGCTCCTTCATCATCACATGTGTGAGCTTTGCAACATCTCCGAGCCATTTCCACCTTCATGGCATATGTTGCTCACACACATGTACCTGTGGACTAATCACATGTGTATCTCACATAAACACAATTAGTCAACCTAGGTTGTCACTCAATTAACAAAACCACACAAGGACCTTTCAAGGGGGTTGGGGGTCTTGGCGAAAGCCTTGCCCTTTTGGGCCGATGACGGCAACACCTCCAGGCATCGTTTACTTCCTTGGAAGCATCCATAGATCGGTCCTCTCCCTTGTGTCGCACTTTCTTCCTAGGTGTAAAACATTAACCTTCTGGTTATGCGGCAGCGGTGCTTGTGGCGTCGTTCCCCTCGTTAGAGGCGTCGCTTTGGAAGCTCATGGTAGCCATGGCGGTTGCTGACAAGGTGGGACATAGTGGAGGATTCGAGGTCTAGTGTCCATGGCGTAAGAAGGTGGCTAGGAAGAAGGCGTTACGCAGCGATTGAAGGGCTTGGCATCTGCTTGGTGAAGGGCGACGGTTCTAGAGTGACCGTGCACTAGTTGTGCCCACGAAGATGGCGAGGAGGCCGGCGTGGGTGGCACCTATGAAGTTGGTGAGGAGGCCATCGTGGGAGGTGGTGGCCAGCAGATTTGCGTTGCTGAGTTGACCTGTGTGGTTGGGCAGCGGGTGGTCCCGCTCATCGGCGTCCGTTCCGGCGTAAGGAAGTTTTGTGACTAGCAGCTGGAGGATCCATGTGGCACTTCTACCTTTGATGAGGCAGCTAGGTTGCTGGAAACTACAGTGTACGCGCCTAGATCTCGGTGGACGGGATAGGCTGGATGAGCGCCAGAGACAGTTGTTCACGCGTTGGTTTGGCAGCTTGTAGCGGACTACAGTAGCTAGCCCTGCTTGGCGGTGGCTAGTACAGTGTGGTACATCGTCTTGACAGGCGACACAAGCAGATCCGATTGCGGGAGGGCTATGCGGCTTGCAGCGACCTACGGCGACTCGCTCTGCTTGGCAGTAGGCTAGCTCGGTGTGGGTCATCGTCGGTGACGATGGCGTGAGCGGTGATGATGGCGTTTTTGCCCTGACGTCCATGTTGTCCGGGTTTTTGGCAATGCAGTGTGGAGACCATCTAGTGGGTTGGAGTTTATTGGTGGTTTCTTTTTCTGAGTTGAGCTTCGGCTTTGTGCGGTTCGTGTCGATGTCTCAATCCAACCGACCAAAGTTGTTTTTTTCCTTTTATTGAGTTTGTTTTCCGTCGTGGTTGTTGGTCGCTGTTGTATTGTTGTGCCCACTTTGGGCTTCCATCTTTTTAATATAATTGGCAGCTCTCCTGCCTGATTCGTTTCAAAATATCACCTTCGGCACTAGTTTGCTGTTCAAGTTAGTAGTACTCAATAAGCCTGTGAGTTATAAAGCACAAGCAATATAAAGCACCATTCTGTTCCAATGTTGCATATTCTTTCTGATGGCTGAAAATGCCTAACAGGTAGCTCTTTGGCTCTTTGCATATATGGAAGCTCACATGAGGACGCAGGATGATGACCTGCCAGAATGCCTAATGGTACACATTCTCTTCTTTTTTTCTGGGTGATAGACTGATGGCAGTGTTTCACATTTTTTCTGTATGGAGACGTGAATCTTAGCATTGACAAATTGCTCTGCACATGGCTTTAGTCTGCTCTGTAGTGTAGACAAGATAATAGCCAAGGCAGAATGAAATGTAGCTTATGGATGACATCGATGCAACATTTAACATTTTTTTTTTTGCTTTTGCATAGAAATTCTGGTCTATAAACTTCACCTGTATTTACAAGTAATTCACTATAGATACGTGGATAAATAAAAGGTGCTTATTACTTGTTGTATACTGCAATCTTGTAGGCTACCTCCTGCCATAGTCCCATAGATTCAAATTCTTGCCTTGGAACAATTCGCTGTAATTCAACTGAGCCAGATCAATGAGGCTGATTGTAAGCTTTGATTCAATTGTATCTCTATTCTTACTGATCTGATGCATTTGGCATAACATTTATGATTACCATTCACTTCCTACTGATCCGAGGCATTTGGCATATGCAGTGATGATTTATCCTGTTTTGTATTTTATCGCAGCGTTAGCACAGGCACACTACATTTTATCCTCACTGGGCTGTTCAGGGCTTCAAACTAGGTCTGGTCAGAGTACGCCAGGCAGGCCGGCAGGGTGAACCCATCGAGAGCGTCCATGTCCCTATATTGTTGTAATTATGTTTCCTTTCCAATTAACTGAAATGGGACATGCCAAGAGCAACATCAGAAGTTAGTATTTCTTTTTTTTTTAATTACAATGCATCTGGAAGTGCTTTTCCTATCCAAATACTTCAGTTTTATTGATTTTATGGTTTGCAAGGTAACATTACATATGTGATAATGTTAAGTTAATTACTTTCTTGCCTCTATGTGTTTGGTCAGGTTACCAGCTACAGGCTACAGCTTTGATTATGATGGGTACCAGTTCTCACGCAGATTCTCAAGAACATGTGCTGATGTGCATCAGCAAACATGTAAGTTCCCTCCTCATGCCAAGATACTGTTGCTGAATTGTTCTTTTTTTTTTCTCGATAGCTCAGTTGCTGAATTGTTAGCTTGCTGCTTGCTTGAAGTATTCACCAATGACGACAAGCTCAACACTGTCAAGCCTCAATGCCTCATTAGGCTACACCTCAAGGATTGTTTGAAGTGATTATCTGTAAAGACCTTGAACCTGCCCTCCCTGTTGTAGGTTGATATATAATTGTAACCAGCGGTGGACCCAGAAAATATTTCAGGAGAGGGCTGAACAACACTGCTGTTCGATCTTAAGTCTCAGCCTCCCCTACACTATAGAACTTTGCCTAAAAATTCATGGGGGCTCCACAGGGGTTCCACTGCTGCGATATGGGTAGGGGGGCTTGAGCCCCCCCGCCCCACCGCTGTGTCCGCCCCTGATTGTAACATTACATTCAAATCAATTGCTTGCATGATCTCACATTCTAATCAAGAGCTTCAGATAGCTATGTGCATGTTTGTTTTCTTTAGGTTCTTTTAAGGAATCATGTGTGTTTTTATGAGTGGTAAATTGCATTCATATGTAATCTTATCTTGACATGGTTCTCAATATCCAAAGGACTGGTACACCTTTTGCTTCATTAATCAAACTCCAGAGGATTGGTACACTAGTCCAGTGTTGGCATGTTTGTTTTTGTTTCCCTTGACAAATAGCTATTTCGATCTCAGGCTCTCAAGTCTCAACCCATCCTCTCAGAGCGCAAAAAAGTAGCCTGAAAAATATACGGCGTATCTAGGAAATTTTGGCTGCTAATTTGCTATGAGTTGAACTCCCCCCATAACATTTTCCTAGCTCTGACCAGGGTTGGCATGTTTGAACCAGAATCATTGTTGCGAACGCGCGGTGCTGCCGACCCGGGTTTGGACACGGGTATCGCGTTGCTTGGCTTTGTACCCACCTGTCTCCGCGTGCGCCCAAGCGAGATTTCACTGAGGTGCCTTTGCCGCCCGCATCGACATTCGGCAGTCCCAGACTCGATTGCGATCCAATGTGAAACGTTGTGAAGAGGAGACGGGCAAGACGACACTACTGTGATACTGTCTACTAGGGATGAAAACAGTGAGAATACATCGACCTGCTTGAATTGGTATTTTTTTGAACAAATTTAAATTGACCTGTTTGAATTCGTATTTTTGAACAAATTCAAAATCAATACGGAATACAGTATGCCAAATTCAAAAACAGAACAAAAACGATTTAAGTGTTTTCCGACCGTTTTTTACTTCTCTTATTCTTATTAAGAATATCCCGTTTTTGAAATAGATAGCCCAGACCAGACGACCCAAGGGGCGCAATGCACAGCATGTTCGTTTGGCTGTGGCTTGTCGTAAATGATCGTACATTTTCAGCTGGAATAGTATTTTTCTTTCACACAAATCAGCCAGCAGTACTTCTTCACGAACCAGCAACGATATGAACCAGCAAACCGAACAGGCTGACAGTTGCTATGTGTGTGCCTGGATCTAATTATATAAACCATCGGCTCCCTCACTCCCATCTGTTAGCGAGGTGGACTAAAATTGAGAAGTGCGCCTGGCGCTTGGAGCTTGCTGCCGCTCCTGCCTGGGCTGCAGTGGGCCATTATAGCAAGGTAAAGTGAGTTGTGTGGCTTGACGCTACATTTTTTTTTTGCGTTATAGATAGTGAATATAAAATTTGGATTTTGGTTAAAAAAAAGAGGTGTTTGATCTTATCCTCGTAGTGACTATCATCTATGTACAGTGAATATCTCTAAATACTCCCTCGGTAAAAAAAAAAAAAAAACTTACAATCCTAGATTCCCGAGGCAAACTTACAAGAGCTGAGAAATGTCATGTTTACCCTACTCTGGTACTCATCCTATCACTCGCAGCTAATTTTCATTTGTACTTCGTGGGGAGCTCAAACATTTGTGTGGATAGAAATAAACAAGAAGCTATAATTGCATTCTTTGCCGGACATGATATAGAGGCTAGAATTGCGTGCTTATCGACCCAGAGGGAGCAGTATTTAGGGTAGACAGTTTGGATTCAATTAGAATCCAATTGTTTAGAGGCCATTCCTATTTTTCTACCTTATTTTATTTTTTAGATCCAAACGGGGGCCTTGAATAAACATCCGTGCTGCTTCATCAGCAAGAGAGAGAGAGAGAGGAGAAAACAACAACGGTCACCCTAGATGCTTCCAATTTTTCACACCCGTGCCCCCGGCAACCGCACCAAGCCACCAACGCGGCAACGACACAGACAAAGGATCCTTTTCCTGAATAAGCCAAACTACCTGGCTTGATCTACAAAACGTGCCGGGAAACAACAACAGAAAAATACTTCGCCGAGAAGGAAGAATCAGCCGGGCGGTTGGACGCGGAGATGCCGAGACGATGGACGGACGCACGGAGTCACCACGAACCTGTCGACTTGTCTCCAGATCCAGATTAGCCACGACGGCACCGCCAGCCTGGACGGACGGCTATAAAGACGAGCCCCCACCTCGAAGTCGACGGCGATGAAGAAGACCAGTTCCCAGCTCCGGCAGCTTAGCAACCCTCTCCTGATCCTCCTGTTCCTCACAGCAGCAGCAGCCATGGCGGCCGAGACGGAGAAGCAGGCGGCCCCCGCGGCACAGGAGACGGCCGTGCACATCGTGTACGTCGACCGCCCCGAGGACGCCGACCCCGAGGAGTTCCACCTCCGCACCCTCACCCCCGTCCTCGGCAGGTAATCGTCCAGATCGGGCCCGCGCTTGTTGGTAGGATGAAATTGGGGCTCGATCGGTTCTAATCTGTGCCGGGGATGCCATTTTTTTTAATTTGGAACGTGGTGGGTTTTCTGATGCGGTGATTTTTTTTTCTCTTCGGTTTGGCAGCGAGCAGAAGGCCAGGGACGCGGTGCTCTACCACTACAAGACCGCCGCCAGCGGCTTCTCCGCGAAGCTCACCCCGCAGCAGGTCGAGGCTCTCAAGGGTGAGTTCTCCCTTAAAATATTTTCCTGCAATTAAGCTGTACTGCTTGCTTCGGGTTGCCCTTGCTTCATCATGCCGCGGCTGTACTGGGGGAAATTTTGCATAGGGAGCATTATTATTGTTTGTAGTTGCACCAAATGATCAAATTAGTGGATGCCCATGGTGTATGAAATCCTTGCTCAATTCGCAGCAGTATTAAATCTCCAAGCTGTAGATTGTTGGATGCTTGGACTTAATTTTTTGTAGGATAATAATTAATCAAAGTGATTCCATCTCCACATTATTTTGCACACAAAATACTTAGGGAATTGGGGATCTAATTGGGGAATTGTTGTTGTAGCTTACTGAGATTGTAGGCACCTAAGTCCTCCAATGCTCCCACTATAATCTTTGGAGCATGCAGCATGCTCTTATTATGGCCCTGTTTGGATCCATTAGCCGCTAATAGTTAATTAGCTAGCTAATAGTTCATAGCTAATATTAGCTGCTATTAGCTAGTTTGGTCCAACTAGTGAAATAGTTGTTAGTTGGGTATTCAACTAACAATCAGCTAAACTATTAGCCAGACCTATTTGGATCCAAGGAGCTTATTATTAGTAGCTAACTATTAGCTCTAGGGATCCAAAAAGGGTCGCATCTGCCTTTCCAATGAACAGAAAGAAGTTTTTTTTGTCTAGTTTATAACTAAAGTTATCCCAGATTTGGCAGACATTTGAGTGGTAACAAGTTACAACTTCATCCTGTAGTGGCATAGTGATGTACATCTACTGAATATTTGTGAATTGTGATATTCTTACTGTTGATGACGGAAGTCCTAGAGAATACATTAGGGAATTCAACATTTTCCTTATGGACTGGGACCTTTATCTGTTCATTCATTGGAGTAATTATGTATGCTATGTTTCGTTTTTTACGACATGTTTTACTAGTTTACAACTTTATTTTAACTGATATATTGAACATGATATGGTCAAAAATCA
The DNA here is from genome assembly GCF_019320115.1 of Miscanthus floridulus. Lineage (NCBI taxonomy): Eukaryota > Viridiplantae > Streptophyta > Magnoliopsida > Poales > Poaceae > Miscanthus > Miscanthus floridulus. Next base: position 80,829,688 of record NC_089595.1, on the reverse strand, counting down.
CTCAATACCTGTCGTGGACACTCTACAGCACATTCTATATCATCAGTCATCGCACGCTAGCACTCACTATCCAAGAGACATTCTGTATCTTAGTTTAAGTCCCTCAATTCATTCTTGTACCTAGGCTTCTTCTCAACCTGGCTTTATTGCTTGTTGGATTGTTTTGCAGAGCAACCAGGTGTTCTCCAGGTTGTGCCGAGCCAGACTTACCAGCTACATGGTCCTGGGTCTGGCACTCGCCAGGGCACGACACGCACCTTGGGCCTTACGTGAAGGCGTACGAGAATCAAGAAGAGTGTGTTTTAGTATGGCTGTGTGGCACAGGTCTGAGACGAATGTGTAGTACTTATATAAGAACAAGGGACGTATCGTCTAGTGTATGCTGCTTTACGCATGTTCAGTCCTGTTCTAAAGCTTGTAATGCACTAATGCGTATGTTTTTTTCAATATAATGATGACAAGTATGCTATCTTGGTTGGTGCTTGTTCGGTGCGTGTTTGAATCTTGAAGCTGCAGTGGCGTACTCTGCGCCCGCTTGTGATGCTTATTTGCCCTGTTTGAGTTGGTTTTCTAGATCCTGTTATGAACCAGAGAGAGTGGGGACTGGGGAGTGAGGTCGTCAACGGTGGTACCCGCCGATCGGGTCCACACGGCAGTGACTATAACTACAAACCTTCTAGAGAGGAGCACAGGTACGCGCGTCAGTGTCCATCGCCTCCTGCTACAGCCTGTTCGTTTGCTCGTAAACGATCGTAAATTTTTAGTTGGGAACAATGTTTTTCTCTCACATCAAATCAGTCAGCAGTAAATAATCCACGATACGATACGGTCTCCCGAACAGGCTGTATAAGGATGGGATCATGACGTACCCGTCGCTTACGGAATCGGTGGATTTCGGTGATCTCAATAAGGACACGACCTTTTAGATCTGAGTGTAGTTGTAGGTTTGTTTGTACACGGGTAGTATGAGTAGCGTGCGCATGTGTTGAGTGGGCGTGCGTATGTACAAATAGATACTACAGCTGTACCCAGAGGAGAGGCAACCAAAAAAAAGTCCGAGGGGGTGTTTGATATAGTGAGTAGGTGTTACGTGAGGATGTTTGATACTAATAAAAAATAAATTATAAAATTGGTAAGGGTGTTTAGATATTAATAAAAAAATAAATTATAGAATCCGTCAGTACTTCACTAGATGAATTTATTCAGCCTAATTAATTTATTATTAGCATATGTTACTGTAGCACTGCATTGTCAAATCATAAATTAATTAGGTTTAAAAGATTCGTCTCGTAAACTGTGTAATTAGTTTCGTAATTAGTCTATATTTAATACTTTATATATGTATCTAAATATTTGATGGGACACCGACTTAAATTTAGGAGGAGGAACAAACACCCCCCTAAAACACGTTACACGATGTCTCGTCACTCGTGTGTCTCGCACGCACTCCCGCAGTCTCGCACAGGCTTGCCGCTTGCGCGTCCATTCAGGCTTCAGTGACGACGAAACGGTTCACGTGTCTGCCCATCGCTTCCCCAACCGTAGCGCAGCGGCCAGATCGACCTCCTCAATCGGTGACGACCTTTCCGTGTCGATCCCTCCCCAACCCCAACTGATGGAGGCTGCGGCCTCCAGCGCCGGCGAGTCGGCGGGCGAGCTGCTTCTCCGCGCGGCGGCGCTGGTGCCGTGGACGCGCTACGCCCTCGCGGCGCTCGCCGTCGCCGCGGTGCTCCTGTACAGGTTCCTGGAGCTCCACTTCCTCGGCGACCTCCTCCGCGGCCTCCGCGGCGGCCGCGTCTCGCTTACCTTCCACCCCGAGTCTCAAGTGTACCACCGGGTCGCCTCCAAGTGCCGCTCGCTGCACGGCAGGTGCGCATGTGTGGGATGCTAATATATGCTATCATGACTCATGAGACATCTGCTCTGCCTCCCTCTTCCGGAGAAAATTTGCTTTATGACTTTTCTTCCCCCAATGTTGCGTTGCGTAGGTACCTGGCGACGCCGTGGTTAGCGAGTCCTCATTTGCAGACGTTGTTCCTGAGCATATCTGGCAGGCCACCTTCATTCACCTATCGGAGGTTGGAGTAAAATAGTAAATCACTGTCATTATTGATATTATTAAGCTGACGCAACTATGTGAATGGGCACATGATAATTCAGTTTTGGCTATGCAATTCTGTGTTCACAAAGTCCAAAAAAAAGTTAGTACTCCATCTGGTCCAAATTAAAGTTCACATTAGCTTTATCCTAAGTTAAACTTCTTTAAGGGCACTCCCAATGCAGAAACCACCATAGTTTCTATGGACATTAATTGTACTGTCACCTAAACGTTTTGCTAATGTGGCAAGGTAGTTATTGAAGAGAGAGCAAAAATCATAGAAACCAGGTCTAAGTTAAAAACCATGTCTACACGAGAACCAAGACATGAAGGGATATGATTGGTAGAGAATGGAGAGAGAATGAATGTGATTGGATAAAAAATTGTTCTGTAGAAACTATTCATTGGGACCATGGTTTTTATATGTAGTGTCTATGGAAATTAATAGGTATAGAAACTACATGCAGTTTCTAGCATTGGGACTGCCCTAATTTCGACCAATTTTTTCGAAAATATATATTCAAATAAATGCCATATCAAGACATTTTACATTATAATTTAATGAAACTAATTTCATGGTATTTTTTAAGTTAGTTTGACTTAAGACAGAGTTAAAGAACTATAATTTGGCACGGAGGGAATATTACATAAGTGTGAACAAATTATGTATGTAGGGAGGCAAAATTTGTTTTTCATATATCCAGAAAATGTTTGACTCTCATTGTTCCATTTCAGTAGTCTGCAATTTGTGGCCATACATATCAGCTTGATACATGGCGGAGAAACCTGCATATTTTTAAATTGGGACCTTACAGTACAAGATAAAAACTGCAATGCTATACAGTTTTATGACTGTGGTTATCTTTCACAGTGATTCGACTATTTATATTGCAGGCAGCTGTACACTGTTCGTGACGGTGGGACCATTGCCTTAGATTGGTTACTAGCCTCTGATCTTGAAGGTTATGCAAGTTTAGATAGTTTAAGATTGATTAGCTAGCAAATGGATGATTAACCTTTTCCTTTTGGTGCTAAGTTGCAGCTGGAGATGTTGGCACTTCTGATGGAACCATTTCTAAGGATGATTCAACACCCCTTCTTGTTGTGATACCTGGATTAACTAGTGATTCTAGTGCTGCTGTAAGTCGATCAGTTTAAACAAGAACTGGAAGTTGACTGTATAATCCCTGTTTCATTTTAGCTACCTTTATGATTTATTCTAAACAAGATGCGGGGGGTGGGTTGCAGTATGTGAAGCACTTGGTCTTTTCTATGGCAATCAAAGGATGGAATGTTGTTGTAAGCAACCACAGGGGTCTGGGTGGCATCTCCATAACAGTAAGTTCTACAATAGATCAAAACTTATGATAAGACACGATTTTCTATTCAAAACCAAGATTTTTTTGTAAGTTAGTTAACCTTAAAAACACATGCTAACACCAGAAGGATCGTCACCAACATTAGTTGCTGATACAAGGTTTAGCTGCCTATTGTTACCTTTTTTTCTGTTGGCAGTCAGATTGCTTTTACAATGCTGGGTGGACAGAAGATATGCGTGAAGTCGTTAATTTCCTTCATCAAGAGTATCCGAAGGCTCCACTATTCACTGTTGGGACAAGCATTGGTGCCAATATTGTGGTGGGTTTAGTTTTTCTTCCCATTTCCCACCCTGTGAAAAATTTACTGCAGCTGTTACTTAATAGTTTAAGGTCACTTCTGAAATTTTCGTATATATCGCCCATTTAGGTCAAGTATCTTGGAGAAGAAGGTGAAAATACACCTGTAGCTGGTGCTGCATCTATTTGTTCTCCCTGGGATCTGCTGGTTAGTGACTATAGTTAATTAATTTAGCAGAGGGTTCGCAGCTTTTTCTGATTTTAAATTGTGCTTTTATGCAGAAATGCTTTGATTTGCATATCAATTGTACCATACCTGTGGTTTCAAATACTGTCACTTCAGTTTCTGTGCCTAATCATCTTTCCTCAGTGTCTTAGCTAACAAATTACAAATGATGCTCTTCTATCACTTCCATTTCGCAACGCAACACTTTGATTATTACTGATTATACATAGTATATTGTCATATCACTGCAATTATGCAGGTGACCAACAGATTTATTTCACGCAAGCTTGTGCAGCGATGTTATGATAGAGCTCTTGCGATTGGTCTCAAAGGATATGCAAAACTGTATGTACTTGTTAAGCCCTTTCCCATGCAATCTTGTGAACCTTACTCTTTACTAATTACTGATAAAGTCCTTGCCACATTGATTGACTGCGATGATGCTTCTCCTTCCTAGATCGCCACCATTTTGAACTTAGCAGATCTTTCTTTGTCTAATAATGCAACTGAGCAATATAATAGATTCTACTTCTGTTCCATACTCTTTTTCAACTGTTACTTTTACAGACATCAACCAGTCTTGGCACGACTTGCTAACTGGGAAGCTATTACATCGGTAAGATAGCATTGTTGGTCTGTATTTTCATAGTCATGCAGTCCTTATCATGTTTATGTGTTATTGAGTTTGCATTAAAAAACAACAGATGTAGTCCGTTTAATAAGCAATTTTACTATATTTCAATAAATTAGCTGGTTATACGACATGTTGTGCTTACCCGTTTTTTTTTTTTCTTTCATCAGTCACACTCTATCCGGGAATTTGACCGCCATGCCACTTGTGTTGTTGCGAAATATGAGGTATTCTTTCTAATGCTAAATCTGCACCATCTTCTTTTGCACAATCAGCAAAGTATTCATATTTTGGACTGTCTAAAATTATTGGTTACAGTTTTCCTGCTCTCTTTGCTCATCAGTGGTAACTACATTTTTTATTCCATTGGAAATTAAATGGAATAAAGCAAAACGATAACTACATTTTTTATTCCACTGGAAATTAAATGGAATAAAGCAAAACCACAATTGTTTCGCTTGTGGACTACTCTTCCATTAGAATGGACTGACAGTAGAGTGTGTCCAGCCAAAACATATTCTTTTTGACCAAAATGCTGCCTAAAATATGTAGCTTACATGATGGAATTAGATTATCCATGATAAATTGATAATTCCATAACATCGCACCTCTTTCAAATATGTGGATGCGATTCTAAAATATTTTCATCAAAACAGCATCTCGTTGACTTTGAGAATTGGGAAACTGGCTGGTGACCATTGAAAATGCAAAAGTTGAAGAAATTTGACGCTACAGTGCTATCACAAAACACACAGAGAGAGAGAGAGAGAGAGAGAGAGAGAGCAGTCACATCGAAAGATTAGAGAGAAAAATCCAAGAGCACTCAAAATTTAGGCACTATAGTTTAAACAGTGAACCATTGTTAACAATCAGATGACTCCATATCGAAAGCATGTAATGGTCTGCTCAATCTCATGTTGCACACTTGAGCCTCTTGCTTGATTTTTTTTTCTCAAACAACAGAGGAGAGCTGTGTGTCATTTCATTAAGAGAGGGATAAAGTACAAAGGGAGGGGCAAATCCATCCGCTCCCAGACACCCCACACACACCAGGCTTTTAGGCTAACAGACACACCACTTGACAAATAGTAAACTACCAGGAAAAGGCTAAGACCTGAAGGAAAAGCCTCTTGCTTGATTGAATCCAGCATCCAGGGCAGACAGTTACAAAAGTGAGGTTATCATATGGTATTTTGTGGCCTCACTAGTAGCATGGACTACATGTGTTTGGTTTCAGCTCTTAATAAACCAAAGGAAACCAGAAACACTTGCTACTGATAGTGACAGTAGAAGCAAGGGTTACATTTATTGTTAGAGGACTTGTGGCAGCATCAAGGATTGCAGCCTTGGAATTTGCAGCTCTGCATGGGAAAATGTTAAATTGGACACCTTAGTTCTGGACTGATGGCACAGCAACACTTTGTTACTGTCGAGATGAGAAAGATGTATGAGGAATTTCAGCCAGTTCTAGCATACCAATTTTATTTGTAGAGTATTTATACTTTATAGAATACAGGTTACTTGAACATGAATCATATAATTGGGATTTGGTTTGGGCTCCAAGTTCCAACAGAAAATTCATGACCTAGAGAACTTATCAATGTAACTCAATAATAATCATGGGACTTATGATTCAGTTAGATAGTGCTATTTAAAATCGTACTGCTGTTGTTGTAATTTAGGGGTGGTATAATTTTTAAGAGTGAATTCCATGTAGTGACTAGCTCCTTTCAGACAGTGGACACATTCTACCGCAAGTGCAGCAGTGCAAATTATATCAGCAATGTGTCAGTTCCCCTGCTTTGTATCAGTGCCTTAGATGACCCCCTCTGCACAAGGGAGGCCATTCCCTGGGATGAATGCAGGTAAACATACAATGAAAGCTCACTATTCTGAATGTTTTTTTGGTTTAATGTGTTGATAAGGCCCCTATGCATGCTCTGATTTAGGGCAAACAAAAACATTGTATTGGCAACTACACCTAATGGCGGACATCTTGCTTTCTTTGAAGGCCTAACTGCTAGAAAGCTTTGGTAAGTTATTTGGCAAAAATGTTTAGCATCAATTAGTCGGTTTTTGCCCTTGCGTCTCCATTTTAACTTAAGATGTGACTGTGGTCTATTTGATCAGCCGATAGTGATTGACGTTCAGCCTGTATCTATCTAAATGCTTGACAGGTGGGTACGGCCTGTTTCCGAGTTCCTCTGTGCTCTGCATGATGGCCCCTACATGCATCGGCAGAAGGTGGTGCTTGCTAGTTCACATATCAGCTCTGGTTAACATAATATAACATGTAATAGTTGAATGCAGGCACAAGAGCATGATTTGCACTCATCGTTGGAATCATCAATTGACAAGAGCCCATATGTGAATTTCATGGAAGATGGAATGGTAGCTGCAGTAACAAATGATGGTCCTAACAACGGTGAATCCTTGCATAACAAGAATTTTGGTGAAATTGAACTCAATGATAGCATGGTTGTCCAACACGTACAACAGAATCAAAACACCGGAGCAATACAAAATGAGAGTGACAGTTGGGTGGATGATAAAAACAGCTCAGAAGGGAATGTGATGACTGTTCGAGCCCATGGAGGATCTCAAGAACAGCGAGAAGAGCCATATGCGAACGAAATCTGTGAAGCCATTGGTCCTGTTAAGAAATCCATAAACCAACTCAGTCGATCCCAGGGGAGGTCAGTCTGGTTGCTTGCTTACATTGCTCTTGTAACCTCTTGGCCGTTGCTTGGGGCCCTAGGTTTTTTCTTCTTCAGGAAAAGGTTTATTAATTCTGTGTTAGCTAGGAAGCTGAAGAAATTGTGAACACTGTGCTAACACAGATTTGTTTAATATGTAACACGTCAAATCAAATCCTTGTAAGCCATTAATACATGTATGTATGCAACATTCGGTAACAGAAAAAATGCCCTAAACTCTCTCTCTCTCTCACGCGCGCTAAGGCCAAAAAAAACATCCCGAAGGCCGACTTCTATAGACGTGCCACCCAACGCTCATGACACATACATGCAGCTCTGTGCATCTCGCTAAAAACGACTCAGGTCAGGAACTTATGTAGTCAAAGTTTCGAATTCTTGACTTCATATCAGACAACCAAAAAGTGTCTCATATTTCATATTTGTGATGGGAAACAAAAAAGCAAGACTTTGTTCTAAAATTTTTGGCAATTTCAATCAAGATTACATCCATGTTTGCATCTACAATGTAAAACAAGATAGAGACAGATACCATATCTATATTTTGATGAAGTAAGCCCAGCTGCTACAGGAATTCATGATCAGCAAGGACAATAGCTGTAGACACTCCTCGCTTATCCAGGATTTCCAACACTTAATTCTTGAGTGCCTTCTGAGAAGCAACACACAAACTTTAGAAAAGTTCAACATCACTAAATCATTCGATTGTCCCATATATAAGGATTTTTTTTCTCTTCTCTCAATCCTTCTTGTCACGAGCAAGTCGAGCCCGGTGCCTAAGTTCTGCTCTCTTCCATTTCACCATCAATCGACATAATGCAATGAGGCTGCTAATCTGGAATGATCAAAGAGTAGAAAGATAAGCAACATATATAAGCTAAATTGCAAATAAACAGCTGAATGTAATGAACAGAAACCTTTACATCAGGGTAAGCCAGATTTTTACTAACCACACTGACAATAGATATGAAGATAAGGGGCCCAGACCAGACGGCAGAGATGAAAACTCCAGAACGGTCAAAATAATTCCGACTGGTAAAGCTCTTCCAGTGCTCACCCAGGTATCTGTTCATTCTTTCAGCTAGATACACTCCTGAATCTGCATAGGTAAACCATGAACCTGATCAGAACCGAAGCAAATCAAAATATGAGGTTCCAAATTCCCAATCTTCGAAATCTCACTATAATTTAGTGTTGAAAGATACTGTGAGATAATATTCATACCATCATTGGTTTCTTCATCCAAAAACAGAAATAATTCATGCCATTGTAGCATTAGAACTCTAAATGAGACTGTAAGAAAATGATGTGGATTAAGGAGCACACACTAGCAACCATCCAATTGCAAAATGGTAGGGAATTTTTTTGATAAGTGTGTCAGCGTTGAAGGGCAGGCCTGGTGCAGTGGTGAGAGCTGTCTCACTGAGTCACCAGGTCGCAGGTTCGAAGCAGCCTCTCCGCAGATTTTACAGGGGGAGGCTTGCCTCGGTTTTCCCCTTTCCCAGACCCCACTCATGTGGGAGCCTCTGGCACTGGGTCTGCCCTTTTTTTTAGTTAGTGAGATATGCACTAGCCAGTAAAATTAATAAATTGGACATTGGTGTATAAACATCTAAATTGCTCTTGGCCTATTACCGAATAATATGATCGAAATCAATGTCAAGATCAATTTCTCCCCATTGACTTCATTCATTTCACACGGAAGGGTCTGAATCAAAAGGCACCAAAGCATAAGAGCTAAACAAAATAAACCTGGATTAGAATTTTTTTTTACCGCAAAAGACTGTGGGGTAGATCCCCACGGTGATAGATTTTGTATTAATAAAAGGTAGAATGTACTTACAAACAGGGATTAACTAAAAGCATCCAGCCAAACACAAAAGGATGACCGCAGGTCATCCTTGAAATGAACAGACTGCAAGAAACATTGATTTTTAAAGTTTGCCAACCAGGCCGATGGAGTTGGATCACGCCTCTGAAAAACCTTGTCATTGCGCGTCTTCCACAACTCCCATGCTGCTATCAGGGCTGCCTCCGTGAAGAAAGGAACATTGTGAACCTGTCCCGCCTGTACCAATCTATCCGAAAGTTGTAGCGTGTCATTACAGTCAAAATGGATGATTGCCCAACATTCCTTCGTGAAGGGGCAGTCGAAGAATAAGTGATCAATGGTCTCCTCTTCACCACGGTTGCACATGACACAGATGTTATCATCCTGTATGTTCAGATGTCGTCTCTGGAGCATAGACTTGGTATTCAAACGGTCCACCAGGACAAGCCACGCAAAGAATTTCACGCGTGGAGTGCATCTAGATTTCCTGATGGCTTTGAAGATTGGATGTGCTTCCATGGTACTGAAGACATGAGAGTAGAAACGCCGTGAAGTATACACATTGCCCCAGGTGGGCAGCTAGCAATCCTTGGCATCAGCATCGTATGGCATGTTCTGTAGGTGCAGTTGTAGGACTTCATATTCCTCAAAAGCTTGCTGCGAGAGCGGGAGGAAGAAAAGTTCATCAAGGTCTGTTGCTTGCATGACCTCTAGCACTGAGGCATTCTCATTACTTGCAAAGGATGCCAACCTTGGAAACTCTTGGGATAGAACAGCATCAGACCACATATCATCCCAGAAACAAACTGTTGAACCATCCCCAATCTCACACTTGGCAATGCCTCGGAAGATGATGCTGAGACGAAGAACATCCTTCCACCAGAAGGAGCCAACTTCCCTAGATGCATGGGCTATTTTGGTGGTATAATATTTGCTCCACACAAGGTGCACTGGGGTGTCAACTTTGTTATAGAATTTGAAGAGATGTTTGAGTAGTAGCGCGTCATTTTGCAATCTGAGGTTAAGAACTCCCAGTCCCCCTTTCTCCTTGGGCTGCATAACAACTTCCCATGCAACTAAATTCCCCCCTTTCTTTTGGGCATCATTACCTCTCCAAAGGCATTGCTTTCGTGCTCTGTCGATGTTGTCAATGACCCCTTTTGGTAGCTTAATGGTACACATAGCATATGTGGTGATGGGGGTGAAAGGTCCTAATGGCTAGAGGGGGGGTGAATAGCCTAATAAAAATTTCTACAACAACACTTAACCAAATGGTTAGACAATTATGAGGCGAAACGAGTGTTGCGCTAGCCTACTCAAAATACAAGCCACCTACCACAATTCTAATTTAGATAGTGTCAATTCACACAAGATCAATGACACTACCCTATGTTAGTGTGCTCTCAAAGGCTAACTAAAGAGCCACACCAACCAAGCATGCAAGCTCTCACAACTAGCTACACTAAAGAGCTTGTCAACTAGTTTGCGGTAAAGTAAAGAGAGTGATCAAGAGGGTTATACCGCCGTGTAGATGAATGAACCAATCAATCACGAAGATGAATAACAATGATGACCAATCACCTCGGAATCAATGATGAAGACAATGATTTTTACCGAGGTTCACTTGCTTGCCGGCAAGCTAGTCCTCGTTGTGGCGATTCACTCACTTGGAGGTTCACGCGCTAATTGGCTTCACACGCCAAACCCTCAATAGGGTGCCGCACAACCAACACAAGATGAGGATCACACAAGCCACGAGCAATCCACTAGAGTACCTTTTGGCACTCCGCCGGGGAAAGGTCAAGAACCCCTCACAATCACCACGATCGGAGCCGGAGACAATCAGCACCTCCGCTCGACGATCCTCGCTGCCCCAAGCCGTCTAGGTGGCGGCAACTACCAAGAGTAACAAGCGAAACCCGCAGCGAAACACGATCACTAAGTGCCTCTAGATGCAATCACTCAAGCAATGCACTTGGATCACTCCCAATCTCACTATGATGATGAATCAATGATGTAGATGAGTGGGAGAGCTTTGGCTTAGCTCACAAGGTTGCTATATCAATGAAAATGGCCAAAGATAGTAAGCCACAGCCAGCCATGGGGCTATAAATAGAGCCCCAATCAAATAGAGTCGTTATACCCCTTCACTGGGCAAAAACGCGCTCTGACCGGACGCTCAGGTCATACTGACTGGACGCTGGCCCTCAGCGTCCGGTCGCCCGATGGACGCCACGCGTCACCAGCTTCAAACGCTGTTCGTCAGATTCCAACGGCTACGAAGCTGACCGGACGCTCCGGTCAAAACTGACCGGACGCTGAAGCCCCAGCGTCCGGTCGTTTCCAGTAAGCTCCCCGAGGCATGTTTTTCCGACCGGACGCGTCCGGTCCACCTTGACCGGACGCAGCTAGCGTCCGGTGCTCAACCCTAGCCTACTGTGCCGTCTGACAGCTCGACCGGACGCAGCCTTTCAGCGTCCGGTCGCTGAGTGACCCAGCGTCCGGTCAGTAGACCGACGCCAGCATCATTTCGACCAACTCCATTTCAACTCTAACTTCTTCACCCTTGCTCAAATGTGCCAACCACCAAGAATTTGCATCCGGCGCAATAGAAAATAGGCATTTTATTTTCTCGAAAGCGCCGAATCCCGCCTCACAAGCTTGGCGGGAGGGAAAGAGGGACCCAAACCCATCTCAACCCTGCAAACACCTTGTGCACATGTGTTAGCATATTTTCACAAATATTTTCAAGGGTGTTAGCACTCCACTAGATCCTAAATGCATATGCAATGAGTTAGAGCATCTAGTGGCACTTTGATAACCGCATTCCGATACGAGTTTCACCCCTCTTAATAGTACGGCTATCAAACCTAAATGTGATCACACTCTCTAAGTGTCTTGATCACTTAAAACAAAATAGCTCCTATGGTTTATACATTTGCCTTGAGCTTTTTGTTTTTCTCTTTCTTCATTTCAAGTTTAAGCCCTTGATCATCGTCATGCCATCACCATTGTCATGCTATGATCTTCATTAGCTTCTTCTACTTGAAGTGTGTTACCTATGTTATGATCACTTGATAAACTAGGTTAGCACTTAGGGTTTCATCAATTCACCAAAACCAAACTAGAGCTTTCAGGGGGTTATAGCCGAGTTAACCATTTCCAAGCGAACCGAGTAAGAAAGCCATGTGGAGCACGCAGAGAGCCTCCTCTCTATTCTGTCCATCATCGGGGTGAAGTCCTCAATGTGTGGCTTGGTCGTGACCATGGGCAAACCCAAATACGTGAACGGCATAGAACCAATATCACAGCCCAATGTGTTTGCCAGATGGGCCATCTTCTCCTCATTGACGTTGATGGAGTACATATGTGATTTACTGTAGTTACTTGAAGCCCGGTTGACTCTGAAAAGCTGTGCAACAAAGCCTTAAGAAAGATCAGCTGTCTAGCATCAGCTTGCAACATCATCAGCATATCGTCAGCGTACTGAACTATTGGAAAATCCCCAGTTGGTTGTGGAATTGGAACTCTGAGCAAATTCATAGCAGCAGCCCGGTTGATTAAAATCTGCAGAAGTTCAGTCGCTATAACAAAGAGGAGGGGCGACAATGGATCGCCTTGACGGACCCCTCTTGCACTTGAAAAATTTTCCCGGGACGCCATTGAGTAGGACAGCAGATGAACTTGAAGAAAAAATGGCTTGAACCCAATCCAACCATCTCTGTGGGAACCCCATGTGAGCCATAACTTGCATAATAGCTGAATGTTCCACTGTATCAAACGCTTTCTCGAAGTCTAATTTTAGGATGATGATCTCTCTTTTCGACTGATGGCACTGGTGAACTCATAACTCCATGCTAAGCAGTCTTGAATCGTGCGAGAGCGAATAAAACCATATTGATTTTGATGAACAACTCTCAAGATGACAGCCTGCAATCTCTCATCTAGAATCTTGGTGATGACCTTGAGCGACATGTTCATTAGGGAGATGGGGCGAAAATCATTTACTGTCTCTGGACTGTCCTTTTTAGGAACCAGGGTGATATAAGAAGTGTTGATGCATTCAAGATTAATCTGACCCGAGAAGAACTTTGAGCAAAGGGAGTAAAAATCACATTTGATAAATTGCCAACACTTTTTTAGGAAACGGCCGTTAAAAAGAAGAACTTTGAGCAAAGGGAGTAAAAATCACATTTGATAAATTGCCAACACTTTTTTAGGAAACGGCCATTAAAATCATTAGGGCCTGGAGCCTTGTCAGCCAGCATACACTTCACCACCAAATCCACCTCCTCCTGCAAAATTGGGGCAGCAAGAGAATCTAGGTCGTTCACTGGCGTGACAAGGCTAGTGATGAGGACATGAGCTCTATGCATACGACCATGCTTGGAGATAGAGGACGAGGAGATCAACGAGGGTGTCCTAACCGAGAAGAAGACCCGAAGCTCATCCGGTTCGAGTCACCAAGGTGGAAGCCAAAATCAAGTTCGAGCCCATCTCGGGTTCCACGACCAGTCTGTCATAAAACTGGTCACACGGCGCGTCTGGGCTCCGTTTTTGACGATCCACATATGGATGGAAAGCTAATTAGATAAGGAAGCCAATGCAAGTGGACTCACGTCAAAAGCCCTTCGGAATCAACGGGAATCGTCGAAACAAGTCAGCGTCCAAAATCTGTCAGGGTGTTGCGACACCGTCTTTTGGTCCGTTGGACCGTGTATCGTGTTTGGGCGCGTTCAGGAGGGGTGACGCCCAAGACTCTATAATTAGCAGCTGTCGCTTTACTTAGGGTTTAGGTTTTGTTTAGTTCTTGATTTCCTCGTGAAACAGACGTCTTTTTGATGCAACTGTGCCACCAAGGCCGCTTGCTGTGAACCAGTGCCCCTGTTCTTGATCTTGTTCGCCTGTGGCGATTAGTCCTTTCGAATAAAGACTTGAACTCCTTCTCGTTATCATAAGCCTCATATTTATTTGTAGTTTCAGATTGCGTTCATCCCGTTCTTACTTGTATTCTCGATTCGCTTGCAGGAAAGCCTTCTCGACGAGGTCAATCGCGTTCGCGTGGTTGATAACCAACGGAGCAGTGGTGTAACGGTTGTGAGGGTCCGAATCAGTCTTGGTTCGAAGCCTAGATCGTGAACGTCGAGTCTCCACCAATCGACGCTATCGTACCTATCAGAAGATTGGGCCTTGTCTACATTAGCTAGAGAGGTCAAAAAGCATAGTAGGTGATGACGTGGTGCCCATGCGATTTCTGAAGGAGTTCCAGAGAAGGCCTGTGAAGGGCGGGCCTGGTGCAAGCGGTAGAGTCTTACCGCCTGTGACTGAAAGGTTCCGGGTTCGAGTCACGGTCTCCTCGCATTGCACAGACGAGGGTAAGGCTTGCCACTGACACCCTTCCCCAGACCCCGCACAGAGCGGGAGCTCTCTGCACTGGGTACGCCCTTTTTTTTCCAGAGAAGGCCTGCCTTCCCTTCATGGTCGTGGATCCAAATGCCTTGGTCATTCATGATCTGCGCAATAGAATTTCTTCTATAAGAAATAGTAGCCATGCCATGGAAGAATTTTGTACACTCATCGCCCAACTTTATTCTATTGACTGTGTAACGATTCCTCCAGTAGAGATTCTTGTATCGCAACCAAATTTGAAGTTGTTTCTTGACAACAGCCCGTAGGTTTGCTTCTGGATTAAAAAGGCCTCTTATATCCTCCAAAGCATCTAGAAAACCAATGACTTGGTTGCAGTTGCTGATGAGCATTCTTAGATTTGATAAATGCTTGCTCCAATCCTTTAGTCTGGCTCTTAGGGCCTTCAATTTGGAAGAGATGGTACGAGCAGCATCACTGTTAGCTGGCGTAGAGGTCCACAAGTCATATACTGTGTCTAGGAAATCATCTTGCTCTGCCCAGAAATTCTCAAAACGGAATAGATTAGCTCTAGGAATTTTTGTGCTAATCACCACCTTGCATGGAATATGATCCGAAGTGATCTTTGCTAAAGGGAGGACCTCTGTGTTGGGGAAGTCGATGGTCCAGTTGGTGGACGTGAAGAACCAATCAAGTTGCTCAAGCAACGGATCGGATTGCATATTGCTCCAAGTGAATGCCGACCCTTCGAAGGCAGCTCAACTAAACCAAGATGCCCAATCGCATCATTGAAAATAAAAGTGTCAGCAAGATTGCCACCGGGTCTATTTTGGTTATTCAGAGAGCGGTAGAAATTAAAATCTCCTAGGAAGATCCAATTCTCTGAGTCAGATATAGCATGACTATGAGACTGGTTAGTTTCCAGGTCTCGCTGGTGTGAGTCGAAGTGAAGCTAACTGTGAGACCAAAGCTCTGTTTATCAGTGACTATGCCTGAAAAAATGCACTGTTCCAGAGAACAAGGATACCCCCAGATGCTCCTACCGAGGGTACATAATCAAAATGGTCAAAACGCCGCGGTGCAAATTTTCTGATAAAGGATATATCAAAGGTTTCTTTCTTCGTTTCTTGCAAACATATTACTGAGCTAGCACTCTCTTCGATTTTATCACGTACCGCATCCCATTTCTCTGTGGCATTGATCCCACGAACATTCCAGCACAAAAATAGTCCAGTTACGTGTACCCATTATGTAACAATAAAAGGGAGACGGTAGTTCCTGATATGACTAGCATAATCAGGATGGGCTGCATTTCAGATGGTATATTGATCGAGAGGATGAAGATCAACAGAGAGGTAGAAGCCAGATAAGTGAAAATGCTAAGATTGATAGTAGTGTCCAAAGAGGGAAAGATAGTAACGTTAAAGCAAAGGACACACTTAAAATCTGGCCACACGACTGTAACAAGATAAAATGAGCAAACTGCCGCCCTAGGCGTTCTACAAAAGTTTACGATCATAGCACTTGGCGATAACTTAATCAGAGGATTCATCATTGGCCACCAGATTGGAAGAGGGCGCCTGCATCAGCACTTCTTGGGATAACTCTCCAGGAGCTACTCCACAATTGATACCCCAGCCCTGCAGGATATCAATTGGTATTGGTCCAGTTTGACCCGTAGGCTCGACAAGCAGTACTGGACATGTCTTTCTCTTCTTGCATGGATTTCCAGCCAACCTGACCTCATGGAAGCCATCCTTGTCACTAAGTCTTGTGCTGCGTCTCACAGTACTGTCCACCAGCAGAGTAGCAGGATTACTAGAGACATTGGGTAGAGACATGTTGTTGTTCATCCTTGTGCTGCGACTAACAGAGCCATCCACCACTGGCGAGATTGTGTTACTCGAGGCCACAGGCAGGGAGAGCATGGCAGTCCTCCGACGTTGGTATACTCTCATGCCTGCTTCACCACATGGACTGGGCTGAATTTGCTCACTTTGAAATTCAAAACCTGACAAGCCAGAAGTAGCTGGGACTTGCTCGACACGAGGATAAGGCAGGATGATAACAGAGGAGGACCTTGGCTGAGCACATGCTGCCCGACGACTCGCCACAACAGATGGCCATAGCTGGAGAGCTGGAGCAGGCAGGACCGGCTTCCAGGGGACAATCTCCATGCCTGTGATAGCGAGCGTTGGCGAGGACAGGTTGAGGGATGGTTGCAGAACAGCTCTGTCAATCACAATAGGTCCCATGTTGTCATTGGCCTGAGAAAATGAGGCCCTGTGGAATACTTCATCAGGCATGTCTTTTCTGTTGAAAATCAAGATGTTGGTGCACCTCTTCTGTGCAGCAGCAAACCTTGCTCTGTCCACCAAAGTGGAGCTTGCATCACTGGACGAGGAACTACCATCCTCAACTGAAATACCCTCCAGTACATGGTCAAGGGAGATGTCTGTCCCATCACCATGTAAAAACCTCATAGAGGATCCTGACAGCTCGAGATCAAGGTGATCCTGAGGAAACTGAGGATGCTGATGGAGCACCTGACCATTGTCAGCAGCAAACGCGGCAGGGTTCCATGCTGGCCAGTCATCATCAGCTTCATCTACTTCCATGTTGTCCACATCTAGCTGCTGATTCTGCTGCAGACCTGGGTGTTGCTGCACCGGGCCCTGCTGGGCATGCTGACCTTGCTGAACTGGTTGGTTAGGCGAAGGGTTAGGGGGATCCATGCGAGAATCGAGGTTCAGCTTAATTTCCTTGCCTTTTGGGATTTTTGGTTTCCAAACCAGGTGGGGAGCAGTATTCGTAACAAAATTTTTGGTGCAGTCAAACTTTCATTGCCAGACCTAATTGAGCCGGGTACGTGATCGGCAATGCTTTCTAGTATGTCCCCAATTAGAGCATTTCCAGCATCGGATACGAGAGGGACAATTGGAGCTAATATGGCCCAAACTTGAGCAACGGGAGCAAAAAGGCCCAGAGACAGCAGATTTGGAATTTGAAAAGAGGGCCTAGTCCCGCGCTGATTGAGGGAATCTTCCGAAACAGCCGCGGAAATCTCTCTAGGCCGCTGCATGCAAGGAGGACATTGCGTGTAATCCTCTCCAGGCTGCTGTATGCAGGGAGGACGCTGCATGCAATCAGGCCGAAGAACACGATCATGGGCTCCGCCAATTTGAAATTTGGTATTCCCAAATAGAAGATTTGTGGATTCTTTGATAGGAGCAGAGAAAGCACCAAAACAAATTGACGATTGCGTAGAGTGCTTAGGGGGAGAATGATCGACCAAATTCTTAGCAAAACTAACTCTTTTTTGAGGTTTGGAGGCCTTTACAGCTTCCCTTTGGGATCTCTTAAAGAGTACTTTTGTCCAT
Source organism: Miscanthus floridulus (assembly GCF_019320115.1). Classification (NCBI taxonomy): domain Eukaryota; kingdom Viridiplantae; phylum Streptophyta; class Magnoliopsida; order Poales; family Poaceae; genus Miscanthus; species Miscanthus floridulus. The sequence continues at coordinate 80,811,825 of NC_089595.1, read as the reverse complement.
TCTTTCTCCTGCTCTTCTTCCCAGGCACGTTTCTCAAGCTCCCAATGAGGCGTGCCATTGTTCCATAGGTGGAAGTATAGATCAAAGGTAGAGGTGATCACTCTACGAAGTCTATACACATGGAATCCGACTTGTTTGGAAAAGACAGAGAACCGAAAATGATTATTGCTCAGAAAAGTCACATGGAAATCCAAAGCACGGACTCCCAAACAAGATTGTAAAGCCAGAGAAACTGAATCTTCCGTTAAACGAAACAAGTGACGCCGAAAGGTGACAAGAAGGAAGAACGAGCCATCGGGGGAGTGGTGAGGATGGTGTACCGGAGATTTGTAGAGCCGGTGGACCTCATCTTGGAATTGTAGCCCAAGATCAAAGTCCATCCGGGAGGCCAATTCCGATGCTGAACCCATGGCCTGCCGGAGGGGATCAGGAAATCACCGGTGGGCCTTGCCTGGATGTTGTTGCCGCAAAACCTCGAACACCTTGCAAGCAAGATCCGTAGAAGCTTCCTCCAGGCCCGAGGAGACGCCAAGGAGCTAGCTCGGGTATTCTGGACACTAGCAAATCGGCGGACGCCAAGGCCGGAGCAGGCAGCAGCAATGTCGATGGCCACCGGGGTCGGGGTCAGGTGGCGAGGGGGGCCACGGTCCTGGCGGTGCGCGCAGGCGAGGGCCGCGCCAGGACGAGGCACGCAGGCGAGGACCACCTATCTCTTCTTGTTAAACGATTCCAGGCCGCTTCTTGGGAAGGCGGGAAGCGGTAGAACGGCGGCGGTGGCTACGGCGCCGGCTCGTAGAGCGGGAATGGCAAGAACGGTGGCCGCAGGAACGGCACGAGCCAGTCCGGCACCGGGAACGGCCACGGGAACGACACCGTCCCGCCGGCGCCGCCGCCCGGGACCCGGAACGGCGGCCAGAAGAGCGGCAAGAACGGCCAGAAGAAAAGCGAGGAGCCGAACGCGTCGCCCCCGTCCCCATCCCCGTCCCCGTGGCCGTGGCAGAGCGCGCCGTCCTGGATTACAAATTGTCCTGACGAAACTTGAAACTACAAACTTATCGGCATCGGGCAATTCTTGCTGTGGAATGCGGACAGAATCGTATACTCTCTCCCTCAGCAACGATGTACTTGGCATATGCAATGCATGATTAGTAATAACAGAAGGAACAAAAGACTCACAAGCAAGAAATAACAAGAATAGCTGGAAGTTGGCATTCCTCCTGAACCCTACAGCAGTCAGCAGCAGAACCACATGGAATGCCATCAAGCATATGAGCCATGGTTCCTGAAACAGTAGCGTATTCAAAGCACAACGCAGTCGCATCGCACGATATTTGTCAGCTCTGGAAGTGAGTGAGAGAGGAAAGAAAGGAAGGTCTTGGTGATCCGGTTGCGATCTCCTAACTCCTATTAGGGGATCCGGAGAGAATACCGTCCAGTCGACGGCGCGGATGAAGCCGCGCAGGTTGTCAGCGGCGGGCCCCATGCCGCGGCGGAGCTCGGAGGAGAGCGCCTGCACGAGGCCCGACACCTGGTCCAGGTGCGCCGTCACGGCAGCCTGCAGCTCCTCCATCGGCTGACACGCGCGGCGGAGCTCTGAATCGGACTGACCAGTTTTCTCTTCGGAAAGGAAAGAGCAGAGTTATGTGCGTGCATAGCCGAATTTGGGGATATTTAACTTTTTACCGTGGTAAGAGCATCTCTAAGAGTTTGCTATCTCAACTTAGCATCCATATAATTTTGATAAAACAAGGAAAAATAGCCTCCAACAGTTTGGCAAAACAACTTGAGAGCATCTCCTACAGGTTAGCTAAAAATAAATGCTAAATCTCTTGATTTAGCCAACATGTAAAATAGAAAAGCCTCTAAAAAACATGATGGCTACAGCAGCCTAGCTAAATGGTCCTTTTCTATATTTAAATGGGCCAAGACGGTTGGTTGGTACATGGCCACCAGGCCTGGTTCGCAACGCAGCACCGCCGCCAGGCTTGCTCGCAACGCACGGCCGCCTCCCGTTCTGCTGCTCGCAACGCACGGCAGCCTCCCGTTCTGTTCTCAACGCACGCCTACCCCTTGGCGGCGCACCAATTGGTACGGCTGTCCCTGCCTGGCCGCGCCGCTCAGTGCGACGGTGGAGCCGAGCAGCAACCGCAGTGAGCACTGCATGCATTCAGATTTTCTCAGGTGAATCCATCCCTTCGCCCTGGAGCCGTAGATGTGTAATGGATTCTGAAGCCGAGTTCAATCTGCTGAATGAAGTGGTGGATTCATCATCTTCGGATGATGACGATGAATTGTATATTGCCGCTGCAGACATAGTAGCAACGGATATTGGCAATGAACCACGTTATCGTGGTTCCGTTGAGGGACATCGTGTATTAAATCGTGATAGACAGTCAGGGCACGTGAGACTTTATCAAGACTATTTTTCAGATGATCCTACATACGGGCCAAATTATTTCAGGCGCAGGTTTGTACGTACCCCCTATTTCTTTTCAATTATACCTTGTATAATTCATTCGATTTTCGCCTAATTAAATAGTCTTCTTGCATAGATTTCGAATGAGGCGTCATGTGTTTGTCCGTATAATGAATGCTGTCGAGGAGCATGACGACTATTTTGTGCAAAAGAGAAATGCAGCTGGTACCCTAGGAATATCTTGTTTGCAGAAGGTTGTGGCGGCATTTCGGATGATAGCGTATGGAGTAGCGGCTGATGCTACGGATGACTATGTCCGTATTGGTGAGAGTACAGCTCTAGAGAGTTTGAGAAGGTTTGTCAGAGCTGTTGTTCATATATTTGGTCATGAGTACATGAGAATGCCTAATGAACATGATACAGCTAGATTGCTTGCAATTGGTGAGAAAAGAGGTTTTCCAGGTATGCTTGGTTCCATAGATTACATGCACTGGACCTGGAAAAATTGCCCTGTTGCATGGCAGGGTATGTACGTGGGGCACAAAAAGGATCCTACAATTATACTAGAAGCGGTTGCTTCTAAAGATCTTTGGATTTGGCATGGTTTTTTTGGGATGGCAGGCTCACATAATGATATCAATGTTCTCCAAAGATCTCCTGTTTTTGCAAGGCTTGCTGAAGGTGAGGGTCCACAGGTTAACTATAGCATCAATGGAAACAATTATACAATGGGTTATTATCTCGCAGATGGCATATATCCATCTTGGGCCACTTTCGTGAAGACCATACCAGAACCTCAAGGTAACAAGAAGAAATATTTTGCTAAGGCACAAGAAGCATGTAGAAAGGATGTTGAAAGAGCGTTTGGGGTTCTACAAGCTCGCTTTGCTATCGTTCGAAGACCAGCTCGTTTGTGGGATGAGGACACACTCGGAGAAATCATGAACGCTTGTATCATTATGCACAACATGATTGTTGAGGATGAGGGGGATGACGAAGATGATTTCAATTACGACGACATGGGAGAAAAGGTGACAGTATCCCATGATAGTACCCCTGAGCTCGATGCTTTCATTCAAAATTACAAGAACATCAAGGATAAGAAAACGCACACACAACTTCAGGCCGATCTTATTGAGCACTTGTGGCAAAATTATCCAGATTTATACAATAATACTATTAATGATTGATTTCATTTGTCGTTGGACTGTAATGATGTTATGATTACAATTATTGTTTCCTACACGATGGTGACCGTGCTTAATAAAAAAATACTGTGCATGGTTCTTGGCTTATTTACATTGCATAGATTTCGAATATATGTGTGAAGGCCACCTCACAAAATGTGATACTGTATGTAACAAAATGTGATAATGTATGTAACAAAATGTGATAATGTATGTAACAAAATGTGATAATCCAGAACAAAATGTGATACTGTATCAATCCGACAGATTCAAATAATTAAGACAACCAGAACAATATGATACTTTATCTAATTTTTTATACGCCGTGCAAGTATGTCATTCTGGAGCTGTTCATATAGTAGCTGCTGTTTGGTGGACATGGTACTCGTATCGACATTCATAATTCTCTCTTCTTCAAGGTTCCTTTCGAACTCAAATTTGTCTTTTTCAAGTCTGATCCTTTCTTCCTCAATTCTGTTCCTTTCTTCCTCGATTCTGATCCTTTCTTCCTGCAATGCAAAGGCTTTTTTGCACCTCTCCTCTTTCTTCAAATCCTTCTCTATGTCAGCCTCTTTCTTCTTTGCCAACAGATAATCCAATGCTTCGATGCTAGAACGTTGTCGTAATTTGTCTTTCTCCTTCTTCTTCCCTGTAGGTCTGTCCACTGTAGGCATTGCTGCCTGACTCTCTTCACCATTAGCAGTGACAACTAATTGTGCAGCCGCTACATGACTTGAATTCGCCGTGGTCTTTTGCTTTTTCCTTGAAGCCGTTCCACTCTGATTGCTTCTATTTTTCCACTTGGCCTTGTCTTTCAATTTTTCCCAGCAATGGAGGTAAGGGAAATTGCGGTGCTGCTTGTCCTCAGACTTCAACATTTTTAATGCATTTTTTTCCTGCAAAATCAAAAACATAGAGACTGCATCACCATATCAGCGAAATTAAAAAACTTATATACAGTTGACCGAAACATCAACATAGAGAAATCACCATATCAGCGAAATCAAAAGCATAGAGACTGCAAAATTAAAAACATAGAGACTGCATCACATAGAGAAACATCATATACAGTTGGTCAGATAGTTTCAGAATTACAATCTTTTGCTAGCAGTTCATGGATGGCCAACCGAGAATTATTTTGCCGCTTCTCCATTATCAGAGGAACATCATATACAATTGGAAATGCAAGGTATGCTATCTTACCTTATCAGCGATAGATAAACCACTTTGATTTCTAGCCTCTATCTTTGAAACGCAACCAGCATATAAGTTCACATCATGTAGAATACCAGACCACCGGCTCATTAGGGAGCTTTGCGTTCGATCAGAATCAAATGTCTTGTTCATATGAAAATAATCATATATTCTTTTCCAATATGTCGAACGTGATTGATCAACTCCGTGAACTGGATCCAAACTCACATTTAGCCATGCTGAGACCAACAATTCGTCCTCGTCTTTACTGAAATTCTTGGACCTTTTCTGACTCCCTTTCAGACTTGCTAGGCCTCATCACAATCTGGCGTTTCATTAGGAGTTGGGACATTATCAGACAAAGCAGCAGGATTACATCCCCTTGTAATGATGTCGGTAAAAGATCTTTCCGAATCCATGGTGCCTGTGAAAAAATACCACAGGGACAATCAATATCATAGACTGAAATATGATTTCAACAAACAGGTAAAACTGAAGCATTCCAGATGTGGTATCATTCACTAGTAAATCAAGATCATACACTGAAACAGGTAAATCAAGATCATAGACTGAAACAGGTTAATCAAAATCATAGACTGAAACAGGTAAATGAAGATCATAGACTGAAACAGGTAAATCAAAATCATAGACTGAAACAAGTAAATCAAGAGCATAGACTGAAATATGATTTCATTCACAAGTAATTGCCAAGAATGCTTTCATTCACAAGTACTCGCAATACATAGCTATTCATAGATTGCATATGGGCTTACATGTTCATTTCAGATGTGGTACAGAGCTAGAGAGTTTCAACTGAAAAAAAACTGATGAATAAAAATCTACTATTGATAGCAAATTAGACAGACACTTGAACAAGTTTCAGAAAACTCTGACCTCAACTCATTATATGCACAGTTCAGCAATTGGATGATCACAAAGAAGAGGGTAACATACTGTTCAGAGAATAAAATTACTAAACATACTGAAATACACAAACTCTAGTTCAACAAATAAATTTGTAAATATACACAATCACTACCTTCACTTTACTGCAACTAGTCGAACTTCTACTATCTAAAAGGAGCAAGAACGCTTTCATTCACAAGTAATTGCCAAGAATGTTTTCATAAGCCAATGACTCATGTGCTACAGCTGCTCTCTACCGAGATGATGACTACTCAACCTCCAGGAGTAATTTAATTCAGAATGGTCGTGTGTACTCCTTTTTTCAACTTAGTGGAGAACGTGAGATGCAACCAATAAACAGGAAAAAACTCATACAAAATCAATTCATATGGATTGTTTTCTACACAATATTTGTTTATGTTCTGCCCATGGTAAGGCCACATTTAATTCAGGACAGATCTGGTTGAAAGATCATTTTTTGCTATAGATCATACTAACAAGTCAACATGTATGATGAAACTCATAGATCTGACGATTATCCTCTCAATGGACATAACCACAAGAACAATTATAGCTGAAACAAGACCAATTTTGTAAGGCAAGCAAGAGACATCACACATCACAGGTGGCTGACTTGAGAGCAATTAAATGCACATGATTTCACATCGGCAGCAACAGACTCCAGTAAACCAACCATCAATATTTGATTATTAAAAAACAAAAAAATTGGATCTAGGTATTTGGATCTCACCGGAATACATGCCAGACAAGGGGGCTGATGCAGCGGGGGCAGCATTGGGAGGAAGAACTCCACGCCGCAGCCCAGGTACCCCTGCACTTTGCAACCAAGGCAACGACGGCAACTGCTGTTGCTCCCAACCGCTGCCCGCCGAGAAGATGGGGAACGAGTGGAGCTCAGAAGAAATGGGGTCCCCGTGGCCGTGGCTCGCAGACATCAGATCCCCTTCTACTTGTGCCTGCGACATGGTGCCTCGGCACGATTCCGAGGTCCTCGAAGGGAAGCGCGTCGTGGAGAGAGGAAGAAGTAGGTGCCGAGAAGAAGCAGCGCGGAGATGGGGAGAAAAACAGGAGCACGACAGGGGGGCGCACGCGGGAGCGGGAGAGGCTGGTGCGCGGAGAAGAAAATCGAGCGCGGGAGAGGCGAAGCCTGCGCGCGGGATTCCATTGGCGCCGACGCGCGGAGAAGGAAATCGAGCGCGGGAGAGGCGAAGCCTGCGCGCGGGTTTCCATTGGCGCCGCGGATAGCAAGCGAGCCTCGCATGCGAAAAATGGCCAGCGACGACTGCGGGATGGCAAGCGGTGAAAAATAGAAGACCGGATAGAAAGTCTGTTGGACAACTTTTTTGGGCCACAGTAGCTATAATAGCCTACACAGATGCATTTAGCCCATCTGTAGGAGATGCTCTGACATCAATAGCAACTTGGCAAATCTTCCCTCCGTGCGCACAAATATACGCGCGCGTATACGGCTTGGCATCCGGGGCTCTTCGTTTCTTAGCGGGGCTCTTCGTTCGCTTAGCGGGTCTCTTCGTTTTGTTAACGGGTTTTTTTATTTTACCAAGTCAAAAATGCTAAACTCTTGAAGATGTATTGTTTTTTACTTGGCATATAATTTTAAGAGTTGACAAATCACAAGATTTGCTAAGTAAAATTTGACAAACTCTTGAAGATGCTCTCACAGACGGCACATCGCCAGACAGCACTTCTAAAATTATCATCGAGAGAGCCCCATTTAATATATACTTATTATTTTTGCTGATGTAACACGTCGACTCCATCTGATAGCTTAGACTGACCATAGAAAATAACATTTTTATCCCTCATCTATTTCTGATCTCTCTTCCTCGAGCTCTGGTCCTGGCCGACGATGGCCCCTAATTACCTTTTTCTTTTCTACTCCTGGCGTCTTCTTCATTGGAAATCTTCACGCAAGAGCTGGTTCCCATGCACGCACGCAAGAGCCTGTACCAGCTCACAGCCAGCTGTGTACTCGAGGGCACGCAAGAGGACGCCCGGCACCGCGCCGCGCACCGGCGGACGCGGTCGGTCCCGCGACACCAAGAGGACGCCTCGGCGACTGCGACCGAGGCGGCCGCGCGCTAGCTCCGCGCCGGCGGCGGCGCCCGCCCTGGCCCCGCGCCGGAAGCCGCGCGCCCTGGCCCTGCGCCGGCGGACGCGCCTAGACCCCGCGCCGGCGGACGCACCTTGACATGCGCCGGCGGCTGTGCTGCGACCCTGCACCTCGGCAGCCGTGCCCCAGCCCTGTGTCCTCGATGGCTGCGCCCGCCCGGGTGACCCCGCGCGGCGCGTGCCCCTGCGACCGAGCCCGTGGGAACGTTTCGGGGCAAATCTGCAAGGACCCAGGTCCGGGCCATGGCCGGAGCTCGAGAGAGGAATGGACGGAGATAGAAGAAATAGATGGGCACATAAATATCATTTCCCGTTGCCAGTGCATGTTGTTACGTCGAGTTGGCGTGTCATCACAGTGAAAACGGTAAGAATGTATTAAATGTTTTCTCGATGATAAATATATATGAGCAATTTTAATAGTATTATCTGGAGAGGTGATATACGTTATAATGATAAAAAGTTAAATATTCTCTGAATTTATGTTTTTCAGTTTTCATCGGGGCATAACCTTTGGGAGGACCTTGTCTGAGTTTAAAAAAGGAAAAAGTCTACGTAACCCTCTAACTATTAATGGTGGACTACTTCACTCCCTAAACTATAAAATCGGATTTTTTACACCCTATATCTTCTAAAACTGGCCAAATAACCCCCAAATGGTTTTGGACGTAATTTTGCTACCGTGACGGTGGTTTTGTCTTTTTATTTTTTATTTATTTTTGCTAAATCTTTGAAAATCATAATAAATCATATATAAAATTATAAAATAAAAATTTTAATTTTGTTGGACTCTACATAACTAGATCTACACAGTGAATATATAATATAGTATATTTTAAAACAAAGTTTTTGTTGTTGTTTTAGATCTATGATTTTTTTAATTAAATAGAATAATTAATAACTACAACTTCTATGATCCAATTGTGGTGAAATTTTTATAGTGAGCTAATTATTGTATGCTTGAACTATAGTAAAATTTTCATACTCATTGAATCATGTATAACTTTGTTACAGATAAAGCATAGATTTAACAAGCATAAACCTAACTAAATCTATAACTAAGTTATATATGATCCAATGAGTATGAAATTTTTACTAAAGTTCAAGCATACAATAATTAGCCCACCATAAAAAATTTACTACAATTGAACTATAGAAGCTGCAGCTATGAATTATTCGAATTAATTACAGAAAAACATAAATCTAAAGCTACAACAAAAACTTTATACTAAAGCATATCATATTATATATTCACTGTGTAGATCTACTCATGTGAAATCTAACAAAATTAGATTTTATATTTTATGATTTTTCTATGATTTACAATGATTTTTCAAAGATTCAGCAGAAATAAATAAAAAAGAAAAAGACAAAACCATTTTCACTATAGCAAAACCACCATTTAAAACCTCATGGGGGGTTATTTGACCGGTTTTAAAAAGTTCAGAGAGTAGAAAATCTAGTTTTATAGTTTAGGGGATGAAGTAGTCCATCCTAAATAGTTTGGGAGGTTATGTAGAAATTTTCCTCTAAAAATGTGTTAACGTGGGAGGTCCAAGCCTCAAAGCCTATCAGTAACGGAGCCGAATACGATTTTTTGTGATATATAGAAGGACCAGCAATGCAAATCTTATTAAAACTTGATTGAATTTAAAGTTTTTCAATGAAAAAACAATAATTTAGGAAATTGTCTTGAACGTACCAATCATACGTCCAACCTCCTTCCTAGCTCCTATGGCTATACCTTGACTCTTATGATGGCTTTTTTCTTAAGTAAAATGCACCACAGGTCCATTAACTTTTAGAGGAATGTCATTTGGGTCCATCAACTCTTAGACTGTATTTTTGGGTCTCTAAACTTTTTATGTTGTGCACCGTAAGTCCATATCGGTTCGTGTCGACGAAATATGGTCGGCAGTCCACCGAGGAGGGTGCCCATGGTGGTAGATTATCGGTAGACGGTGCGTGTAATCAGGAACCAGATGGTTACGGAGGCACAAGACACAAGATTTATATAGGTTCAGGCCGCCAGTGTGGTGTAAAACCCTACGTCCTGTGCTCTGTTATTTGTATTGATCTGAGGTGAGATCTCTTGTCTTCCCTGAGGGGGACCCCTGCCTCTCCTTCTATAGTTTGGAGGAGGGTTATAAGTAAAGTATCCTATTTGGTACTATTATAATATCTAGTACAACTGGTAATCTTGCTGTGCATGCCTTGATCTTATGGGCCGAGCCACCTCGGATGATGCGGCCCATGTACCATCTTGTGGTACCCGGGGGTATATCTTCCACAGCTAGTCCCTGAGCGCCATGTATTCTGATGCGACACGCCATTTTAACCTTCTTCGAACAGTGAGGCTTGAGTTCTTGACATCTTCAACCACTGTTGTCGCCGGAGAAGTAGGTTGTCCGAAGAATGTATGGTGCTCTTAAGAAGAAAGAAAAAGATTTCCATTCTGAAAAGTGTGCCCACTTGAATTTCTGAAAAGAAATGTAAGTGCGTCTTGAAGCGTAGCGTCCTTGATCATCAGAGGCGTAGTAGTCGAAAAACAAACACATTCACCGTAAGGTGAAGTGTGCCCACTTAGTCCCTGAGCCTGGTAGTACGTGACGTAGGCACGTGGTGCCAGGGTCTAAAAAGAATTCCCAGTTAAGTTGAGAATCCAATCGTCGTACAGGCGATACGAGATGCACCGGCAGGTGCATCGTACCGATGTAGTCCTCGAGCTTGCTGGAAGGCAAGGTATGAGCCTTATAGCAAGGTCTAAGTGAGAAAAAAATATCCCAACTGTATGCGAGTTGCCAGTCACATGTAGTCGAGATGCAAAGTCCCCGAGCCGTGGTCGGAGAGTGGTCGAGGCAGTCCCCGAGCCGTGGTCGGAGAGTGGTCGAGAGGAGCGAGCGACGAAGTCCCCGAGCCGTGGTCGGAGAGTGATCGAGGCAGTCCCTGAGCACAGGTCAAGGAGCGAGCGACGAAGTCCCCGAGCTATGGTCGGAGAGTGATCGAGGCAGTCCCCGAGCACAGGTCGAGGAGCGAGCGATGAAGTCCTCGAGCTATGGTCAGAGAGTGATCGAGGTAGTCCCCGAGCGTAACTCGAGAAGCGAGCGACAAAGTCCCCGAGCTGTGGTCGGAGAGTGATCGAGGCAGTCCCCGAGCGTAGGTCGAGAAGCAAGCGGTGAAGTCCCCGAACATAGCTCGAAATTCCTGCAATATAAATATGTAGAATGGTAGTACATGATGTACAAAATAATAAATTATGGAGAAAAAAATCAGCGATAAAGAAATAACGCTCAGCAGTCATGAGCATGATGTGATAAAGCAGTTGGTGCTTTGTAAACATTAGTGTTAATGTGAAGTTTGTGTTTATACTTAATATAAATTGCCCGACCAGTTAGTATGTAGCTGAGTCTCTAGCCCTAGCTAGCCCGTTAACCATAACATGGGGCACGGAGCCTGTGCACGTGTAGGATGAACAAAGTGTCGCTAAGGAGCCGCTGCCGACCACCCATAACGCAGAGGGCAGACGCTTGTGCACGTGTAGGGAGGAGCCAGAGACAGGGCCTTTCCTGGAGACATCGAGCGTCAACATGACTGGTCGAGGATTTGCATTAAGTATAGCTGTATGTTATATTTAAGATTGTATACATGGACAAACATTATTTGAAGAATAATCATGACAAGGACGTTGTGGAGAAACATCGTAATGAAAATTATATTAAATATAAATATTAGAAGTGTACTTATCTTTGGATAGAAATCTGGTCGGCGGTGATGAAGTTGTCCGGTCCTCGAGCTTTCCGACCTGTCGTGACGGTGGTCGCGGTTGTCATAGAGCTGTTCTTCGTAGCGATTATCATTGCGACGTGGTCTGGTGGTCTGGTGGTCAGAGCTCGATGGAGCCGCTCAGGACGTGGTCTGGTGGTCGGAGCTCGGCGGAGCCGCTCGAGACATGGTCTGGTGGTCGGAGCTCGGCAGAGCCGCTCGGGACATGGTCTGGTGGTTGGAGCTCGACGGAGCCGCTCAGGACGTGGTCTGGTGGTCTGAGCTCGGCGTCGCTCGCTGGTCGGCTACTGCTAGAAAATACTCCGTACAAGTGATGCATATGCATGCAAGCCTGACTCAACTAACTTGCATGTCTTGTAGATGTATTTGTCCTTGATTGCTTGCTGGTTGATTAGCGTTGCATGACCTTCAGCTACGTCGTTCACTAATCTAGATTGTCTTGTTATCAGAGATTGGAGGTACATGCAAAGCATGCACATGTTTGCTCCTTGCTTGATCTGCCTTGCTGCACGGTGCACTGACCACAAAGTCTTGTCTGACGGAGGCTTGGGGTATCATGAGTCTTGATGTGTGGTCGCTATGAGCGGCGTTGTTGCCAAGGGCCAAGGCCCACCGATATGTCGATCAAGATCTTCATGCAACACTGCCGAGGGAAGCCTACCGCGAGGAGCCGAGTCACCGTGGATGATGTATAGATAAAGAAAATTGCCATCTGATTCGCCGGAAGATCAAGCACGCACAACCCCTAAAAGGGGACCCCTACCTGGCACACCACTGTCAACGAAATATGGTCGGTAGTCTACCAAGGAGGGTGCCCGTGGTGGTAGATTATCGGTAGATGGTGCGTGTAATCAGGAACCAGATGGTTACAGAGGCACAAGACACAAGATTTATACAGGTTCAGGCCGCCAGTGTGGCATAAAACCCTACATCCTATGCTCTGTTATTTGTATTGATCTAGGGTGAGATCTCTTGTCCTCCCTAAGGGGGACCCCTGCCTCTCCTTATATAGTCTGGAGGAGGAGGGTTACAAGTAAAGTATCATATTTGGTACTATTATAATATCTAGTACAACTGGTAATCTTGCTGTGCACGCCTTGATCTTATAGGCCGAGCCACCTCGGATGGTGCGGCCCATGTACCATCTTGTGGTACCCGGGGGTATATCCCCCACAGTTTGGGAGCTTGATATTTTTTCATTGAGCCCCTTCCCTTCTATAATTCTCTTTCAAAATAGCCCCAATAGAGAGAACCTGATCAGGTGGCCCTACCTATAGCCCCGTCATTGCTGGGCGAGCAAACCATCCACGACGTGCCCACGCAAGGTGGGCTCAAACCTGGACTACTGGCCGTGCCTAGCAGCCACGCGGCCACACCGTCGCCGAGCGAGCGAGCAGCCGTGCGAGGCCAACCACGTCATCAGCCAGGCCGCCGCTAGCTAAGCAAGCAGGCAGCCATGCAGAGCTTCCCAAGGCCAATCTCAACGTCATTGCAACAATAGCCAACGCTGACAACCCATTCTACATTGTCTGTCCAAACAAGACGAACACGCGACAGAGCATTCTAGGCCGATCTCAATGTCCTCGCATCGCTCCTCGCCGCCGCCGCCGCCATGTCCATAGGGTTTGCCACGAACACCACCGGCACCGCGCCCGACCAGGCATACTGCCTCGCATAGTGCCACACTGACATGAACGCGTCAGACTATCGCGCGTGCCTTAACGTTTCGACGTAGGTCATGGCCAGAGTGTGCCCTGGCTAGAAGAGCACCATACTCATCTACGATGTGTGCCAGCTGTGGCATTTCATCGAGAGCTTCTTCGGCGTCGTCGACGCGTCGATGGTGATCTCCTTGGTGAACTGGCAGAACGCAACGCAGTAGGAGTAGTTCACGGCGTGGCTTGGCGTGTTTATGGGCAAGGTCACTGAGAGGGCAGCGTACACATCCCTGTGGATGTTCGTGGTCAGCTTGGCCATGGTGACACCCTTCGTGAACATCTACAGCAAGGCATAGTGCATGCGGGACCTCTCAGGCAATGATTGCAACCGCTGATCCTCTCACGTTCTCTTTGTGGGGGCTATTTTGAAAGAGAGTTATAGAAGGGAAGGGGCTCAATGAAAAAAATACCAAGCTCTCGAACTGGTATGGACCAGTAGTGCACAAGATAGAAAAGTTTAAGGACTCAAAAATGCAATTTGAGAGTTGATGGACCCAGATGATACCCTTCCAAAAGTTAATGGACATATGGTGCATTTTACTCTTTTTCTTATGTATGCTTCCTGTGTGCGCTTTCATTCCTCTTCTTTACTTGTTTTATAAGATGATTACCACTACTTAATTCCTCATTTTATGCTGCCATAGTTTGTAACCCATTTGTAATTGAAGAATGATAATAGTATAACACCATTATTTTTGCCATGTCATAGACATCTCATCATACATGAATCTTTTCATTAAAACATGGTGCAGTCAGACAGTGCATATTTTACCCTATAAACCCATGCATACATGTCTTACTCTAAGTACTTTTTTGGTAGACTGAGCCAACATATCTTAAGATTGATGAAGTCATAGCTCTCCTCGTCATACATAAATTAGATTCGATACAAACTCACGTAAATTAGATTCAATACGAACTTAGATATGTAGGTATTGAAAGTATGTCGAGACATAAAAGGATGAAATATAATGTCGTTAAAGACATAGATAGCCAATATAACAAGTCTCCCAAGTCGAAATTAGTATGACTTCATCTCTCCCTCCAATTTATTTGTTTTTACTACTTCTAAATTCTAAATGTCATTACCCCTAAAACTACATGTCGGGGTTATAACCCTAGGGTGTCTCAGAGCATCAATTAGTTAGCAGGCCACGTGGCCTGCAATACGCTAGCTGGTGAAGGCCCGAACGACCAAGGCCTAGCTATAAGGAAAATTGACCCTAGGCCCATTTACTTTGGATTTTGGTGTTTGATGACCAACACAACCCACTAATGAATTTGCAAGTAATTATTTTGTAGTTCAATAGGATGCAAGATGTGACTTGGACAAAGGCAACATGATGATCCCATGATCAACACCATAACCAAGACCCTAGAAGCACAAGAGAAGACCTAAGATATCAAGCAAAGTCTAAGCACGAAGATGAGAACCAAGCCGAACGTAAGATTGTGAAGAAACGAGCTTGGCAGAGGTGACCGGATGCGGCCCTAATAAGGACTGGACGTGTCCGATCAGTTGCTCAGCAACACTAGGCATCAGGAGTAGTGACCGGACACTGAGCAGCAGTGACCGAATGCACCGGTGATACTATTCATCGTCACGGTAATGTTTTCAGCATGACCAGACGCAGCGGCATTGGACGGCCAAATGCACGAAGTGCAGTGTCTGATTGTTTCTAGAGAGGTTCCAAAACGGCGCCAGCACAACCGGACGTGTCCGGTCGATGATGACCAGACTCAGCCCAGAGTCCGATTAGCACGCGCGCTCAACGGTCGGGACGACCGGATGCGTCCGATCAGGATGTGATCAGCATCCGGTCTGTAGCAGAAAGGTGGGTTTCATCCCCAATGGCTACTTTCTTAGTGGAGCTTATAAATAGACCCCTCAACATGCCATTTGAGTAGAGTGGAGCTAAGGAAACATACCATAGATGTTAATACACCATTTTAGTGATCTCTACTTGCATAGTGCTTAGTGATTTATTAGGTGATTTGCGTAGGTGCTTTGCGAAGTGCTTAGGTTGATTAGATCATCGCTTATGTACTTGCTCTAGGTTTAGGCCTAGTATTTAGTGAGGTTTGCACACCTCCTATCACTTGGTGCTTGCGCGCATCATTGTTGTACATCAGAGAGACTTGTAGTCTTGCAAGATCACACCAACCACGTTTGTGGTGTGGCCGCCACTATGAACCGAAGGGAACAAGGCCCGCGGTGGTTCGACCAGAAGCTTGATAGTGAAGATGGCGTGGAGCGGTCTGGGAGAGGCTTTCCGAAAGGCGCACCGGAGACCCACTTGTGCGTGGGGAAGGCTCGGGGCTATCCACGGAGTCACCCCGACTGGGAGCTTGACCCTTGCGAGGGATTCCTTGCGAGGTGCTCCAATGAGGACTAGGGGGACGCTTACATGCTTCTCGATACCTCAGTAAAAATACCGAAGTCGTCGACGCGAGTTTGCATATCTCTACCTTTCTCTTTAGCTTCCGCATTTACATTGTTTGCATAACTTCTTTTGCGGCAGAGATAGCAACACACTAGCAAAATTATAGTTGCACATTTAGATAGTTTATCTTTTATATAGGTTTTGCTAAGAATAGAAAAAGTGGCCATAGTTTAGAGTTAGACTTTTAATTGGTATCAGAGCCGGTTGGCTCAATTTAGACCTTTGGCTTATCGTCGTTGAGCCGGCGCTATTTAGAGTGGTTGTGATGGATATCTCTAGGCCTCCGCACTTTGATGGCACTAACTTTCCTTACTATAAAGCTAGAATGGCTTGTCACCTTGAGGCGGTAGATTTGGGTGTTTGGAAAGTCACTCGTGATGGGATGAAACCTATTAAGAATCCCGATAAACCCACAAAGAGTGAAGAAAAAAATTTATTTCAATGCTACAGCTAAAAATTGCTTGTTTGAATCTTTTAACATGGATGTGTTTAACCAAGTGTTCACTTTAAATACAACACATGAAATTTAGTTGAAACTCCAAGAGCTCCATGACGGCACATCTAATGTCCATGAGCAAAAACATTGTCTAGCTAAACAAAATTATGATTCTTTTAAAATGGATGATGATGAGCTTGTTCGTGATATGGATTCACGTTTGAATCTAATTATCAATGAGCTCCATTTAATAAGATTAACAAAGCTAGATGATACAAACATCATGAGGCAGATCATCTCCGTGCTACCACAAAAGAAATATGCAAGCATTATCACCATCCTTCACAACATGGAGGACTTGAGCACCATGACCCTGGCCATAGTCATTGGCAAGATAGTGGCATTTGAAATATCACACAAGATGGGTCAAGAAGAAGCATCTTCATCAAGCAAAGGCAAAGCTCTCGCATGTAGTGAGAAAAAGAAGATGAATGGCAAGCAAGTTGAGACAAGCTCAAGCTTTGGCTCCTCAAGTGAAGATAAAGAAGAAGATGAGGATGATGATGATGATGATGAAGATTCAAGTGATGATGATCGATCTTCCTCCTCCACCTCTGACCTTAATGAAGAATCAATTAAAGTTATCAACAAGGTGGAGAAGATGATCCAAAGGCTTATTTCTTGATTTACCCTCCTTATTGATGGAGTCTAAGTGGCTACAGTTCTCCTAAGGGGAAGAATTTTCAAATTTTATCTTAAGCCCCTTACATCCTTCTGGCAAGCCTTACTTGGCTAAGTCTGAGGTCTCCTAACCAGTTAAATTGGTCGGCATTGAATTTCACCACCCAGGTCACTAGTTAAAGTGGTCGGCTTTGACTTCCACTCCTCAGATCACCAATTAAACTGGTCGGCTTCACCGCTTCACATCAAACTGGTTGGATTTGTTCAAGATGGCGCTACTCGAAGGATACAAGGCGCTCGAGGACTAGATGTGGGGGGTATAACCCTAGGTACCCATGGAAGGGGACATGGGCCACATGGTCAGGGATGGTTTAGCCCACAAGATTCAAGACTTGCGGCACACGCTACTGCTCGACATACACTGCAAGACATCTAGAAGATTTGATCAGATACTATAGATATTGTAATCTAATACTTGCCATATAACCAACTAGGATACTTTCCTTGTAACCCTATCCCTCTAGAGTATATAAGGAGGGGCAAGGGTCCCCTAATCGGCATGCCCCATCCCACATCCAATCACACACAAAATATCATACGATAGCCAATACAAACCAACAGACCATAGGAGTAGGGTATTACGTCGTACAGACAACCCGAACCTATCTAACTCTTGTGTCTCTGTTGCCTTCTTGTTCTTGATTACGCGCACCTCTGTCAATCAATCTACCTTCATGGGATACCCCTCAGAGGACTGTCGATGATATTTTGTCGACACCGATCTTGATGAAGAATCAATCAAAGTTATCAACAAGGTGGAGAAGATGATCCAAAGGCTCAATGTCAAGGGTGTGCCCATCCAAATTCAAGATTTCATCTTCACCAATCAAAGAAATAAGCAAAGAAAGAAAGGATGCTATGAATGCGGCGAGTTGGGGCACTTTGTGGAAGCTTGTCCAAACAAGCCCACACCCAAGACAAAGAAGAAGGCATGCAAGAACAAAGCCCTCAGATCAATAAGGTCATGGGATGATTCTTTAAGTGAAGAAGAAGACCACCACAAGAGGCGCGGGCATAAGCACTCATCATCAAGCACTTCACTTGTGTGCCTTATGGCATGAGGTAACAAAAAGCATATCTCTAGTGATAGTGACAATGATAGTGATAGTGATGATGAGCTACCTTCTTATGATGAAATTGTGCAAGAAAATCTTAATTTTGCTAAAGTTTGCACTAGTCAACAAAAGAAGCTTGAAAAATTAAAAGAAAAACTAGATAGCTCACAACAAGCTTATGCTACTTTGCTTGAACAATATGAAACTTTTCTCAATCTTAATATATACTAAACTTGAGCAACTTGAGACTAGTGCAAACACAAATAATTGCACAATCAATGATGAGCAACTTGTAAAGAAAAATAAAAAATTAAAGAAAAAGTTAGCTAACTCACAAGATGCTTATAAAAGTTTGCTTGCTAAAATGAAAACTATGTGCAAACATTGTGATGAGCTAACTAATAAAGTTGCTAATCTTGAAGCTGTCGGTTCTACCCCCATGGAGGCACCTAAAAAGAATAGTTCTATCTTTGACAGGCCTAAAAAGGATGCCTCTATTTCTTGCAATGATTTATGTTTAGACTTACCCTTGTGCAACCAAGTTTGTGTTGAGAAAGTTGTTATAGATACATGCACACAAGAGGTTGCAATGGAGAATGAGCAACTCAAGCAAGAAGTGGCTTGCCTTACCAAGGACTTGACTCAAGTAAGAGGCAAAACGGAGCAAGCCCAACTTCATCAAGATAACACCGTCAAGGGAGTGAAGAAGCTTGATGAAGGACAAACCATGGTTTGTTACGTATGTCACAAGCCACTAGTCCTATGAGTGCAAGGTGAAGAATGGGGGAGGAGCTAATAAGAAAGAGAAAAACAAAAAGGAAACAAGCAAGCCCTCCAACACCTACACCAACAAGGTGGACAAAAAGGCCTCCACACCTTATCTCTTAAAGAAGAAAAATGACAAGGTGGTGGCCATCAAGGTGAACAAGCAAGCCAACAATGGGGCCAAATGCATTTGGGTGCCAAAGGAGATCATTTCCAACATGAAAAATCACCAAGAAGGTTTGGATCCCGAAAGGGAAGTGAGAAGTTCGATCGACTTCTGGGAATTTAGAGACTTGGCAAAGTATGGGTGCATTTCATGGGGTGCATCATTATGGACAAGGTAATTTCCAAGTGGGTTAGTGAATACTATGGACTCAAATTCCTTTCCCCATGTTAGGTAACTAGATTTAATTTCTTACAATTTCAATTTGCATCTAGTTCCTTTTCATGCCTAGGTTTGCATTTGCATGCTTATATCTTTTGTCATGCATACACTAGGTTTATCTTATGGTAGGCTTGCTCAGTTTCACTCCTAACCCTTGGAGCAAACCTACATGGCTTAAATTATTTAGGAGCATGGCACATAGCTTGTTTTATAATTATTCATCTAATATGTGCCAAAGTCCAAATTGTAGATAATTTCTCCTAAATATTACTTTTGAAAATGATTCTCACATTCATGTGATATCATCTTTCAAGTGGTATTTTTATTCTAAAATCAATGTGCATGTCTCCTACAAGTATTCCATACTTGAGTGCACAAATTTAGGGAGAGGTTACTCTACAAATATGATGCCTTGAGACTAACACCTTTTCAAGCTTATCATATGTGTAGTAGTCTCATTATAAGGAAAATGGAGTCCCAGGAGTTAAGCATCATACTTCAAATATCCATCACCTATTGCAAGTGGTATAAATCAAATTGGTTTCCACATGTGGTATTTCTAAACAGATATCATCATGTTGATTTCACTTTGGTATTTCTATGCTTTCTCCATGCATTATATAGATTAAACTCCTTTGAGCATTAATTTGCTAATTATGCATAAACTACATTCTTCATCATACGTATGTATATATTTAGGGGGATCTTAGTCTATGTAATGTGAGAGTCAAATTTTGTGACCTATTTCACTCCACATACAAAGGATCACAAAGTTTGACCCTCCCTTGTGCTACTAATGTCTTCCTTTTCGGTGTTTGATTCCAAAGGGGGAGAATTTGTAGGACCAAAAGCAAGCCCGATCATAATAATTTACAAGTGGTAATGGTTTGAGAAAGGGAGGATAGTGGATTATGGAGTTAAGGGGAGGCTTAAATCCATAATGCCACATGAGGACATTTGCAAGGGCAAGATAAGTTTTCAAAGATGTTTACATGTGGTATCTCTTAGCATCTTACAACCTTGCTCTTTGCATTGCATCCTAGCAAGTAAATAGTTTTTAAATTCCAAATTTTTTATTATTTGCTTGTTTTGGTCGTGTTGTCATCAATCACCAAAAAGGGGGAGATTGT
Organism: Miscanthus floridulus; assembly: GCF_019320115.1. Classification (NCBI taxonomy): domain Eukaryota; kingdom Viridiplantae; phylum Streptophyta; class Magnoliopsida; order Poales; family Poaceae; genus Miscanthus; species Miscanthus floridulus. The sequence continues at coordinate 80,791,517 of NC_089595.1, read as the reverse complement.
AAGGAAAATGGACCCTAGGCCCATTTACTTTAGATTTTGGTATTTGATGACCAACACGACCAAATTGGACTAATGAATTTGCAAGTAATTGTTTTGTAGTTCAATAGGATGCAAGATGTGACTTGGACGAAGGTGACATGATGATCCCATGATCAACACCATAAGCAAGACCCTAGAAGCACAAGAGAAGACCCAAGATATCAAGCAAAGACCAAGCATGAAGATGGAAACCAAGCCGGACGCAAGATCGTGAAGAAACAAGCTCGGCAGAGCTGATCGGGCGCGACCCTAATAAGGACTGGACGTGTCTGATCAATTGCTCGGCAACACCTGATGTCGACAGGTGTGACTGGACGCTAAGCAGCAGTGACCAGACGCTGAGCAGCAATGACCAGACTTAGCCCAGAGTTCGATCAGCGTGCGCGCTCAACGGTTAGGACGACAGGATGCATTTGGTCAGGACGTGATCAGCGTCTGGTCAGTAGTAGAAATGTAGGTTTCATTCTCAACAGCTACTTTCTCAGTGGGGCTTATAAATAGACCCCCAACCAACCATTTGAGTAGAGTGGAGCTGAGGAAACATATCATGGGTGTTAATACACCATTTTAGTGATCTCTACTTGCATAGTACTTAATGATTCATTAGGTGATTAGCGTAGGTGCTTTGTGAAGTGCTTAGGTTAATTAGACCATTGCTTATGCGCTTGCTCTATGTTTAGGCCTAGTGTTTTGTGAGGTTTGCACACCTCTTATCACTTGGTGCTTGCGCGCACCATTGTTGTATATCGGAGGGGCTTGTAGTCTTGTGAGCTCACGCCTACCGCGTTTCTAGTGTGGCCGCCACCGTATACCGAAGGGAACAAGGCCCGTGGTGGTGCAGCCGGAAGCTTGATAGTGAAGACAGCAGGGAGCGGTCCGAGAAAGGCTTGCCGGAAGGCATACCGAAGACCCACTTGCGCATGGGGATGGCCCAGTGCTATCCATGGAGTCACCCGACCGGGAGCTTGGCCCTTGCGAGGGGTTCCTTGCGAGGGGCTCCAACAAGGACTTGAGGGAAGCTTGCGTGCTTCTCGATACCTTGGTAAAAATACTGGAGTCGTCGACGGGAATTTGCATATATCTACCTTTCTCTTTAGCTTCCGCATTTACATTGTTTGCCTAACTCCTTTTGCAGTAGATATAGCAACACACTAGCAAAACCATAGTTGCACATTTAGATAGTTTATCTTTTGTATATGTTTTGCTAAGAATAGAAAAAGAGGCCATAGTTTAGAGTTAGACTTTTAAGTTGCCTAATTCACCTCCCTCTTAGGCGTCGTGGTCCCCTTTCACCAGCCATGCCGAGCAAGCCAGGCCAGATGCTAGGGCCAAGGATGGCCATGACCTCTTCCTCCTGCCTTAGCCACATGGCATACCAAAAGCGCACGACCTCACCCCCGTCATGACCCCTGAAAGGGATGGGAAGAGATCGAGCCCGCTAAACACACCCACTCTGGCGAGGGCAGGCATGCCTCACTAACCCCACAAGGACCGAGGGGATAGCAGTCACCTCGCTCTAGTCAGATGCCAACCTAGCACCACTGTCATAGAACCGACCAATTTATAAGAGCACAAGTACAAAAATAATGGCTGAAACGATCAAATTCTCACACTTGAGCCCATATAAACCCGGTAGTCAACTAAAACTACGAAGGATTACAAACCAACTTGCATACAACCAAGATCATAGTAATTCAACATAACATATCATACGTTACAATATTTCACAGACGGTTTGCAATTAGGTTACAACACCTCAGAGTCATCGTTATTACAAAACAAGGCTTGTAAAGTATGCGGAAGCAAATAGTTTAACTTACACACTCGAGTTCAAATACAAATACCAGTTTGCTGATCACAACCCGCAAAAGCATCCGGATAAAAGAAACAGAGATCATGCCCATGATCTAGTCTTCAGCACCCGTTGGGTGGAGACAATACTTACAGAAGCCCTGATGTAGAAGGTCATCTGCAACAAGAGGGAATAAACCCTAAGTACAAGAATATACTCAGCTAGACTTACCCGTCAGAACCAAAACAAATGACACCAAGGATTATGCATAGCTTAATTTAGTGGATCTGGCTGACACTTTCTCTTTGCGGAAAAGCATAAGTAATAATGATCAACTCTTAACCTGAATTGTCACAGAACCGACCAATTTATAAGAGCACAAGTATAAAAACAATAGCCGAAACGATCAAATTCTCGCACTTGAGCCCATATAAACCCGGTAGTCAACTGAAACCTCGAAGGATTTCAAACCAACTTGCATACAACCAAGATCACAGTAATTCAACATAACATATCGTATGTTACAACATTTTGCAAACGGTTGCAAATAGGTTACAACACCTCAGAGTCATCGTTATTGCAAAACAAGTCTTGTAAAGTATGTGGAAGCAAATAGTTTAACTTACACACTCGAGATCAAATACAAATACTAGTTTGCTGATCACAACCTACAAAAGCATTCAGATAAGAGAAATAGAGATCATGCCCATGATCTAGTCTTCATCACCCACCGAGTGGATACAATACTTATAGAATCCCTAATATAGAAGGTCTTCTGCAACAAGAGGGAATAAACCCTGAGTATGAGAATGTACTTAGCTAGACTTACCCGTCGAAAACCAAAACAAATGACACCAAAGATCATGCATAGCTTAATTTAGTGGATCTGGCTGACACTTTTTTTTGTGGAAAAGCATAAGTAATAATGATCAACTCTTAACCTGAATTAGCAGTGACTTTTAGCCATTAACCTGTCATCTATATTAGCACCTATACTAAGCAATCATTTGATTAAGATGCAAACATTAATAACCATATTAGGTATAAATCGTGGCAACATTATCATCATCATCCATTTAACCATATTGTTAAATTAATTGAATCTACGTTGCCGCTGCTCAGTCAAGTTCTTACTATCCGGGAGAGACGGCGATTCGAATCGATCCCTATCCAGCTGGAGGGGTATTTCTAAACACAAACCCTGCTTCCCCCGTCAGGGTCACAATGAGTCACCTTTGGTACAACTCAGGAGAAAAATAAAAGAAAAGACGCGGGTCTAGGCCGCCCTGCATTTTCAGAGAACCACTTTGTTAGGAAGTGTAGGATTTTAAGCAGCTGACTCCCCTTAGACTTATACCAATGGCTCTTCGCACATCCTTACTACCTCCAAAATGCATCCAACCTCCACAGATCCTGGCCTGAGTTGAGCTACTAGGCTTCACGGTCGGAACAACTTATTCGGCCAGCTAAGTGTTAGGCTACGTTCAACATAACATGAGGACATACATTGTATCGGTCCTTAAATGACACAGACGGAGTCACTATGTTCAAACCTACACAAGACTCTGCCTGGTCTTAATTCATTATTAACATGGTTCTTTTCCACAATAGCAAATATAGCCAACCATGATCCACCTCATCCTAAAGCTCGTAGGTGACAGGAAATCACCTAACTTCTACCGCACTAAGCATGGCTAAGCATTTAACCCATTCCTGAACTTAAATAGGATTGCAGTGCGATATCTGGACAAGGATGGATATATAATGCAACAATTGGTTCCAACCAATTCCTATACTTAATGTATCATCAATGAATAAAAGATACTCAAGGTATTTGTAAAAACATGGGAAGCTTAATATGCTCTGGGGCTTGCCTTTCAGGAAAGAGGAAGGACGGTGGTCAGGGCACTCGGGCAACTCCTCCTCGACGGCTGCTTCATCGGCTTCCTGCACCTCGGGCTCCTCCTCCTGGTTGGCTCCCTCGAACTCCAGCAGCGTCACTCCCTCTGGCACACCTATTGCATGTATGCGCACGATAAATATCATGGATGCACATGAACGAAGTTAGGGATGCTCGGGGAATGCACATGCTCGCAGCAGTCCGCATATTCCAGTTAAGCTCTATTCAAATCACTTTAACTTACCAAGTTTATACAACCTAATGTATAATTGCTCATCTTCAGTTAAGGACCTAGCACCTGCACCTAAGCATGTTCTCAAGTTAGGCTAGCCCCTAAACAATCAACAAGAACATTGTAACAAAAGCATACACACAAGCATTTGTATTTCAGCAAAATAGAAACTATATAGCGGTACAGTAAACTGGCCATAACTGGAGATTTAGAAATCCAATCGACATGCAACAAGATAATTTGGAAAGCTTATTAAATTGTCTACAATTAATTTTCAGACCTCAAAGCATAATTCCAACCTTTACAAGGCCGAATTCTTTAATCAACAGAAACCTATCTTCACAAGACAGAGAGTAGGCAAAACTGGAACCTAACTTTGAACAGCTGTAGCTCCTAAAGTACTGGGCCAAATGCCATCAAATTTTGACAAGAGCTAGACACATAAATTATCTATAACTTTTGTATTCATCACATTCACAGCAAACCAAATTATCATGGGGAACTTTATAAAGTCTCCGGATCTGTCCAGAAGGACATAATGCAAACAAAATAATTATTAACTTATGATGTAAACATATAATTAGACAAAACTAACTTTACTCACTTATTACACATATCACAAGAACACCAGAAAGTAGGGTGTTCCTCACCAAAACATTTCTTTTAATACCTTTCTTAATTTATTTAATTAATTAGAGGAAATTGTAAACATATATGAAAACTACACCATTAAATCTACAAAAATTACAGTAGATACTACATGCTCTAAGTAGACCACTATAAACATTTCATACCATTTGAGCAAGTATAATAGCCTACACAAAAATAATAAGACATAATGGCTTAAAATGACATAATTAGGAATCCGGAGACTTTGAACTATCCTACAAATTTGGATCTACCAATTTGGAGATACAAAATTCACAAAATAGCATTCAAATTTGCAAATTTGAACTATCCTACAACTAAACTGTCACTGACACATGGGACCCGCGTGTCAGCCGACCCCACTTGTCATCGACACAGAACCGGGGAGGCGGCTTGCGACGGCGCGGTAGTGGCCTAGCTCATCGACAGCGAGGATTCCGGCGACACCGAGGGCACCTACGTGATCTACGTGATGAGATGCGTCGACTGGTGCTATCGGCAAGACTATCAACGAAATATGGTCGGTAGTCTACCTAGGGATATGCCCAAGGTAGTAGATTATCGGCAGACAGGTGCGCAAGCTACGAACGAGATGGTGACACAAGACAGACACGAGGTTTTATCTAGGTTCGGCCACCGTGAAGGCGTAATACCTACGTCCTACGTCTGATTGTATTGCTGTATGTCAATGAAATGTTTTTTGAGAGGGGTCCCCTGCCTGCCTTATATAGTCTGGGGGGCAGGGTTATAGATCTAGAAACTAATCCTAACCAGTTACAATTGCCATAGGTGGCCGGATAAGGATTCCTATTCTAACCGACCAGGATCTTGCTTGATCTCCAAGTCTGCCTTGATTCCTTGCGTGGGACTCCAAGCAGATTGGTCGGGCCATGCGTCGTCTTCTAGTGGGCCAGACCCCCTGGTCTAGGCCGGCCCAAGCCTAGCTGTAAGGGTATAGGGGTTAATATCCCCACAACTAGTCCCCAAGCACCATGTATTATGTTGCGACACGCCGTTCGATCTTCTTCAGCTAATGTGATCTGTCTTCATGTCATCTCCAACTGGTTGAAACATTGACCAAGCAAATGTGCCAGTATTCTAGTCAGCACAGAGAGCAGTAGACCACAATTATAGCCGAAGATTCTAGTTGTTCGAAGAATGCATGGTGCTCTAAAGGAAAAAGAAAAAGATTTCTTTCCTGATCAAGTGTGCCCACTTGTATTTCTGAAAAGAAATATAAGTGACCCTTGTACAGTAGTAGTTATGGCCAATAGTCAGAGCATAGGGGTCGATAAAATAAGCACATTGACCGCAAGGTAAAGTGTGCCCACTTAGTCCCCGAGCCTGGTAGTAGGTGACGCAGGCACGTGGTGCCAGGGTCTAAAAAAATTCCCAATTAAGTTGAGAATCCAATCATCGTACAAGCGATACGAGATGCACCGGTAGTTGCATCGTACCGATGTAGTCCCTAAGCTTGCTGGAAGGCGAGGTATCAGCCTTGTAGCAAGGTCTAAGTGAGAAAAAATAAATGCTTCTCAACTGTATGTGAGTACAAATCACATGTAGCCGAGGAGAGCGGTCTCCGAGCAATGGTCAAAGAGTGGTCGGGGCAGTCCCCGAGTGTAGCGTGGGAAAAACGATGAATCCCCGAGAATAACCGTAGTCGAGACAGTCCTTGAACACAAAGGTAATCAGGATAGTCCTCGAGCATGATGGCGGTCAAGACAGTCTCGAGCACGAGAGTGGTCGGAACAGTCCCCGAGCACGATTGTGGTCGAGACAGTCCCGAGCACGAGAGTGGTCAGAACAGTCCTCGAGCATGATGGTGGTCAGAACAGTCCTCGAGCACGATGGTGGTCGGGATAGTCCCCGAGCACAAGGATAGTCGTGATAGTCCCCAAGCGAAAAAGTGTAGCAAAAAACCATATGCCACTTGTACTATTATTTTATGTATTTATTTATTTATTTGTTCTGACAAGTTCGGTCTGACACATCTGGTAAAAAAAGTAGACGGGTATAGCATGTCATGCTACCTTTTTGTCTTGTCAAGCAAACAGTTGCGTGGCACCTATCAGTAGGTGCATCAGCGTGGGCCCTCCCACACTGGCAACAAAGAGGCACATATATTGGCGTAGATCTTGAGGCTGTGAAAACAACTATCTACGGCACGTGTGCATGTCCCCCAAGAATCCTGGGCAGACAAAATGGCATAACTCTTGGGTTAAATACGGTATATGATAGGTTAGTTACTATTTACTGAACCCCATTGCCATTCGCAACTGTAGCTTTCGTCTTCCTCTCGCCAACCAACCCTAACACATCCACAATCACCACCAATCAATCTACCGCCATTTCGACTGCCGCCTCTACTAATCCCCTGATGCTGTTGAAGATCAAAACACTCCCCGTTCACCAGCAAGGCCGAAGTCATGGTGAAAAGTGATGCGCAGAAGAAAGCAGGGGTCATGGCGAAGGAATGGTGGAAGTCGAAAAGCAACGAGCAGACCATTGAAGACCTCATCACCATGGGGGTACTCCACAACAAGGAGCTCGCATGATGGTGTGCGCCAGAGGGTGAGGGGTACCCTGATCCACAACCAGGTGAGATCATGGTGTTTGAGGATTTCTTTAAAAGGGGATTTGGGGTTCTGGTACATCCATTTCTTTAGGGGCTTTGTCTTTACTATGAGATTGGGATTTACAATCTGCATCCCAACTTGATCCTCCTTGTCACCACTTTTATTCGTCTCTACGAAGCGTATGGCAGCTTCTAGCCCCATTTTGATTTTTTCTGCCATCTTTTCTGTCTGCGGAAGGAAGGAAGCGGTGGTTCGAAGATAGCCGGGGGTGTGTACCTTAACCTCCATGATGGCATGAAAGCCTAGTACCTGCACTGCCCGTGGAACACATCGCTCAACGACTAGTACAAAAAATGGTTCTACATCCGAGAAGAGCCAAACACGATCATGCTATGCGACGTGGGCTTCATTCTGGAGAAGAAGACAAGCTGGTCGGAGAAACCTAAGCATCTTGGACAAATCCCAGAAATATTTGAAATGATCCTGTGGAAAAAAACTGGATGGTCCGAGCGTGGTCGGGAGCTTCATCAGCCGATAGATCCAGCCCTGCCAGAGGAGGGTACATCCTGGCTATGAGTATCAAGGGAGTGCAGACCCGACGAGGATGAGGCAGAGGGCGCTTGACAAAATCAAAGTCAAAGCTAGAATTGGTGAGCTATTTAACTTAGCCAATCCAAATTATGCCAGATTGAGCGACATCGAGCATGCTTTCAAGCTTGCCCAACCTCCCCCAAAGGTAACTCGTCTTGCCACGTACCCGTAGTCTTATATTGTGGTAGGACAAGTGGAAACTTACTATGTTCACTCCCTTTTGTTACCCAGGTTAATGGTCAGGATAGAGCGATAGTGTTTGTGTTGCCACCCCCTAGAGTAGAGTGGCCACATGGAGCTGATCCCACCACCCAGACCAGCATCGAGATCGAGGACAAGGACGTTGACTGGGCGGTGCTCGGATCTGGAGAGGAGGCAGCGGCCAGAGCTGATGGTAAGAAGTCGGTTGCCCCCAAATAGTCAAAGAAGAGATCAGTAACCACCCTGCTCACTGGGGGAGCACTAAATATCAATGAGCCCAAGGAGGGCCTAGAGGAGAACCTGGCCAGCAAGCGTCGGTAGGCGATTTTTGCTTGGTCGGACGATGACACAGAGGAGGGGGAAGATGCAGACACATTTCAACTTGACCCTCAAAAAAGGAGGAAACAACTGGAGTCGATGGAGCAAGGTGGGTCCTCTGCACCTGTGGGACCCACATCGTCGATGACGGTGAAGGATGCAGCTAGGTCAACCTTAGTTGTACCTAGGCAAGGAACACGACCAGTGACGGGAGCGACAACTCAATCGAGCATGCCACCGACCACTGCAACACAAAGGACAAGTGGCAGAGGGGTTGAGCACCAAGGCCCAGCGATAGTGCTAGACCAGGAGTCATCCACACGGCACGTGGAGCAAGTACGGCCGAAGAGACACGCCTT